>NC_059111.1:55604504-55915504 GCF_020740685.1 Jaculus jaculus | reverse complement strand
TAATGGTATAAAGCCTGCTCTTGTCTGGATAAATGGATATAATACTCTCACCAACTTGCCCTGAAAGCACTATACTTAATGTTTATACTCATATGTTAATGCTACTCTCACTTCTGGTTAAAGAAGCTTCTCTTTTCAGATGGTGATGACCCAAAAGGCAACATAGTGCTCAGAAGAAGGGATGGAGGAGTGTGCAGCACTGAAACATCTCATACCCTCCATTGGCTCAGGGTCCATTGCGGAAGAGGTGGTGGAAAGAATGTAAGAGTCAAAGGAAGGGTACCACTCCTTACATACAACTGTCCGGATAGAAATTGGCCTCAATATCCATGACCTCGCAGTGCCCAACAATAACTACACAAGACTCTCATAAAGGGAGAAAAAGATGATGACATCAAATTAAAAAAGAGACTAATGGAGAGAGAGGGGATATGATGATGAGCAGAATTATGAAGGGGAAAGTGGGGGAGGGGCATAACATGGTTTTTAAAGAAGTTGTCAATAATTTATTTATATATATATTTAAAAAAATAATCGAGAACATTAGCTCCCAAACCATGAAAAATTCATTTTAACATTATATATTATTAATCAATTTAACTTAAAGTGATCTGAAAAGTTCCAATCAGTTGTGCTGCTTGAAGATAAACTCAGGCAATAGTTGGAACTTATGGCAGAAAAAAAATGTTCAACATACCTAACTATTAGGGAAATGCAAATTAAAACAACTAAAAATAGCAAACATTAAAGAATCAAATGAAAACAAATGTTGGCAAGGATGTGAAGAAACAGGAACCCTTTTTCACCGCTGTTGAGAATATAAGCTGGTGCAACTACTATGGAAACCAATATGGAGACTCCTGGAAAGGATGAATACAGAGTTTCCAATAGACCCTGTTATTCCCTTACTAGGCATTTATTGTAAAAGCTCCACACCTCAGTTCAGACATATTTGCTTAACCATGTTTACATCTGCTCAAATAATAATAGCTAAGAACTAGAATCAATCCAGGTGCCCATCATTGGATGAATGGATAACCAATATGCGGTATATCTACACAATGGAATTCTACTCAGCAGCAAGAAAGAAAAGACACCGAAATTCATAGAAAAATGGACAAACTCACACAATCACAGAAAGACACTTGTTGCATGGTCCCACTCATGTGCTGTTCCTAACCTGGTTTATTTTTAGCCCATGGTGACATACCTAAATGGCATCTCGAGACGTGGACAATAAGAAAGGTAGGGTTTGGGGGAAGGGGAACAGTGTGTGTGTATGTGTGGGAGGCACAGAAAACTGATCCCAAATTGAACTGATACCATAGAAACCTATATCCTAGAATTCAGACTAACAGGTTGAACCCTCAACAGGACCTTACGGGGAGCATCTGAAGGGTCCTGGAGGGTGAGATGAAGCCTAATTTTTAATTTCTCCCGTTTCTCTCTTTTTTACACATCTTTTTCTTTTTCCTTGGCACTGGCCTGTAATTCCATGCAGCAGGACATGGGTAACATCTACAAAGAGCTGTTGATCAGAGAGACGTACAAGGATTCACAAAACAAACAAGGCAGACTCTGTCAGAAAACTTGATTACCCACCACAGGTTAATTGTAATACCCTACTCCTGCAGATACCATATGCCATTGACACAGACCACAGAGATACCTGGGTGGAATTTGGAAGAGAGCCAGTCCCCAGACAGGCCATCTCGTGCTGAAAGGCACTCCATGAGCTACTGGAGGAAAGTGGCCAACATCTGTCTGGCAACTCAAAGTCTAAGCTACTCAGAAGCAAACAACCTGATGTCATGCTCTCACAAGTGCAACAGTGGCACACAGCCTTGGTGGGTAACCACCTGCTCTTGGATTGGCTAACAAATCCATCCAGTGGAAAGGAACCCATATCTGGAACTAGAAAACAAGTCAGAATCACATCCAAATAATGATTTTGCTTTCCAATGTCAAGCTCCCACCAATTTGGGCTATAAGAGGGTCTACACCCTTTAAATTCTCTCTCAATTAATAATGGTCATCACATTTAACCAGTGCTGACTTTTCTCTCCACTGGAGAATCTACTTCTGTCTTTTGGATGGGAATGGGACCTGGGAGATAAATGACTCATCACACTTCAGCCCAGCCTCAGTTGAAAGCACAGAGTAACTGGGGAAATGAGCAAGAGTGCTGCTTTCTTGGTGAAGCTGATATTAACCTAAGGGTGAAGGAGATAGACACTGATTTGACAGTCAACACCTACCAAATCAGAAATCCAAAAGCTCCTAAGAGCCCATCACTGAAGTAAACTTAAAGTGCAACTCACATGTGGAAGAGGGGGTGGAAAGCTTGTTAGAGCTACAAGTGGGGACATTACGCACAAAGACATAGCTGACTGCTGACATCACAATGCATGACAATCCCCATGGGGATGACCTACATACCCAATGAGGAGGGCCTCTTTGGAAAAGGGGCAGGGATGATGGAAAGGATGGTACCAACACGTGTTGGTTACAAACTAAGTACTGTCTATAACTAATAAAAATAAATTAAAAAAGGAATGTTTTCATTGCTGTTCACTCTGCAGTGATCAGAATATAAGTGTTCAACAAATATGTTGAATGAATGAAAGAAAAATAGTTTCAATATATACTTCCCTCCTTGGAGTTCTTAACATACTGTTTCAGTATTGAAACAGCTACTTCAGCTACTGAAGATGTAGCTCAGTGTCACGGTTTATACCTAGTATGTGCAAAGCTTTGGGTTTGAGCCCACAAAACAAAAAACATTTCTATGAAAAAAAATATAGCAACCATAATAACCAATTTATAAATTACAATTGAAAGAGATAAAATTTAAATAGCAAAATATTCAGTTCCATAAATATCAATCCCACAAGTGCAAAGTCATTTAATTTACCGTGTCCAGATCTTCATATTTCTGTAAGCAACATTCACAATATCCTTTCTTTTTCTTTTCTTTTAACTGGATATGAATAGGACCTCCACCACACTTATCACCATCTGTATGAATTCTGGTGACCAGAATACAGAGTAAAAAATTAACTGCTAAACCCAATAAAGCATTTTTAAAATTTACTGTTACACTCTGATGTACAGAATCTGCTTGCACCAAAAAATACTCTTTACCATATTGCATTTTTAAAATATACTTTTATTTATTTGAGAGAGAGAGAGAGAGGGAGGGAGGGAAGGAGGGAGGGAGGGAGGGAGAAGGGGGGGTTGGAATGGGTACACCAGGATTTCCAGCCACTGCAAATGAATTACAGATGCCTGTGCCCCACTGTACTTATGTGGGTCCTGGGGCATTGAATTGTGGTCCTTTAGCTTTGCAGGCAAGTGTCTTAACTGCTAAGCCATCTCTCCAGTCCTATATTTCTTTTAAAACTTTTAAAAGCAAACTAGGAATATACTAAATATTTTGCAGAATACTTCAGATGGTTTGAGAGAAACAATATATTTCTACTATTTGCTAATACTTTAAGTGCCACTCCCCCATCTCCAGTGCCTGAATAGTACATTTTTTAGAATCAGACTAAATCAAGAAAGTGATATAAAGAATATTGTAGGAAAAAGCAAGCAGAATGATGACTAAAAGCACATACCACCACTATTATAGCATAAAGTAAAGCATTTCAGATGTTTACAAAGAAAAATTATTTGAGATGGTAATCTAAGTAGCAATTCTAAAAATAAAGTTGCAAACCAACCTTAGTTTGGTCTGAGTTTGCTTTTGGATGCTGGATGGTTTATCTACATCAAATGGACTGCAGGGCTTCTGGGTAGAATAGTTTATAAAAGGCATATTGGCCAGCTGAAGGTAAAATGGCCTATAAAATCTGAAAGAATAAAATGAGAAATACGGGATTCTATAGGATGAAAAAAAAACAAGTTCCACATTTTTGTATCTCAAAATCATACAATTCAACTGGAATCTGAAGTAAGAAAGAGACTGAGAAGTGGTAGGCTTCTTTTCTAAGAACCAATTTATAGTCTTATTCTGTACAGTTTAATTATACAAAGGATCCCTTAAGGTGTGGAAATGTCACCACTATTATCCTTCTCTATAATATTTACATTGTAAAACTAAAACTACAATAAACAGTAAGTACACTTCTCTGTTCCTTTTTCCCTCAGTCCTTTAACAACCACCATACTTATGTAAATGGGATAATGTAGCATTTTTCATCTTATTTCACTTAGGATCATGACCTGGCATCTCATCCACGCTGTGTATCAGAACTTTATTTCCCCCCCAATGCATGTGTATATTAGGATGCATATTCTCCAGTTTGTCAATATATTTGTTGATAGACTGCAGTTGCTTCTACTTTTTATCTATTTTATACATATTTCTTGGAAAGTAGCTATCCTGATAGATATGAAGCAGTACATTTTAAGTATGGTTTAGTTTGCATTTCTCTACTAATCCTCTCAAGGGTCAGCATAGAGAAGCTACTACATATTCCATGGACTACAGGTTTCATTCCCTACTGTCAGCATTGCTCACATGTTGAGGTGGTCATGGATTGAATCAACAGAAAAGAGAGCCTCTGAGGCTAATCAATATGAGGTAGGGTCAAAGTCCTTGCAAGGAGCTCTCTATGAGGCCACTGCATGAAGCTATAAAGTTGACCCCTAAATTGCAATGGAGACTCCAGAATATTAAGAACACTGGGACGTCTTCCAAACAAACCTACAGGATCAGGTTAGATCCAATCCAGAAGAAAGGTCACAGGACCCAAACCAGAATGGTGGAGCTACTCAATGCTTCTGGAACAAAGACAATCACATTCGGAGACACAGATGACCAACAGGAAACTGCAGGATTTTTGACTTTGCCATGTAGAGTTTTGGTCTTGTTTTGAGTATGGTCATTCTTCACTATGTCCTTTCTTCCTCTCTGGATTGTGAATATTTACTTTGTGACTGACTATGCATGTTGGATGTTATGTGAACTTGGTTAAGAGTTTCCTAGTCTCAGAAGAAACTATACTTCACTTCTTAATAGGGTTGTGACTATTAAAGACCATAGGGACTTTTGAACTGAATGCATTTTCATTACAAGATGACCACAAGCCTTTTGGAATAAAGGGTGGAAAGTTCTATCTTTTTATTTTTTTAAAAAAAATTAATTCAAGAGAGAAACAGAATAATGGGTGTGCCAGGCCTCTGGCCACTGCAAACGGACTCCAAACACATGCATCACCTTGTGCATCTGGCTTACGTCGTCATGGACTGAATCTGGGTCCTTTGGCTTTGCAGGCAAATGCCTTAATCATTAAGCCATCTCACCAGCCTGAAATTTATGTCCTAGAAGTGTTATGTTTGAGTGTCAAGTTGACATATGCTGGATTTGTGATAATTAATCTCTGGCTATCATCTTGAAAATATTTAAAAATTACCACAGAAACAAATCCTTAGAAATGTCTGTGAGCTATTTTCTAGATTAGATTAGCATTCGTCCCCCTCCTCCACTTTCTCACTGCTAGACTGTCTGTAACCAGTTCTTGCTACATGCCTTCCTTGTTATGATGGACTTCATGAAACAATTGAGATGAAAATATAAACTCCTTCCCTTCAGTAAGCTGCTCTTGATCAGTATTTTGTCCTAGCAAAGAGAAGTTGACTAATAATGGTAGCATGGATCAAAATCTTAACAAAATATTGTCTTCTTAGCCCATGACTTCCATTTATTGATTTTTTTTTTCTATGCTTATCTCCCCCGCCCCCTAAGGGAGGATACCACTCTAGCCCAGGAGCTCAGTCTGTGGTCCCAGACTGATCTTAAACTTACAGTGACCCTCTTTTCTGGCTTCCGAGTGCTGGGATTAAAGGTATGTGCCACCATGGCTGGCCCCAATAACAAGTTCTTAAAAAGCTTTCAATATACGTTTGTCAACTCAGTGAATACTCAAGAGAAGTAGCCACATATGACCAAATGAATAATCAAAAAGTCAGAAAAGAAATTTTTCCAGCCCTAACTAATTTACTTATTTTTGAAGTTTGTATTAAGATTATCTTACAGGGTTGGAGATATAGCTCAGCTGTTAAGCGCTTGCCTGTGAAGCGTAAGGACCCTGGTTTGAGGCTTTTTTCCCCAGGACCCACATTAGCCAGATGCACAAGGGGGTGCACGTGTCTGGAGTTCATTTTCAGTGGCTGGAGGCCCTGGCACACCTATTCTCTCTCTCTCTCAGATAAATAAATAAACAAAAATCTAACAAAAAAAATTTAAGAGTGAGTTTTGGAATGTCATCATATCATATGTCATATTCAGGTTTGTATTTCAAAGTAGTAGTTAATTCTCCCCCTCCCCCAATTACAGGAGGAATCATTTTACTAGGTCTAACACCTTGTCCCACATTTAGCAAGAGATCATTTGAAATACTAAATACTAAAATGATTTGGTTTCATTATTATTCAAAGCCAGATACTCCAAAGATTTATCTACAATAGGGCAAAACCAAATTTAGCCTATGAACACAAGTGAATTATTTCTATAAGCACCTTAATATAACAAAAGGAACCTACATGTATTAATAGAGATACCGTAATGAGATTTTCTTTCTCCTTTAATAGTAACAATACTTAAATCATACACTGTCTTGGATACTTACTGGCTCATATCTTCAACCTTTACAAAAGGCTTTTTGATTCTTCCTGCTTGAGGAGAAAAAAAACATGGCATCAAATACCTATGAATCAATGATGTTTTTCTTTCTTTCCTCAACTCTCATCAAAACATTCTGGAAAAAAAAAAAAAAAAAAACCTGGGCTGGAGAGATGGCTTAGCAGTTAATGCATTAGCCAGCCAAGCAAAGAATCCTGGTTCAATTCTCCATGTCCCATGTAAATCAGATGCACAAGGGTGTGCATGCATCTGGAATTCACTTGCAATGGCTGGAGGCCCTCGTGCACCCATTCTCTCTCTCTCTTTCTCTCTCTCTCTGCCTGTTTCTTCCTCTCAAATAAATAAATAAAATATATTAATTTTTTTAAAATCCCCATAAAATCTAAAAACAACCAGTCTAACTGAAAGTTTTAAGCCTCTGGTGCTGGTTTTCCATATTCTGAGGTTTTCTTTTCTTTATTTTGAAGGCAGATATGCTCACCACTATACCACTACCTCCCGAGGTTTTTTTCTTTTCTTTTTTTTTTTTTGAGATAGTCTCCCAACTGTAGCCCAACATGATCAGTGATATGTGCCATCACACCAGCCACAGAGGATTCTTAAAAGTGACTGGTGTTCACAAATAGTCTATGAACAGAATTCAGAAGAAATATGCATTGGCAGAAAAAATTCATGTGGTCATTTTCACTAAACTCTGACTGACATTGAACATTATAAATCTAAGCAAGAAACCACAGTATGGTAAAAGTATCTGTAACTTCAATGTCAATGAAAACAGCAGATAATTGTGGAGATCTCAGTACTGCTTATGTTTTTCACTTTAAATAAATTTTGGTATAACTGATTTTCCTGGTAATCTAATCAATATGTTTGTTGGCCTAGAGAGATGGCTCAGAGGTTAACGCACTTAACTCCCAAGCAGAAAGACCTGAGAGTAATTCCCCAGTACCCATGTAAAACCAGATGCACAAAGCAGTGCATGCATCTGGAGTTCATTTGCAGTGGCTGGAGGAACTGACACAGCCATCCTCTCTGCCTGTCTGTCTTCTATCTTTCCCTGCTTGCAAATAAAATAAATAAAAATTTTAAAAAATGTTTGTGAAAATGGCACCTATGATGGCCTGAACAGTAGTTAAGGCAATCACAGGTGTCATTATTATAAAATGACTTAGAAACCCTTGAATTAATAATGTGAATTTATAGGAGCCTAGAAGATCCTACAAAGAATCTGTTCCAGAAGTAAAACAAATATATTGATGGACAGCAGAATACTTACTTCTTACTTTTTGTGTTCCAACACCAAGTTTTTTGCCCTTGGGGTAAAAACAAAACAAAATTTAAAAAAAAGTGAATAGTATACTGGGGTGATAGTACAGTGAAAATGGCAAGGACAAAAGTTCAATATCTTCAAGATAAAAAAACTGGCACAGGAAAGTACTACACCAAAGAGGGCCAAATATTGTTTGCTTTTTAAAGCCAATTCAATAAATTGGACAATCAGCATTTAAGAATTAAGGATCTCAACCATTAGTATGGAATAGGATTCAGTACCTATGGCTTTATTTATTTATTTATTTATTCAGTACTAGGATTGAGCCTAGGGCCTTGTGTTCTTAGTTGTATCTGGAGCCCATGGGTTCTAGATAATTGCTTAGCATACAATGAAAAGGAAAAATGAAAGATTTAGGCAATAAGAAAACTATACAGTTATTAAAATAGTTTAGACCAATGTGAAATCCATATCCTAAAGGCAATTAATCCCATTGCTTGTAACTAAAACCCCTGATCATTCAATAAATAACCATATGAGTATGTAAAAATTTTAAGAAGGGGTCTGGGGAACTGAATCAATGAGTAAAGTACTTGTCACACAAACATGAGGACCTGAGATTTAGATAACCAGAACCCACATAAAATGCCCTGCTGGGTTATACATGCTTGTAATCCTACCACTGGGGAAGCAGTGACGGATATAATCTTAGGACTTACTAATTAAGTGTTGTACCTGAACTGGTGAGCTCTAGGTTCAGTGACAGATCCTGTCTGAAAAAGGTGCTTATAGGATGTGGTTGTTCACACCTGTATTCTCAGCCCCTAGGAGGCTGAGGTAGAAGGACTGCCATAAATCTGTGGCCAGTCTGGCTACAGATGGAGTTCCAGGTTAGCCTCAACCAGTTAGTGTGAGACCCTACCTCAAATAAGAAAATAAATGAATGAAGAAATGAAAAGGTGGAGAGCAACTGAGACATACAGTACTATCAACCTCTGGCTTCTTACATGTACACTCACACATACACAAACATGCATACATACACAGTTTGAAGAAGGAAACAGATGGTGGAAGAGGAGTAAAACCTAAACCCTTCAGCATAGAGGTGGCAGTAGCAGCGGAGCCACTGGCTCAAAGTGCTGAACTACCTTCATCTTTCTGACTACAGAAACAAGAGGCTATAGTGGTTCAAAGAAATTTATGTATGTTTTCTTTACCTTCTGAACAAAGATACAAGTTCTGAGTAGAAATGCGAATGAACTAGATGTGACCAGCCATGGCTACATAGTGAGTACAAAATACACTGAAACAAAGCAAGACCCTATCTCACAAAAATCCAAAATCAAAAACAGGCTGGAGCATCTGTTCAGTGGTTAAGGCACTTGTCTACAAAGCCTAATAACCTTGTTTCAATTTCCCAGTACCCACATAAAGCCAGACACACAAAGTGCATCTGGCCTTAGTTTGCTGTGGTTAGAGGGCCCAGTGCACCCATTCTCTCTCTCCAAATAAAGAGTAACAATATCCACCTGGAAGAGAAAGAACAGTGCTCGCTTCGGCAGCACATATACTAAAATTGGAACGATACAGAGAAGATTAGCATGGCCCCTGCACAAAGGAAGAGAAAGAACAAAAAGACAAAGGGAGGGCTGGAGAGATGGCTCAGTGGTTACGGTACTTGCCTGTAAAGCCTAACAAACTCAGTTTAATTACCTAGTATCCATGTAAAGACAGACGCACAAAGTGGCGCATGTGTCTGGAGTTTGACTGCAGTGGCAAGAAGGCTTGGCATGCCCACCACATACACACAACTCTCTCTGCTCGCAAAAAAAATAAGTAGGTCAAGGGAAACCAAAATGAACAAAGAGCCTCAAGAACAGGATGAGATCAAGATGTGTTTAATAGTACTGGAACTGTAGAAAATGTCACTCTCCCACTCAAACATTAAGTTGTCTATTATACAACATAAAATTACCCAAATTATCAAACTATTTGGACCATTGTGTCTTTTTGTAGAGGCAGGGTTTCACTCTAGCCCAGGCTGACTTGAAATTCACTATGTAGTATCAGGGTAACCTCGATATTAAGGCAATGCTCCTACCTCTGTCTCTCAAGTCCTGGGATTAAAGGCCTTGTGCTACCACGCCTGACTAAAATTTATTTTTCCTATCCCAGTCATATAAGGATTGAAGGAAAACCAGACTATAAAGGCATAGTGTAAGAAATATGAGAACCAGGAAGAAGAAGCTAAGAGGTTTGAGAAATTTCAATAGAATATAAACGATGAGAAGGTAAAAGAAGGAATAGATAATGAGAGTGGAAAACATTAATTGGTTTAAAAAATATTAAAGTTGGGCTGGAGAGAAACTTTTTAGAAGTTCCCTATCTTGTCAGTTGTAGAACTGAAATCTGAGAAATACAAATGGGATAGATTATAAAGACTGAGCAGTAGTTAAGTAGGGTATAAGGTCAGAGGAGAGGTCTTTTTGCATTTGGTTTAAAGGTTGAAAAAAGGTTGAAATCTGTATAAATACTTCAAAGATGAAAGTAGAAGAGACTGAATACACTGAGGCTATGGAAACATTAAGTCTAACAGAGTAGAACAACCTATATGGTTGTTTAGCAAATACTTCAAGCTCAGACTAGCTAGCCTTAAGATATAACAAGAGTCTATTATGTTACCATTTAAAACAAATGAAAAGCACATTCTGCATGTTAAAAAAGGGAAAAACATTACTTATACTAAGAATATCTTACATAATAGGCTTTTTGTTTGTTTGCTTTTTTTAGATAGGGTCTCACTCTAGTTCAGGCTGACTGGGAACTCACTATGTAGTCTCAGGGTGGCCTCAAACTCAAGACGATCCACCTACCTCTGCCTCCCAAGTGCTGGGATTAAAGGCGTGTGCCACTGCGCCTGGCTAGGCAATTTTTTAAAAAATAGAATTTAAAAATGTATTTATTACAAATAGGGCTGGACAGATGCACAAGGAGGCACATGCATCTGGAGTTCGTTTGCAGTAGCTAAAGGCCCTGGAATGTCCTCTCTCTCAAATAAATAGAATACTTAAAAAGAGGGATGGTGAGATGGCTTAGTGGTTAAGGTACATGCCTGCAAAGCCAAAGGTACCAAGTTCAATTCTCTAGGACCCACAAAAGCCAGATGCACAAGGTGGCACATGCATCTGGAGTTTGTTTGCCAGTGTCTGGATGCCCTGGTGTGTCCACTCATTCTCTCCCCTTTCCTTCTCAAATAAGCAAATAAATAATATTAAAAAAAGTGGCCAAGATGATTGACTTAATGGTTAAAGATGATGTTAGCCTGCAAAGCCTGCCAGCCTAGATTCAATTCCCCAGTTCCCATGTAATGCCAGATCCAAGTAGCGTAAATGTCTAGAGTTCCATCTGCAGCAGGAAGAGGCCCTGGAGCACCCATATTCTGGCATAAATAAAATATATATTGGTTTTTCGAGGTAGGGTCTCACTCTGGCCCAGACTGACCTGGAACTCACACTGTAGTCTCAGAGTGGCCTTGAACTCATGGTGATCCTCCTACCTCTGCCTCCCAAGTGCTGGATTAAAGGCGTGCGCCACCACGCCCAGCTTAATAAAAGTATTTTTTAAAAATAAGCAACAACAATAATAAAAAAAAAGGGGGGGGGGGCTGGAGAGATGGCTTAGCGGTTAAGCGCTTGCCTGTGAAGCCTAAGGACCCCGGTTCGAGGCTCGGTTCCCCAGGTCCCACGTTAGCCAGATGCACAAGGGGGCGCACGCGTCTGGAGTTCGTTTGCAGAGGCTGGAAGCCCTGGCGCACCCATTCTCTCTCTCTTCCTCTATCTGTCTTTCTCTGTGTCTGTCGCTCTCAAATAAATAAATAAAAAATTAAAAAAATATATTAAAAAAAAAAAAGGGAAGGAAACAAAACCCATGCCACTGTAGTAGTTTGAATGAGAGGTCCGCCATAAACTCAGGTGCTCATGTGTTCTGAAGGGTTGGTCCCCAAGTGGTGGGAAATTGGGAGATAAAATATTACAGGAGGAGTTATGTTTCTTGGAGTGGGCTTTAGGGTATTAAAGTCCAATTTCCTCCATGCTAGAGCTCAACTCTCTTGCTGCTATTTTCTAGCTGCTATGGCAAGACATGCTCTGTCTCTGTTCTACCATCCTTAAACTTCCCCTCAAGACTGTAAGCCAAAAGAAACCTGTTCCTCCTATTGGCTGCTTTTGGCCTGGTGTATTTTCCCAACAACATGAACATATCCCCATCATCAACTATCCTTGGTATCATGAGTATAATACTAAATGATATACAGTAATTCACAAACACACATACATTACATAATCTATAGATATTTCACATGGAATAGTCAGACAGTATTTCTTACTTAGCAAGAAATTAACAACAGATACATAAATCACAATCACTTTTTAACAGCAGTTTAAACACACAACATACCACATCTCTTACAGAAGTATTTGACTTCTTCAATACATACAACTCTTTTTTCTTTTGTTCAATGTAGTATTTAATGTCTATTGAAAGAAAGGGCTTAAGATTAGCAATTCTGCCTTTAGAATCAAACAATTACATTTTCTTAGAGCTATAGAAAATTAGGTAAAGGATTTACCATTACAGGTACCCTTCATCAAAATTTTCACTAGTTAAAGTTAAGAAGTAAGGGACAGAGTTAAAACAAGTATTGGCAAAAGGCAATTATAAATGTTTACCATCAATATGAAGAATTTTTACTCCCCATGATAAGGCATTTGACAATATACTATTTGCAGGAATGAGATCCTATAAAAAAATACAGTTAAATTATTTATTTAAAAACATCATACTACTTAAAATGTTATTTATAACAGGCCCCAAAGAATTACAATAGCAATGAGGACTTTTTCTTTTGGCATTTCCACTTTACATTTCCATGTTCTTAATAATTTATATACAGTATAAAGCAGTTTCCAGTTTCTAGTAATATCTTAAAAGGCCACAAGAGGGAGATATTTCAGTATAAAAAGTAGATTTTGTCGGTAAAATGTTTTGATGCTGCAATTCAGGATTTTCACTTAAAAATAAACTAATGGAGGATTTCAATATTGGAGGGCTGGAGAAATGGCTCAATGGTTAAAGGCACTTGCTTTTAAAGCCTGATGGCCCAGGTTCAATTCCCCAGTACCCATGTAAAGCCTGATGAGCAAAGTGGCAGTTTGTTTGCAACGGTAGGAGGTCCTGTTGTATCCATATTCTCTCTCTCCAATAAATAAATAAAAATATTTTTTAAAAATTATACAATTTCAGTCAAAGCTGGGTGTGACAGCACATTTGTAATTCTAGCCCCTGAAAGGTAGAGGCAGAGTTTAAGGGCAGCATGGGCTACATGAGAGGCTAACTAAAAACAAACAAACAAAACCTGCATAAAACAAAACAAAGTAAAATGCCCCATATATTGAATTTTTTTTTTTTCCTTTTTTGAAACAGGGTCTCTGCCAGGCTGACCTTGAACACCTTATATAGCTAAGAATGGGCTTCTGATCCTTCTGCTTCCACCTCTGAGTGCTAGGATTATAGGCTGTCCACTATCAGGTCTAGATCAGGTGCTGCTGCTGATCAAACCCAGAGCCTAATGACTACTAGGCAAAAAGACTACCAACTAGGTTTTATCTCCAGTCCACACACTGTACTTACATGATCCTTGATAGCTTTTTCAACTAATAATCTTCCTCGGCTTAAACATACCTGTAAAGAAAAATACACATAAAGGTTGCAGTAATGCTTCATTAGAAAAAAGATTATAAAGGTGAAATAAAATAAGCAGGTAAACTTTATTTATTACGCTGGAATTTTAAATCTACAATATGTAGACTAATGTTTTGGTTTTTCCTTCTTTCTTCTCTTCCTCCTTTTTTTTTTTTTTTCTTTTTGTGTTACTGGGAACTGAACCTAGGGCCTTCCTTGCACATTCTATGAAAGCACTTTATCACTGAGCTATATCCCAAATCTTCTATTTACTTTTCATTTGAGACCATTACACAGGTTGGCCATGAACTTACATGACAATCAGCCAGCCTTCTGGCCTCAGCTGGGATTTTAGGGCAATGCCAGCAGGCCTGGCTTAATTTCTTATTAAAGTCAAGATTCAAGAAAAACAGACTTAGTGTATTATTTATTTCACTTTTAAAATAAGACACCATGAAAAGTACTTGAAAGAAGCCAGGTGGAAACTACTCATTAGTGTATTATTTCCTAGTTCGAATAAATAAGAGAATGCATATGCTTGCCTTAATCTAGTCTACCTCTTTTCTCAAGTAATTTCCTTTGCAACTCATTTTCCCTACCTGTTTTCCTCTCATTTTCTTTGCTTTTCACGTGGTCAGAATAAATATTGGCAATTATAACTCAATCAAAATTAAGATGAATTAAACACTTTATCTCTCAATCTCTTCTCCCACTAATTATTCAAATC
Source organism: Jaculus jaculus (assembly GCF_020740685.1). Classification (NCBI taxonomy): domain Eukaryota; kingdom Metazoa; phylum Chordata; class Mammalia; order Rodentia; family Dipodidae; genus Jaculus; species Jaculus jaculus. Next base: position 55,901,119 of record NC_059111.1, on the reverse strand, counting down.
AACTAATTTGCCCTTCTTTGTATCTTCCAACTTACTGGTAGTGGATTATCAGGAGTGTATTGTAATTCTTTAATAGGGCTCTGTAATGTACTTATGGAAGGGGTCAGATAGTATGCGTTTTAGGCTAGGTGGTCTTTATCATACCTACTGAATCTCAAAGCACAAAAGCAACACTAATACCTATAAAAAAACATGGAACTATTACTTGTCACAAAATGTTCTTTCGATCCCCCCCACCACCAATGACTTGAGTATACAAAAATAAGCTTAAATCATAGGCTACAACACAGGCAATGAGCTGGAATTGTGTAGTTTACATACTTACCTCTGCTCTGAGGTTAAAAAAATAGTTTCTTCTTATCAAGAATCTATTTAATTTTGGTTTTTCAAGGTAGGGTCTTGCTCTAGCTCAGACTGACCTGGAATAGTCTCAGGCAGGCCTAGAACTCACAGTGATCTCCCTACCTCAGCCTCCCAAGTGCTTAAAAGTGTACAACTATGCATGGGTATTTAACTTTTCAGTTGTAAGTTATTCTATAAAATAAATGGCACTCCTAAATGGACGTATGTACTTTAAGAATCAGGGTTCAAGTAGTTCTACACTGTACTATTAAGAGGAAAAAAATTAAATTCTCTAAAAAATAGCAACCTTATTAATAACTAGAAATCCATACATTTATATTTTATAACTGTTTTCCTTAAGTGAATTCTTCTGCCTGCTATTAAATGCCATGAGTCAGGTGTAGTGGTCCACATCTGTAGTGCCAGCACTCACTGGGATGATTCTGGGCCAACACAGAGAGATCCAGGCCAGTCTGAGTTGGACAATATAGTGAGATGTTGACAAAAAAGGAGAGGTAAGGTGGGGAGGAAAGGAGAGACAAACTAATAAAAACAAAACCATGAGACCTTTACAGCATAGCTTTCCTGAAAGCCACAAAGCATATTTAACACACTTACTGTTTCTGGAGACTTAAACGAACTTCCATCATGGCTGGGATGAGGTGAGGTAGCTTCTGCAGTATATGCAGATTCTGGACTTGGAACAGGAGAAATTCGACACAGTGTTTGTGCAAATTTAGCTTCCTTTTTATTTGAAATAAGATAGCTGATATCTTTGCTGAGAAATTCTTCCACTCGCTACAGGAAAACAAAGTATTTTATATGAAAAGTTCCATAAACTATTTCAAACCCAATGACAATATAAAATTTCAAATTGATGCAACTTAGTATTTTTCTGAATCTGATGTTCTAAAGAAGTATAATAGGAGTTCCAGTAATAAAATTATAATGGCATGTGCTAGATATTCTTCTTCTTTTTTTTTTTTTGGTTTATCGAAGTAGGGTCTCACTCTAGTTCAGGCTGACCTGGAATTCACTATGTAGTCTTAGGGTGGCCTCGAACTCAAGGCGATCATCCTACCTCTCCCTCCCGGGTGCTAGGATTAAAGGCATGCACCACCACGCCCGGCAGGAATTCCAGGTCAGCCTGAGCTACAGTGAGACCCTACCTCAATAAACAAAAAACAAAACAAAACAAAACAAAAAAAACCCTTTATCCTAGTTAATGTAATCCGTATACTCCTATGGTACTTATCCATACTTTTCAGAGAAAACTGAAGTGACTTGCTTGAGTTGACACCTTAAAAAATTTGAACACAGGTGTTTTGATTGAAGCAACAGTGTCCAGTGGAATTTTCTACAATGAAATGTTCTTTCCTTACACTATCCAATGGAAGGATTTGCTATATATGGCTACTGAGCATGTGAAATGTAGCTAGCCATTTGACCAAGATACAGAATTTTAATTTTATTTTAATGAATGTAAATAGCCAAATGTGTTGACTAGGTACCATATTATATAGGACAGCTCTAAATCATTAAGTTTTTCTTTAAAAATTACTTATTAATTTGCAAGCTGAGACACACAGAGAAAATGGGCATTTCAGTCATTGCAAACAAAGTCCAGATGCATGTGCCACTTTGTGCATCTGGTATTATGTGGGTACTGGGGAGTCAAACTGGTTCCTTAGGATTTGCAGGCAAGCACCTAAGCACTAAGCCACAAATCATTAAGTTTTTAAATTTTCTTTTTTCTAGGTAGGGTCTCACTCTAACCTAGGCTGACCTGGAATTCACTATGTTGTTTCAAGCTGGCTTTGGATTCACAACAATCCTCCTACCTCTGCCTCCTGATTGCTGGGATTAAAGGAATGCACTACTAAGTCTTCCTCAGGGTAACCTGGAACTCATGGTGATCCATCCTCCTACCTCTGCCTCCTGGGTGCCTAGATTAAAGGTGTGTACCACCATGCTCTGTATACCAAAATCTATGCTATTAACCACCACCCAACTACCAGAGGCAAAAAAAAAAAAAAAAAAAAAAAAAAAAAATTTAAACTAAAGAGAATTAAATACTAAGCACAATAATCCTAGTACTATTATAATACATAGTTTACAAATGTTTTATCAGGCCCTATCAATGTCAAAGGCTCTATTTTTTTTTTTTTTTCCTCTTTTGAGGTAGGGTTTTACTCTAGCTCAAGCTGACCTGGAAATCACTCTGTAGTCTCAGGGTGGCCTCAAACTCATGGCAATCCTCCTACCTCTGCCTCCCGAGTGCTGGGATTAAAGGCATGCACCACCACTCCCAGCATCCACATCTTTTTATAGCTAAATATTCCATTTTACAAAGGTGCACATGCACACACATAGTTTTATTCATTTAATTGCTGGGCATTTGAGCTGTTTCCAAATTTGAATATTGTGAATAATGCTGTTATAAATATAGACATACAAGTATCTCCTTAACACCCTGTTTACAATTCTTTCGGGTATATACTCTAAGTAACTTTTACCCTCAACTTACCTATACTGTTTTGCACATGACTGATTTATTTTACATTCCCACTAACAGTGCACAAGGGTTCCATTTTCCCACAATCTTGTTAATACTTATTTTCTGGTTGTTTGATAGTAGCTAATGGGTATAACTCAGTATGAACTGATTTGCATTTCCCTAATGATCAGAATGTTTTGTGCTTATTGATCATTATTTTTCTGTTGCTTAACTGTAGTTCTTTGCATATTCTGGTTATAAATCATATAACAGATACCATTCTGTGGACTGTCTTTTCATTCTCTTGTTACTGTCATTACAAATGAACTCTAGAAGCACTAGTGCATCTGGATGACATGGGTACTAGGGAACTGAAATTGGGTTCTTAGGCTTTGCAGTCAAGCACCTTAACTGCTGAGCTATCTCTCCAGCACTTGTTATTGTCTCTTGAAGTAGATTTTCTTTTTCTTTTGGTTTTTTGAAGGTATGGTTTCACTGTAGCCGAGGCTAACCTGGAATCCACTCTGCAGTCTCAGGGTGGTTTTGAACTCATGGCAATTCTCCTAACTCTGCCTCCCCAGTACTGGGATTAAAGGTTTGTAACACCATGCCTGGCTGCAGATGAATTTTAACTGTCCAATTTACACATTTTTTAATTTATTTCCTATAATTTTGTTATCCTGTCTGAAGAATCCTTACCAAATCTAATGGCACAAAGACTTTCCCAGAGTTTTCTTCTGAGAATTTAAACTCTTACATTTAGATCTTGAGTGTAACAAAATCAACAGCAAAAAAGGGAGAAAACTTTCCAGATAACAAATTAACAAATGGTTCCAGGAAAGTTGTTAAATCTTAATAATCTCACTTGCTAATTAACCTTAAGCCTGAGAAATTTTTAGATTTTTGCCTGACCTTTCTCATCATAAAATTACTGTGCACTATAAGGAAAGGTTTTAATTCTTATTCTAAAGGTGTGTTCCCTTAATGACATTAATTTTGAGATTTAGTACTTCTAAAAATATGTATGTACACATGGTATTATTACATAAGACTAAAACCCAATCCCTGCTGTTTTGGAGGACAGCCCAATATTATAAAAATATATTACAACAGGGCGAGAAATGGCTTAGTGGTTAGGCGCTTGTCTGTGAAGCTGAAGGACTCTGGTTCAAGGCTCAATTTCCCAGGACCCACATTAGTCAGATGCCGTATGCAGTGGCTGGAGGTCCTGGTGCGCCCATTCTCTCTCCCTCTCTCTATTTGCTTCTTTCTCTCTGTTGCTCTCAAATAAATAAATAAAAACAAGAAGAAGATATTAAAACACAACTACGACGGCTCAGAGAATTTTGCAGAAGTGGGGGTGGAAATATAGTAACAGCCACAGTGTGGGAGAGAATATCCAGAGGCATTGCCTCCATGCCCCACAATGACTGACTGCAGCCCTCAAACCTTATAACCCAAAACCTGATCGTGAATACCAGCAACTCACTGAGGGTGGGCCCTCAGTGAATTAGAAGTAGGGAGAAGGGAAATGATGGTACCAATACATGATGTATCCATATAAAGTTTCTATTTAATTAAAAAAAAAAAAAAGATACAGAGAAGACAATGACCAGTTCACTAAGACAAGGGAGTCTCATTTTTTATATTACATAGAAATGTGAAAGTTTTGATAAGATACAGCTTTAAAAAAAACACAAGGGATTGGAAAGATGGTTTAGTGGTTAAAGGCACTTGCTTGCAAAACCCGACTGTCCAGGCTTGATTCCCTAATATCCAAGAAAAGCTATATGCACAAACTGGTCCATGAGGCTAGAGTTCCTGTTTGTTGTGGTGGGAGGCCCTGGTGTACACCTCTCTCATATAAATAAATTTCAAAAACAAAAACAGGGCTGGAGAGCTGTTAGCAGTTAAGGTGCTTGCCTGCAAATCCTAAGGATCCAGGTTCAGTTCCTCAGTATCTATGTAAAGTCAAATGCACAAAGTTGCCCACGTATCTGGAGTTCAATGCAGCAGCTGGAGGCCCTAGCACACATCTTTCAATCTTTCCTTTTAAATAAATAAATAAAAATTTCTTTTCCATTTGGTAGTGGGGACTGAACTCAGTAATCTTGCACATGCTAAGTAGGTGCTATACCACTGAGCAAAATGTTATATCTGTTACATTTCTTTATACCTAATGTAGAAGCTCATAAAAGAACGGAATGAAACATTTGTTTAATCAGATGGGGATGGTAGATAAACAGGAGGCTCTGCTGGTCTGAAGAGCATTATCCTGGGCCTGCACTGTTGAGCAAACTCCTTAAGGACAGGTAAGTGGGATAGTAGCACACTCCTGGTCGCAGGCTTACCTCACACCCCTCAACCAGACATTTCCTATAACTGATTTATGGTTTAACTCCCATCCTGTTTTTTCCCTATAAATGTCATGTGATTATTTCCAAAAAAAGCTGACACTCCAAACAGTACCAGGCTGCATCCATTCTGAGATCCCGAACTCTGAGATACAGACCTGATGCACCACTTTCTTCTTTGTACTCAGTAAAGCTTTGCCTCGCATTCCATAAGTTGATGGTCTTACTGTGCGACACTGAACCCTGTAACTTGGGGGCTCGCCCTGTATCCACATTTCAAGACCTCCCTCCCAACTCTGGGGTAACCAAACCTGGGAAGGACCCCTAATCTAGGCCCAAGAACCGTATCTCCATCCATCTACACGTTCCTAGTTGGAGTTGGTAGCAAGTCACTGAGGGGAACTTTTGCCTTGGAATGCTGGGTCCCTCCTTTATTGGGTAAGAAACCTCTGGAGGTGCTTTTTCCACTCTTCTTTTAGTTTTTCCTTTTTATTTTTGGTTTCCTGTGCTTTTTCTGGGTCCAAGAGGGAAGCTGGATGCAGCATTAATTCCCCTGGATGAGGAATCAAGGGGCTGCTCCTGACCCTCTCTGGCTCCATTTAGAGATTCAAACGGAGGTCTGTTTCTGGTTCAGTTTCTGTTTGGCAGCCGTTTGGCAGTTGTCAGGACAGCCATTATTGCTAGCAGGTTTGTGTTTGGTGTGGTATTTGTTTGCTTGTCCTTGTCTTTAAAGATATGGGTCAAAATCAATCTGCTGAAACTCCTTTAAAACTGGTTAAAAACCACTTTAAAGATCATCAAAAAGGAAAAAAAAAAGATAAAACAGTAAAATAAGCTAGGCCTATTATCGTAGCTACTTGGAAAGCCGAGACAGGAGCATCTCCAATTCAACATTCCAACGTGATAGCCTGACTCCACATTTTAAAACCATGTGACGTTTAAATTGCTTGATAACAATAAGTACATAATTTAAATTTGAATTGTGCCTGGTATTTACTCTTTTGTTTGGACTTTAAACAAAAAAGACATGGTTTAAACCTTTTGTTTTTTTTTTAATTTTTATTTTTTTATTTGACAGAGAGAAAGAGGGACAGAGAGAATGGGTGGCGTGCAAGGGCTCCAGCCACGGCAAATGAACTCCAGATGCATGTGCCCCCTTATGCATCTACCTTATGTGGGTCCTTGGGAATTGAACCTGAGTCCTTTGGCTTTGTAGATAAATGCCTTATCTGCTAAACCATCTCTCCAGCCTACCTTTTGGTTTCTTTATTAATCTAAATAGTGCAACAGTTCTCTCCTAAATCTTTGGTTGGTATTTGATTTATTTCAAGGTTTTTTGGTTTTTGTCTTTAAAAGTCTGGCCCAACAGCCAAGGCTCCCTTTGATGCCACAGAGCTCCCCGAATGCAGGGTCAGCAGCCACCTGGCTCCGCCTCAGCGGGGCCAGCCGGTGAGTCTAAACCCCAGAGCCATGGAAAGAACTCAAATGGATCCAAGTGTTATAATTGCAAGCGTGAACCTTCCTACCCCCAAAATGAAAACTTTAGCAGTCCACAGCTCCAATTCACAGAAAAGCAAAACTTTTAACAAGATGCCTCCTCAAAGAGGTGGCAGCAGCAGTAAACTCAAGAGATGAAATAGCAGAGACTCAATAGCAGAGGTTAGCCCTGCCCAGTTTTCTGGCCCTAAGATCAACCTGAACCACTCGTTGAATTTCACCTTTGAACCCTGTGGCCAGACAGGTCACTATGAAGGCAGTGGACATGGCAGCTGGGTGAAAAGGAAGAAGAGGGGACATATAAGCCTTTTAAAAAGGAACTTTTTTTTTACAGGCCAACTGCTAGTTTGTAGTGTTTGAAGACCAAGACTACATAGCTCATTTTGCTGATCCTAATACCTTAGTTAACTGGAACTTCGTGGAACAAGTGTTCATCTGTAGCCATGAAGTGCCATCTTACACAATATTCCTCTATCCACCTATTTCAGCCAAGATAACCCCTTGTTGACACATCTTCTGCTGGGCATGCATCTTGCACTACCTTTCATTAAGTGAGAAGACTTGGAGTAAATGTCCCATCTGTTACAGTTCTGTGCATAAAAAGGATCTCAAGAGTGTTGTTGCCAGAGTCACGCCAATATGTTGTGGGTGATACCATTACAATCCAGCCGATGAAGAGAGAAAAAGGAGTGTTGGCGGCCTTACCAAAATCCAAATGGATGAATTTAGATCATCCTATTCAATCTAGAAGATGAACAGCACAGCCAGTACTCCAAGTTGCTGCTGGCCTCTAAGGAGCAGGTGCTGCACCAGGTAGTTAGTAGCCTTGGAGCAGCAACTCACAGAGGAGAAGCACACTCCTGAGTCCTACTTTATTGAGGCAGCTATCCAGGAAGTCAAGACTTGGGAAGAGACTCTGTCAGGATTGGCTGAAAGCAGTGGGGAGGTCAATGGTATTGTGGCTGCTCTGGAACACCTGGTACTGATGGCTCTCGTGGCGAAGGAGTCTGTTTTCCAATCCAGGAAGGGTGTGCGGGAATATCTGTCTGCTTTTGAGAAAGAAACCTCAGAAGTTTGCTCTCCCTTCTCTCAAAGACAAAAAGCAGTGTCTGAACCAGAACTTGAGGGTTTGCCAGAGGCCTGTGATGACTCCGAGTTAGCAGATGGCAATCTCAGGGAGGGGACCATATGTATTGAGTCCAGCCAGCAGGAACCCATCACAAAGCCAGGCTTCACACCCCTCAGCAGTGCCCCTTGTTACTACTTCTATTAAGCAAAGGATGGGCAGCACATGTTCCTGCATGCTGTCTAGTACAGAAGGTATTTTTCCATGTTTGACACAGAATGCTTGTTAAAAATGCTTTTTGAGTAAAACTTAGATCAGAATGTTAAAAGTATGTGGACAAAGATATGTGTATGTAAAAAGGATAGGAGAGATCTAATTTTCAGGCTATACCTAAACACCATGCCTTAAGTTAAAGATTTTTCAACTGTTTACAGACTTTTAAGGATGCTCTGACATAGACTTAATGTAAATTCAGCTTACATTAGACACAGGTGATGTCCTATGCTAGGTAGATCACAAAGTCATAAGCACAGATATAATTCATATTCTTTGGAAGTCTAACCAGGTTAGACATAGACAAGACCCTATCACCTTATGTATTACAAATGGGTAAAATAAATTTCCCAGGTAAAAATAAATAACTTCAGAGTAAGACAAGGACTGTTAGGATGTTTAGCTCTTTGCTCTGTCATTTCCTTTTGCTCTTGCTTACTGTTATATGCTATTTAAAAGTCATGGCAAGGTAGACTCTGGAAAAAGGGATGGTGCCCCCTTTATCTCAGAGCCCATGCAAGTTTAAGCCATGTGTCCCCTTGACCCTGTGCAGAGACAAAATGACCAATTGTCTCTGACAAGAAAAAGGGAATAACAAACGGCATATAACTTTGTTTCTCTTTATAGTTCTTCTCTTTTAAATATCTAAAGTCCCATTGATTAGATGAAATTTCTCAGTATATACACACACAAAATTAAACAGGTAAACTGAGTCAAGGTACTTCATCAAGTTACAAACTCCTTACATAAGACAAACATCACACTTACCTAAAATATGTATCAGGATATAAACAGATGACTTAACAAAAGGGGGGGCATCATGTAGATGATGACATAAGAGTTAAGATGCTTATCTGGGAAGCCTAAAGACCTAGGTTTGATTCCCCAGCACCCCATTCTTACTGGTAAACTTAAATCTGATTTAAAGCAGGTTCTCTGACAGCCCTTCTTTTTGAGAGCGACAGACACAGAGAGAAAGACAGATAGAGGGAGAGAGAGAGAATGGGCGTGCCAGGGCTTCCAGCCTCTGCAAACGAACTCCAGACGCGTGCGCCCCCTTGTGCATCTGGCTAACGTGGGACCTGGGGAACCGAGCCTCGAACCGGGGTCCTTAGGCTTCACAGACAAGCGCCTAACCGCTAAGCCATCTCTCCAGCCCTCTGACAGCCCTTCTTGAGACAGTCTTCTATACCCATCAGCCCACATGGGAGGACCGTCAGCAACTCTTGCAGACCCTCTTCACCACAAAGGGACATGAAAGAATCAGGAGGGAAGCCAAGAAACTAGTGTTGGGAGCTGACAGCCACCTCACAGAGAACCCTAACGTTATTGATGAGTTCTTTGCTTCCATACAACCAGACTGGGATCCTAACACCACCAAAAGGTAGGGTGTCCCTTAACCTCTTTCACCGGACTGTGATAGGTGGTCTCCAGGCAGCCGCTCTGCGCTCTACCAACTTGTCTAAGGTGAATGAAGTGACCCAAAGGGCCACAGAATCCCCTGCTTCTTTCCTAGAAAGGCTGCAGGACGTACCCCCCCCCCCCCATAGATCCCGAAGGCTGAGAATAGGGAAGCTATTAACATTGTTTTTGTAACTCAGTCCGCACCAGGTATCAGAAAGGCGATTCAGAAAATAGAAGGCTTTCAGGGTAAACTTCTTTCAGAGTCAGTAGAGATTGCTGTGAGGGTATATAATAATAGAGACACTAAAGGAGATAGGCTAAGAAAATGGCTAAGGTTATGGGGGCCACCTTCCAAAAGGCACAAAGCCCCACGAGACAGCCGTTATACTTTGCTCAGTATGATTCCACCAGAAAGGCAAAAACATACTGTGCTGGACCTAAAAGATGCTCTCTTTAGTAACCTATTGGCAAAGGGAAGTCAAACCACTTTTTGCTTTTGAGTGGACAGACCCAGAACAAGGTACCCACCCTCTTTTATGAGGCTCATCATGGAGACTTGCAGGTTTTTTCAAGGAAACACCTGAGGCAACTGTCTCCAACAATAATGAAGGAGGAATGCCCCTCTGCCTCAGAGCTTCTCCTGGACAACTTACAACAGGGCTATGGGGTATCAGCCAGCAAGGCTCAACTGTGTGTGCATAAGGCAACCTACTTGGGACATGAACTCCAAGAAGGTAAGACTATGCTGTTGGCCTCTAGGATTCAGGCCATCACTCAAATCCCCACTAAGAGACCGATCTGAGAATTCCTCAGAGCTGTAGGGTATTTCAGAATTTGGATCCCAAGGCTTGCTAAATTAGCCAAGCTTCTATATGAGGCCAGGAGAGGACCAAAACAAAACAAAACAAACAAAAAGCCCAATTTTAATTGGACTGAAAATGAGAAACAAGCATTCCAAGAACTAAAGTCAGCTTTGACATCGGCCCTTGTCTTGGTACTTCCAGATTTAACCAAACCCTTCCATTTGTACATAGATGAAAGGAAGGGGACAGCCAGAGGCTTCCTAACTCAAAGACTGGGGGCCATGGCATTGCCCAGTGGCTTACTTGTCTAAGAAGCTACACCCAGTAGCCGATGGTTGGCCCCCTTGTCTCCAGACGATTGCAACTGCCACTACTCTGACAGGATGCTGACAAATTAAAAGTTGGGCCAAACTTTATCAATTATGGCTCCACATTTGATAGAGACTTTTAAAAAGCCCTCCAGACCAATGGCCCTCCAACTCTCACATAACCCACTATCAGGCTTTGCTCTTAGATCAACCAAGGATTCAGTTTTGCCAAACTGAGGTTTTGAACCCAGCCTCCCTACTGCCAGAAACTGATGAGGCATCAGCTCCTCTGCATGACTGCCTAGAAATCACCTCTGCCTTCCATGGACTCTACCCGGACCTGACAGATGTGGCTTGGCTGGACCCTGATCTGGTGATGTATTGTGATGGCAGCAGCTTTGTCGTGAACGGAATCAGGTATGCAGGGGTGGTAGTGGTGACTATGAAAGAAACTCTGTGGGCTGAGGCCCTACCATGGGGTACATCGGCTCAGAATGCTGAATTGATAGCACTGACCATGGCTCTGATATTGGGAAAAGACAAGACAATGAATCTTTACACAGAGAGCAGTTATACCTTTCCCATGGCATGTGTCCATGGGGCCATCTACCAGGAGTGAGGGCTATTAACAGCAGAAAGTATTAAAAATAATTAAAATTTGAAATTCTGGACTTACTGGCTGCCATTTGGGTGCCTGCTAAAGAGACAATGATCCATTGTCCAGATCCTCAGAAATGGGAGGCCACAGAAGCAAGAGGGAACAGACTGGCAGACCTAGCAGCAAAAAGTGCTGCCCCTCAGTATCCATCAGATTGTCTGGTCACCCTCCCAGAACCTACTCTTCCTGAGTGACCAACATACATGGAACAGGACCTATAGCTCATCACTCATCTGATAAAGGAACAGACCCCACAAAGATGGTACCAGTTGGAGAATGGATGACTGTTGCTGCCCCAAGCCCTACAGCAGAGACTAGCTAAGCAACTATATGAAGGAACTCACTTAGGAAGCAACAAGCTAGCCAAGCTATTAAGGCAAGGGTTTTCCTTCCCAGGTCATCAAGGACATCAAGGACTCAGTCATCAAGGACATCATCACCCACTGTCAGGCCTGCCAACAGACAATTGCCTCCTCTGGTAAGGTACCACCAATGGAGGTGAGAGAGCTGGGGTGGGGGTGGGGGGACAAGCCAGATAGATAATGGGAAGTTAATTTCACAGAGGTAAAGCCAGATCAGTATGGATATAAATATTCATTTGTTTATGTTGATACCTTTTCAGGATAGGTGGAAGCTTTTCCGACCATGTCTGAGACAGCCCAAATAGTGACTAAGAAATTGTTAGAGGAGATAATTCCACCGCTATGAGTTGTGCCTCAGGATAAGATCAGATAATAGGCCTCCATTTATGTCAAAAATCATTAGGGAATGGCTGCCTACAAGCTGGTGCTGATCCAGCATGGTGGAAGCACCTGGAACTTGGAGAACCATTTCAGTGGCTGGTATGATGCCAACCTGAGCCCCGGAGGCCATGAGGAGGCTAAGTGCAGTGGGTAGGCACTGTGAAATGCTGGCTATGAATTTGATATCTGCTTACCTCAATGCAGAAAAGAGCAATCTGAACCCTTTGGACAGTGCTGGATGCCATTGACCAGATGTGGCTGCCAGTAGGGAGGACTTGGCACCTCAATGAGCGTCATTATGGGGGTTTGACTGGTCTCAATAAAGCAGAAACTGCTGCCAAGCATGGTGAGGCCCAGGTAAAGATCTGGAGGCACTCTTATGATGTCCCACCACTGCCCACAGAGCCCGACCATCCCTTTTACAGCAATATCAGTAAGGATCACAGGTATGCAGACCTTACTGAGGACCAGCTACCCTTCTGTGAGAGTCTGAAGGACACGACTGCCAGAGCACTGCCTTTCAGGAATGAAGAAATTGTCCGCTAGATCAAGGAAGGGAAAAGAGTCCTGATCACAGCCCATGGCAACAGCCTTTGGGGCATTGTCAAGCATCTGGAAGGTCTCTCTGGAAAGGCCATACGGGAGCTGAACCTGCCAACTGGACAAGAACTTGAAACCCATCAAGCCCTAGAAGTGAAGGCCAGCTAGTCTACTACTACCTCAAGGAACACCTGCCCTGTCCCCATGTCCCATGCCCCTCTCCCTAGCACCTGTCATACTAACTATGTCTTTAGAGTCTTAAGTTGTAGCTGCAGATGGGGACCAGTGGCTTCCATTTTCATTTTAGTATTTTGTCTCCTGTACCCACTCCCTTCATAGAATCTAGTCAGAATAGCACTTCTGAGATGCAGGTCCTTGGTCCAAGCCCAGGCAATGATTCTCTTACCTAGGAGAGTTGAGGTAGTGGTTCTAGTTCTCCTAGTGCTTTGTTTACTAAGGACCTGCCTGGGAAGTTGGTCAGGGAGGAACCACGCTGAGACATGACCAACTAAAAACCACAATCCATTTTTGTTCCTAAAGCCTGTTCTGCATTCTTCTACAGTAAGATCTGGGGGCTCTAGTTATTCCAGTAGAATACAAATGTAGCCTGCATGGTGATTTTAAGAAAACAACTATTTCCTTCCCGACCCCAGAAAATTAGGATCAATCTTGAACTAAGTTCATGCATTATTTTTATTTAAGAAAATATACACATATACATACACATCTATAAATAATGCCACACAAAAACCCTTCTGGGATTTCTAGTGGTGGCTGAAATAGTCCTACGTGGTAATGAAAATAAGCCCTTTCTTATACCAAAATGGATTAAGCTCTGTTGCATTGAAGAGGCAGGGCAGGACTGCTTCCTGCCATGTGTCTTAGAATCCCTCCTCTGCTTTATTTTGTGGCAGTGAAATGAAATGCCCCTTGATCATGTCTAGGTGTGTGTATTTCACTACATCTCATTTCTAAATCATGTTCCAGTTACTTGGTCCTGCCACATGGGCTCAGTTCTCATTTTGGGCATAACTACTAAATCTTTTCTAGATCAGTATAACAAAAGAGTGATGTACAATTAAAAAAAAAAAAATCACTAGGGAATTGACCAAGACATTGGGGATTAGTTGGAAATTACATTGAACCTATCATCCCCAAAGTTTAGGACAGGTAGAAAAGATGAATCGAAACTTGAAGGAACCTTTAACTAAATTAACCCTAGAGACCAGTGAAGGATGGGTGGGACCCCTTTCCTACGCCCTGCTAAGGGCCAGGTGTACCCTGTATGTAAAAGGAGTTACTCCATTTAAAATTATGTATGAAACCTCAGCCATCCTGCCCCAGTGGGTCTTGAACAGATAACTGACTTTAGTAATAAAAGACTTCTTTCTATCCAAGTCTTACAAAACGTCCAGGAGTCCATTGTTCAGGCAGTCAAGGGTGTTTTCCAGACGCACCCTGTTTGCCCCTATCACTTTCAGCCCAGCAACAAAGTTCACATCAAGAGACACCATATTGTGACACTGGAAGGGACCCCACCAAGTAATCCTAATCACACCAACGGCCATGAAAATAGAGAGGACAAAAACAAAACAAAAAAAATTAGCCTTACTTTTTATAAAACAAGGGGGCCTATGTATGACTTTAGGTAAAACTTATTGCTTTTATGCCAATCAGTCAGGAATAATCCAAAATACATTGGCTTCAGTTAGGAAAAAAAAAAAAATCTCAGAGGAAAAAAAAAAAACTTCAGAGACAAGCTACTAATAATTGGTTTTAGTCTAGGTATAATTGGCCTCCATGGTTAACTCTTTCCTTATAGAAGCTCATAAAAGAATGGAATAAACCACTTTTTTAAGCAGATGGGGATGGATGGTACATGAGGAAGCTCTGCTGATCTAAATAGCATTACCCTAGGCCTGCATTGTTGAGCAAAATCCTTCAGGACAGGTAAGTGGGACACTGGCAGACTCCTGGTGGAAGGCCTACCTCACCCAAACCCCTCCAAGTGCTTCTGATTTATGGGTTAACTCCCACCGTGTTTTTTTTTTTTTTGTGTTTTTTTCCCCTATAAAGATCATGTGGTTATTTCCAATAAAAGCTGACACTCCAAACAGTTCAAGGCTGCATCCCGAGATTCCCGAACTCTGGGATACAGACCTGTTGCACCAGATTTCTTCTTTTTCTTCTTCTTTTTTTTTTTTGCCCAATAAAACTTCTCACACTCCCCAGTGAGTCAACCCGTCCTCCATAACATTACAACCCCAGTTCCAAATGTCATTTTATTAACGGTCAACAGCTGATGCAAATTTAAACGTTGGTGATGAAAGATGGCTATGAATTTTTCAAAATGAAAAACTTACATATGGGCTGAAGAGATGGCTTAGCGGTTAAGCACTTGCCTATGAAGCCTAAGGACCCAGGTTCGAGGCTTGACTCCCCAGGACCTATGTTAGCCAGATGCACAAGGGGGAACATACATCTGGAGTTCGTTTGCAGTGGCTGGAAGCCCTGGTGCGCCCATTCTCTCTCTCCCTCCCTCTTTCTCTGTGTCATTTTCAAATAAATAAACAAAAAAAATTAAAAAAAACTTAAATACATATTATAAAGTACGAGTACACATTTTTTTGGGGGGGGGACATACAGTTTTTACTTACCCCTCCCAGATCCTTTATGTCTTTTTGTAGTTTTTCAGATATGGTGATAGAAGGTAAGTCAAGGTAAAATATTTTTCCCCAAAGTGGCTTATATTTGGATTTTTCTGGTCTGTTATCAGTTTTCAAAGATGATTTATTCTTTTCATTTTTTACTTGAATTCCACCTATTAAAGATTCAGGGTAAGATCTTATTTTATGTAGATAAAAATTTAAATTATTTCATTATTTAGTAATTATATCACAAAGAAAGAAAAGTCACTGTAACCACACCAACTTATTTTCTTGGACTCTAAGTCTATTTCTTTGTATTATCACCTAGGATAAAGGTAAAATGCCACATAGGCTATGCTTTCTACACTGAACAGTTGAATCAGTTGGAAATATTCATGTTATCTATTCCCAGTTACTGTATCACGGTATGAAAACATAGAGCCTTTCTAAAAATCTTTCTTAGCATATAAACTCCAGATGGGTATTAAGTGCTCATCAAATATCACCATTCCTATTAAACACACAATGGTGTTTCAAATATTAAACAATCTGGCTAGACAAAAAGCGTGTTATCCAGAATTACCTAGTACCAAAGGGCAATTTACTGAATCTGAGTTTCGTACAGTTTGATTGCTGTTAGAACAAAAATGGTTCTCTTGTAGGTGGTTGTTACACACAGGCCTAACTACATGAAAAGACTTCGTACGATGACTTTTGTTTTTACTTTTCATCCACATCAAGTGATGAAATTGGAAATATGCTTTTTTTCCGAGGTCTCTTAATGTTGAAAACAGTAATATGTGTGTCTCAAACGCACATCCTTTCCTGTAGTTATGAGTGAAGGAACACGGATGTGAAGACCAAAAACCCACCCACCATCACCGACCTCACGACGCCAAAGGCTCAGGGAGCGCGGCCCGCGTCCCCGGTTCTGCGAGGCCCCGCGCGGCCGCGCTCACGCCGGGAGGCGGCCGAAGAGCCCCGGAGGAGACCCGCGCGGGGCAAAGGATTAAAGGGCCCGGAGCCGGAGGTGGGGTGCCATACGTACCCTGGAAACGTCCTTTGTTGGGGATCCTCATGGCTTCCGAGCTCATGGCAATCTCCAGGCACCTACATTCTGGGTCCCGACCTGGTGCCGTCGCCGACGACGGCGAAAACCAGGCTTCACCGATCCAATGGACCCTTTGCCGGGCCAACAGCCTCGGGGTAAGAGAGGAACGGCGTCAGCACACGGGGTTTCCGAGCCGGCCTACCGCTCCGGCTCCAGGGTGCGGAGGAGGAAGGTGAAAAGCACGAACCGGAGAGCAGTGGCGGTTGAAGATTTGAAAACGCGTCACGCGACCCGGCGCCGAGACGCACGCCCCGCCCCCGCGCTCCGCCCCGCCTCGTGACCCCGCCCCTGCCCCACCGCCTGGGAGCCCAGCTCTCTTCAGCCGCGTCACGTCCTGGCCCCGCTGACCAGTCCGCGTGCCTCGGTGTTGGCCAGGTAGTGGTCGCAGTGAGTCTCAGAGGCCGACCGCAACACCACCCGGGACTTTCTCACCTCGGTTTGCCTGGACCACCTGCCTTCCAGTGGCCTGCGTACCAGGTATGAGCATTCGCCGCTCCTGCGGCTGCCTTGCGGGCGCTCCACCCCGGACCCGGGCGGGCATCTGCACTGCCCGACTCCGCGCGCCATCCCCGCTTACAGGCCGCACCAGGTGGCCAGGCGGGGCGCGGGTCGGCCCTGAGGGCATCCCGAGACACCTGCAGGACTTTAGTTCGGGGCGGACCTGCCCTTTTGTGTGTGTAAGTTTATTGCAACAATAAAAGAGTAGGAAATGGAGTCTCAAGGGTGTTTTTCATCTGTAAAATGGGACTAATAATGGGATTATGATAAGGAGAAAAATGCCTGTGAAATGATTAAATTTGCTTTATAAATGGTAAAATGCCTCACCAAAATTGTTTAACTATGTTTCTGCTTCTAAACTGCTTTATAAATAATATATTCTTTACTGTTTCACATTTCTTAATTCCTGGATACAATAGACATTCATTATAGTAATTGGTTTTTGAAGTAGTAGTTTAGGGAAAGTCACTGTCAATATCACCGTTTTGCATATAAGTGTATTTAAGCACTGGAGTACACTGTGGCACCATTAGCCAAAATAGAGGACGCCAAGGTGATGGGTCATGGTTGTTAAATGAAGATGTTTTGGGGCAAACAGC
This sequence comes from Jaculus jaculus, assembly GCF_020740685.1. Taxonomy (NCBI): domain Eukaryota; kingdom Metazoa; phylum Chordata; class Mammalia; order Rodentia; family Dipodidae; genus Jaculus; species Jaculus jaculus. The sequence continues at coordinate 55,883,778 of NC_059111.1, read as the reverse complement.
CTGGAGCAACAAACATGAAACTAGTTGTTTATTAAGCTATGTTTGTTGGGTGGTTGGAGAGCTCAATGTGTGAGAAGGAGATGGGGAGGAGGATAGATACACGCTAATATACATTGTACTGAGCTGTTTGTGGTGGCTCAGGTTTTTAATCCCAGCACTAGGTGGGAGGATCACCTTGAGTTCAAGGCCAGCCTAGACTACAGGATGAGTTCCATGTCATCCTGGGTTAAAGTGAGACCCTGCTTCAAAAAACAAAACAGCCAACCAACAAGAACAACAACAACAAAAACAGAGAGAGAGAGAGAGAGAGACAGTCTACACTGATGATAGACTGCACTCATAAGTTATACCAAAAGGGTTATTAGATCTCGAGAGGTAGGTGATGTAGTTTGAACTAACACTCAATATTATGAGTTCTATTTGGGAAGCATAACCTATTTTTGTTTGTTTATCTGTTTATTACAGAGAGAGAAAGATTGAGAATGAGTGTGCTATGGCCTCTAGCCACTGTAAATTAACTCCCTATGCATGCACCACCATGTGTATCTCACTTACATGGGTTCTGGGGAGTCGAACCTGGGTCCTTAGACTTTGCAGGCAAGCGCCTTAACTGCTAAGCCATCTCTCCAGTCCTGAACCTATTTTTAAAAATAATTACAGCAAGAGCACAAGATTTCTATGTTTACAAAATGGTTTTAACAACAACAACAACCAAACAAATAGAATTCAGTTAAAACCATGGGGGACTCAGAATTGTCTAGGATAGCATGTGCAATAAAAGATGTAGTAATGAAAAGAGGATGATAAAATGAGAGTGAAAAATGAAGAAAAAGCCAGAGTTGTGAAAAGAACTGGGTCAGAAGTCATAGAATTTGCTTTCAACATTGGGGTGGATGGGTCAGACTTCACTAAACTGTATTTGGGTAATTTTGAGTCTCAATTTTAATCTGTGAAAACGAGTAATATTTCTCAGCAATTACTAGTATTAAATGGAACTTTTTATTTTGTTTTAAAAAATGTAGTACTCTTATAAATCTCATTTAGTGTTTCTGTCTCTGTAGCATGTTGTTTTGATGAGATTTGAGTGACTTCAGTGTCTGTTGCCATCTCCCTGGAACTGGTGTTTAGGCTAGCAGTGGGAGTACTACTTGCTACAGTGCTTCTCCTGCAGTGACTCCTGAGCCTTTGCAGATGTAGTTGAGGTGACCACTCATTTTGTTATAGGCAGTTTTTCTTTTCTTGTTCTATTTATGTATCCTGGATATGCCCAGCAGTCTCTGCAACCTTAAAGAGAAAACATTCTTCACCTAAAAGTAAGAGTACCTTTGAGGAAAGGGGATAAGCATAGTTATTTAAGAGACTTACTAATATGTGTGGTCACACTTCTTAGCTAAAGAGTAGTGGAGGGTCTTTCTGGAGTTTTGGTTTCCTATCCATGGGAATCTGGCTTGTTTCCAGGTACCAGGTGTGAGTTCTCCCACGCTGAGCAGTTCTCATACTCATCTGAGAACAGTTGTGTGCCACTGTTGCTCAGGTGTGTACTTCTTGCCCATCTGGTTGATTTTGTCACTTGCAGGATCTCCTGATTATTCATGCTGTTGTCAACTGTTATCCCTCACCAGCACCTATATGGCACTTTTCAGTCATGAGGATTAAACAGAACATTTTCTGAATTTTTTTAAAGCAGGGTCTTACTCTAGCCTAGGCTGACCTAGAACTCACTCTGTATTCCAGGCTACCCTCCAACTCATGGTGATCCTTGTACCTCATCCCCCTTAGTGCTGGAATTAAAAGCATACAACACAACACCTGGCTTAAATGAAATGTTTTTGAAAACTTAGTTAATACAGTGCCTGGCACAGAATAAAAACTCAGTAACTGCTGTCACTCTGAATTTGGCATCAGGCCCTCAATTCCAAAAATAGGTTCAAAAAAGATACAACTTGAAAACTAGGCCTTTGTTTTTGTGCTAGTTTTGGGAAACAGAGAGAGAGAGACTAGAGATGTGTGTAGGTCTGCTAGATATGGCGGGGGGGGGGGGTGTTCTGTGACAGAAACAGGAGGATGGAGCTGAGAGACAGAAAAGAGAAAGTGGAAAGGCCTAGTCCTGTTACAGGGGTGTGTATCATTGGGGCAGATCTGAATTCCAGCCCAAAGGTATATAGGGAGGGAAAAGAGGAGATTCCTGACAGACTAGAAAAGGGAAGATCAGGGTTGTGAAGGGAATAAGGGGAAGGGGAAGGGGTGGTAGAAAGGGAGAGTGGGAGGGGAATTATGAAAACTAAAGACAAAAGTAATCAGTACAATAGAAACCTTTCCCTGGGAACTATCTGTAATGGTTTGAATGTCTGGCCCCATAGACTTACTCATCTTTGATTAAACTTTTTACTTTAGCTCCTAGTAGGCAAAACCTGCCTCCCCCGTGACTGGGAGTGGATCTTAGAGTCCAGCTGTAAAGTGTGTTTGGGGGCAGATCTTTCTGTCAGCCCAAAGGTGTGTTCAGAGCAGTTTGAGCTCTGGCCATTCATATTTGCTTAGGTAGGCTGTTGGTGATGTCTCTCTGATTGTATCCATAAAAGGGAGCCAGTTTATTTTGCCATTGATGGTGTTCTCCTGGACTCTTTAAACCTGAATTACATCTCTTCCTCCCATAAATTGGGTCTGGTTGGATGTTGATCCCAGCAACATGGACTACAACACTACCATACAAAATATACCACTCAGTAAAGGGATGGAAAGTGTAGGCAGAAGTTGCTTAGTGGTAGGTGGAAAAAGCTTAATCCTAAAGCCATGGGCTCTGTCTAGTCAATCTTAGGACCAGAATTTGGCTATTCCCCTCACTGAAATGTTAAAGTTCAGGGAGGACCAACTGGTCCCCCAATACAATGCTGGCCATTGCCAAAGCACTTGGTTATCCACCTGAGATATAAGGTAAGACCCTATTACTGAAGACACCACAGGTTGCTCTCACGGGACACTGAGAGACCATGTCAGAACTGAGAGGAAACCCACTCCTCTCCTGGCAGAAACTCATGGCATGGGGAAGTGCTGTGAGAGCTGCTTGGAGATAAAGATTATCAACAGAATGAATAAGCAGATGATCCTGCAATCTATACAACCAACTAGCCAGGGAAGAAGTATACATCTGTGCAGTAGTGGCACATAGAGATTGACTAAAGTCTTAATTGTCCCTCACTGAATACCAATAACCCCACTGAGGAGAACCCTCAGGGAAAATGGGTCCAGAAGACAGGGATATAAAACTATAACCTTTGTAAAATAAATAAGTAAATTACAGTAGCACTACTATGACAGATGGATGGATAAAAATATTTTTTAAGGGCTGGTTAAGGCACTTGCCTGCAAAGACAAAGGACCCAGGTAAGCCAGGACCTGTGTAAGCCAGATGCACACAAGGTGGCATATGCATCTGCATCTGGAATCCATTTGTAGCTGCTGGAGACCCTGGTGCACCCATTCTCTCTCTCCCTCTTTCTCTCTCTCTAATAAATAAAAATGTCACTAAATCTGGGCGTGGTGGCAGCACAGCTTTAATCCCAGCACTTGGGAGGCAGAGGTAGGAGGATCACCAAGAGTCTGAATCCACCCTGGGATTACAGAGTGAATTCCAGGTCAGCCTGAGCTAGAGTGAGACCCTACCTCGATAAACAAACAAACAACAACAACAAAAAAAATCATTCTAGACAGGCTGACTTAGAATTCTAGGTCAGCCTGGGCTAGAGTGAGACCCTACCTCAAAAAATATTTAGTATATATTATAAAATAATAATAAAAACCCAGTAACAACTATTTTTAGATTAGCTCTATGCCCTAGTGGGGAAACTATTGCTGTTGTTTTATTAAATGGATATGATACACCTCTCAAATTGCCTTCAAAATACTTGTTTTTGTGCATCTTCCTTTTGAAGTGGGTAGAGTCTATTTCAGAGATTTTTACCTAATGAGAGTACCAAAAATAAGTATGAAATTTATATTGCAGTTGGCTCCTCATTGTCAGGACCTTCCACCAAGCACACCAGTCATCCATTACTTTTAAATTCAACCTTGATCAAAGTCTCTGGGCTTGCACAAAAGAATGTAGCCAACCTTTATGCCAGTAGCTTAGTTCCAACAAAGTTCTCCACTTCCCCTTTGAAAGTTCATAAATTAATCCTTCATAGACCACTCTGCATTTAGTGTTTTCAAACTCACCAGAATAGCCCATCAAATGTCTGCTTACTGCACCATTGTAAGTCTTCTCCAAATACTACCCCACTCTTAGTACCAACTTTCTGTCTCAGTCAGCTCTTGGTTACTGGAATAAACATCCAATGAGAAGCAGCTTATGGGAGGAAGGGGTTTATTTCAGGCTTGCAAAATCTGGAGAACACCATCAATGAGAGGTGAAGCTGGCTCACTTCCATAGATTCAGCAGAGTGACACCATCAAACAGCCAACACCACCATGCACAAACAGCCAAAGCTCCAACTGCTCTCCATAGTGCTCACCTTAGTGTTGCACTCAGGGTCTGTCCCCCAAATATACCTTATTAACACATGTATATCATTATACCTTAGGGCTGAACTCTAAGATCAGTCCCCAGTGATACTTTTAGCCAGGCTGCTAGAGACCCAAGTTACAAGCTCAGTTCTTAATTAAAACCACCTGAGTCTATGGAGGCCACACATTCAAACTACTACACACCTCCTCCAGTGTTCTCAGAACATTGTAGAAGAGGGAGCAGAATGAATGCATGAACTGGGGGAAGGGCGGGCATGTTGTGGAATGGACATGACATAGCCATTACACTCATGACTTCTCATCAGCTGTGTTTAAATGCTTAAAACCTGGCCAAGATTAAGTCTGTTAACACCCCCTCATGGATAAGGGAGGGGCTTATGAGGCCCCTCCACTTCCTGAGAATCCATTGACTTCTTGGGGGAGGAAAAGAAATTTTTTTCAGTATTGTAACCACTGATAAGTTATCCCCATGCTCCTGTAAATATCCTACACATGCTCCTATAAGCAACCCTAATTTAATTCATTATGTCATCTCCCTCTTCACCCAATTAAAAAAACATGAATATAGGAGGTAACTAATGGGCTAGTTGGGAAGAGGAAGAGGACCAGTGAGAAGGTGAGGGATATAAGAGCTTATAAATAATAAGGGGTGAATATGATTAAAATATATACATTTAGGAAACTGTTATAATGAATCCCATTATAACATATAACATACATGCTAATATTTTTTCCAAAATAATAAAATTAATACTTGTGGCAAAAAATGTTGCTTCTAAATTTATAGCTGGTTTCCCTTATATTTTTAACAATTCCTAGAAATTTAGCAATTTTTCTGACCTTAAGTTTAGGTGAACATATTTGAGGTACAAGTTTGATGTAAAGGATACCACTGTATATACTATAGGGTTTTTAATTACTTCAGAATATCAATATGCCTATATTACAGTGTTTATTACTGTGACAGATAAACTGAGGGGTAGGAAGAGAATAAGGAAGGATTTATTTTGGCTTACAGTTGCAGAGATTACAGTCTGTGGTTGTTTGGCTGCATTTTTTTCTGGGCTCATGGTGAGGCAGAACAACATGGTAAAGTGGTGTGGTAGAGCAGAAATGTTCAGCTTGTGGCCTCCATGCACAGAGAAGAAAGGGCAGGAGATGAGATGCATCTTTCCAGAATATGCACTCCAGTGACTTTCCACTTCCAGGTAGGAGCCACTTCCTATCTCCATTATATATAGTGGCATCATAAATCCATCAAGGGATTAATCCATTTATTCAATCAGGGACATTTCATGTTGACATAATAATAGTATTTACATGTGGAATATTTACATCATTTTTTCTTTTTTAAAATATTTTATTTTTATTTATTTATTTATTTGATTGAGAGAAAGGCATGGAGAGAGAGGTGACTCTAGCCATTGCAAATGAACTCCAGACACATGTGCCACCATGTGCATCTGGCTTATGTGGGTACTAGGGAATTGAACCTGGGTCCTTAGACTTTACAAGCAAGTGCCTTAACAACTAAGTCATCTCTCCAGTCCTATTTACATATTTTTTCTGCTTCAAAGAACTGTTCTTATATCAATGACTGTGAAAAGACTTTAAGGTTCCATAAATATCAACAATCTGAAAATTTGGGTTGGAGAGATGGTTTGTGGTTAAGCACTTGTCTGTGAAAGAAACCTAAGGACCCTGGTTCCAGGTTTGGTTCCTCAGGACCCATGTTAGCTAGATGCACAAGGGAGCGCATGCATCTGAAGTTCATTTGCAGCAGCTGTAGGTCCTGGCACACCTATTCTCTCCCTATCTCTCTCTATCTGCCTCTTTCTCCCTCTGTCTGTTGCTCTTAAATTAAAAAAAAAAAAAGAATCTGAAAGTTTTCATATATATAAGAAAATACAGAATAATAAAATGCATTTGCCCATTAAATATACTGCAACATTTCAGTGTATTTACTTTTTGAACTATTGTAAACTATAGCACTCATAACATTCCAGCCCTTAAAATAAGACTCTTTCATAAAGGATATTATCCATTTAATTTAAGTACCATTATTTTTACAAAATTCAGTAATTTGATATAGTAGTTATATTTTATAGTGCTAGCCCATGTTCGTATTCTGGTAGTTACACTGGCACTGGAATTGAAAAATTTGTTTAAATGGCATGCTTTTGGTTATTGGTTCATCTAAGATTGTCTCCAAGGATTTCTCCCTCTTTTACTGTTAACTCTACCTTACCTTGACTTGAAGAATTCAAAGGAATACTCCTATTGGAATATTTCAACTTTAACGGTTGTGTGGCATGTTTCCAATCAAAAATGAAGTCTTTGGATTGTCTGTGAATTGAGAGTTAGATCTAAAGCTTGATGAAATTCAAATTGGAGGAGCTTTTTCCCCCTCAAAAGTTACTGGTTATTAATTTTGTAAAAAGTCTAGTTTCACTATAAATGATATATAGTTGATTAATGTGTTCAGGTTCTAGAACTGTTTATTGTCAAAGGCAAGTGCATTAACTAGTAATGTAGGAAGTTTTTTGTGAAGATGCTTTCATTATTTTAATGGTTATATGTGTAGTATTCCTTGTATTGCTCAAATCAATTAATAGAGCTGAGCCTGGTGACACATACTTCTAATCCTAGCACTCAGGAGGCTGAAGATTAGGAATTCAAGACTAGCTGAGTTACATAGACTCAAAATAAAAAAGAAAACATTTAATTTAAAGCATTTATTAAAGCATATTGATTGCTTTCTTAGTTGGTACCCCTTTCCTATGTGGAAAGATAAGGCAGTTTTTTTATTTCATTATAGAGTTTTAAGTGCTGATGCTATAAATAAAATATTGGATGATCGAATTGAAGAAGACATAAACCAGGTAGGTAGATTATGAAATTCCAAGGAAATGGGGATACCATTCAATTTTGTAAAAGATAATATTGATATAATTGACAAAACTGGAATGTGGATTGTATTGTGTCACAGTTAAGTTTCTTGAATTTGCTAATTAATGCTGTGAATATATGATCATATACTCAAGTATTTAGAGTGAAAGGCCATGATAAAAAGAATCTAAATTTGAATGGCTCAGATTAAGTATTGTGAGACAGGATTTAGTGATGTAATTAGTCAAAATTTATATTTTGTTATTAGAAGTAAAAGTTAATTTTTCTAGAATGGATTTGAGCAATTGTTTATGAAAGAGTCTTGCTATATAATAAAGTCAAAGCCATTGTGTAACTTTCAGTCCCCTGTCTCAGCTTCCTGAGAACTGGGATTACAGGCATTCCATCACCATGCCAGGTTTTTTTTTTGTATTGAGTTTTTTGAATAACATAGCTCCACAATCTTACTTTCCTTCCCAGAGTAATTGTAGAAAGACTACAAAGGATGGATGATTGAGGATATCAAAAGTTTTATCATTGAGAAATTGACAGTAACTTAGGTATATAAGAAATAAGAATATTTAAACCTTATTATATATTAGTATATTATCTATAATACCTTCATAAACAGCAAAGTAGGCTATTAGGCAAACATAAGTAGTATTAACCTATTTTTTTAAAAAATGGAACATGTACACAAGTACATGAATATCTTTATGTGTTTGATTCCTGCATTTAAAATCTCTGCACTTGTACACACACACACACACATACATATGTGTGTATGTGTGTAAGACATTTATACAGCTGACACCCTTACTGATAGTTGTTTTTTTAAATATTTTATTATTTATTTATTTTATTTATTTGAGAGCAAAAGAGAGGGAAGGAGAGAGAGAAAGAGGCAGATAAAGAATGGGTGCACCGGGCCTCCAGCCACTGCAAACTCCAGATGCATGCGCCATCTTGTGCATCTGGCTTACATGGGTCCTGGGAAGTTGAACCTGGGTCTTTTGGCTTTGCAGGCAAGCACCTTAACCACCTTCCAGCCCTAATAGTTATTTTTGATAGTGAGCTTATAAATATTTTTTTACTTTTTGTATTTGATTTCCTAATATATATGCACACATACATTCATGCACAGAGAGAGAGATACAGTTTTTCTTACCAAATTTTTGTTAAAATAATGGTTATTTATTTTGTTGTTGTTTTGGTTTGGTTTTTGAGGTAGGGTCTGGCTCTAGCCCAGGCTGACCTGGACTTCACTCTGTAGTCTCAGGGTAGCCTCCAACTTACAGTGAACCTCCTACCTTTGCCTCCTGAGTGCTGGGATTAAAGGTGTGCACCACCATACCCTGCTTAAGGTTAAGTATTTTTAAACCCATGCAACAATTTTGGGTAAACAATAAAGTTTGTACTATATTATCCATGATACCTTATCATGGATTTATGAATAGTGTTTATCTGTAAACTAACATATTCTGTAAATTCTTGCTGCTGAGCTGCTTTCATTCTGTCACGTGGAGGACATTTTATTAAATCATTATTACTATCTTACAAATATAATGCTGTTCACACAGCTTAAGTAAAGTATTTCAGTTCTTTAATATTAGAGGCCATGTGTAGTTAATGATAGTATGTTGCTTTTAGTACAGAACTTACGTGTTTATATTTGATATTAATCAAAAAATGCACTTTTGGGGTCTGGAGAGATGGCTTAGCAGTTAAAGTGCTTGCCTACAAAGCTTAACAACCTCAGGTTTGGTTTCTCAGTACCCATGTAAAGCCAGTTGCACAAAGTAGTGCATATATCTGGAGATTGTTTGTGGTGGCTAGAGGCCCTGGTGTACTCACTCTCATTTTTTTTGCTTACAAATACATAATTAAAAGAAATTAAAAAAACATGCTAGACAGATGGCTTAGAGGTTACGGTGCTTGCCTACAAAGCCAAAGTTTGAGTTCCCAGAACCCACATAAGCCAGATGCACAAGGTGGCACATATGTCTGGAGTTCATTTGTAGTGGCTAGAGGCCCTGGGATGCCCATTCTTTCTCTCTCTCTCTCTCTCTCTCTCTCTCTCTCTCTCTCTCTCTCTCTCTCTCTCTTTCTCTGTCTTTCAAAAAATTAAAAAGTGCTTTGCTATAAATTCTGTTTTGTTTTGTTACAATGCTTGTAATGAAACCCAAGGCCTGGTGTTTGCTAGGCAAGCACTCCTGATTACTATATTTATATTTTCACCTTCAGCATTTAGTTTTGAGGGTATTTGCCACTAAACTTTTATATTTTGCTTTTTCTTCAGTTGATTAAAGACATGGATGCTGAAACAGAGGGCCCACTGATGCTGAAAGTGACACCACTTCAGCAAATGCTTTCCTCTTGTGCTGGAGCTATATTGACCTCACTAATGGGTAAAATTATATTACTGATGTATTAGCTAACTTTGAATACTCTGTGCTTTCTGTGAAATAATAATATTCATCATGTCATCTCGACAGTATCCAGGATGCTAATAGTTGTTCATCTGCAAGGTAATATGAAAAGAACCCTAAATACAGAAAATGAAGAGATTTGAATTTTAGGGCTTGTTTTTTCTCAGGTTACTACACATACTTCTTTGTGAAATTCATCTTTTTATTGAAAACTTGGGGTTTTAAAGAAAAGTTCTTGGAGCTCCCTATAAACATTAAACTATTTTGATTCTTTTAAAAAATAATGAAGTATTTGCACATGGAACAAAGTAATTTTGGCAATTTATATTATCCACATGATTTCTTCAACTTATATGGATCACATTTTTCTGTTTTAGGATCATAATGGCCTTAGAAATTATCTGATTTGACTTCCTCATTCTCAGATGAGGAGTAGTTGTCTTAGATCCACTAATTGACATGTTTTTCTTGCTTGCATAAAAATATAGCATGCAAATTACAACAATGTGCCTTTGTTTTATTACTCCCAAATGAAATAACCTGATGCTAAATATGACTTTTGGCTAGCTTACTTAAGTTTTCATTTCCTATAGCTTTTTTTTTCATTCTTTACTTTGAAACATAATGTCATATGTTACAAGTTGGCCTCAAACTCACTATGTAGCTAAGGACGACCTTGAACTTCTGATCCTCTTGCATCTGCTTCTGGGGTGCTAGGGTTACATGCAAGTGCCATTATGCCTGGCATATTACAGTACTGAAGATTGAATTTAAGGCTTCTTACATAGAAAAGGCAGGCACTCTACCAAGTGAGATACACCCCTAGCCCCAGCTTTTAATTGATACAATTAAATTTAACAGATTAGAAAAGCTAATGCCATCTTATTAATTCCTTGCAATACAAAGTTCTTGTAAAATCTTGAAATGGACTTTTGGAATTCTTTCATTTTATTTGAGAGAGAGAAAAGCAGATAGAGAAAATGAGCATGCCAGGGTGCAAACAAATGCTTGCACCACATTGTGCATCTGGCTTGCTTGCATCCTGGGGAATCAAACCTCAAAACTGGGTCCTTTGGCTTTGCAGAGAAGCACCTTAACCACTAAGCCATCATCCCTCCAGCCTTGGAATTGTTATTACTTAATATAGAGAACATAGTTATTTTTTGAATATATACTTGTGTTTTAATTCTGATGCTATGGAATTGTAGTTGTACATATAAGTAGTACTTGTGAGAGAAATTATTGTAGTGTCTTTTCATTAGTCCACTTTAAATAGACTTAAAGAGCCGAAAATTTCTGTTACAGTCAAGGGGTAGGAGTATAGTTTCAAAAGTGAACATGTATTTAATAGAAATTTAAGATAAGTAGTCTTTCCTGTTACATAGCCATGAAGAAAAGTATGAATTGAGATTTTATATTGTTTTGAAAATTTAAGTGAAATTTATGAGAACCTTTTCCTAATTGAAACTTACGTGTTTACAGTGACACCCCTGGATGTTGTTAAAATTCGACTCCAAGCCCAGAGCAACCCATTCCCCAAAGGTATGTAGGCTAGTGTTATAGTTAGTTACCTTTTCATTGCTGGGACAAAGAACCTGACCAAAATCAAGTGATGGAAGGAAAGTTTATTTTGGCTTATAGTCTTAATGAGAAGCTTCATGATGACAGGGGAAAGCATGACATGAGTTAGAGGTTATACATCACTTCTGCTACAGCAGATAGAAACCAGTAGCAAGAGATTCAACCCAAATTCTGACAAGAGGGGGCTGGCTATAACATGCCTACAGCCTTCCCCTAGAAACACACATCCTGTAGCAAGCACCACCTTCCACATTACCACCAACTGGGTACCAAGTATTCAAAACACATGAGTTTATAGAGTTCATATTTATTTGAATAAGCATTTTGTTAATGTTTAAGAAATGGTGCCCCATTCAAAAACATTGTTTTTTAACCATTCAACTGTACCTGGTGAAGTATAGGCAGAAAAAGATATACAGTGTCATTACACTTACTTAGACCTACTAATGGAAGCACAGCATGGTTATATATTTGACTATCTGTTTCTTGTGTAAGAACAGAATTATACCTGTAAGGGAATTTAGGATTAAACTTCATTTGTTGTCTGATAGTTATGTCTATTCTCTAACATTCATGACAGCCAATTAACTGTTGGAAATTCATTATTTTTTATGAGGCAGTATGGTTAATTGCTTGATGGGAATTTTATATAAGTAGTTATGTATTTTTGTAATACGGAAAAGAATATCAAAGCTATGGTAAATCTTAAATCTTTATAAATGTAGTTATACATAAAATAAAAAGAGCAGAAAGCAGATTAGACTGTGACAACACTGGCTCATATAAAGTCTCCTTGTTCTGTAGATGTAGCTCAGTGGTACAGCACCTTTCTAGTACCCATGAGGCCCTGGGTTACATCAAAGTAGAGGAAAAGAAATAAAATAATAATAAAATAAAAGGAAAGCCACTCAATTGAGAATGTAAAGATGAGGTAGGATGAACAGTTAGGTTTCACATAAGGATTGGATGGATTGTAAAAGGAGATCTTAGGTTTTTTTTTTTTTTTTCTTTTTCCAGATTAAAGAATGTCTTCCAAACAAAGAAGATGCTTAGACTTACGCATTATGAAACTCATAAATTTATATAAGTGGCTGAAAAGAGAGAACAATTTTGGTAGCACGAATAACTCCAGTAAATGAATTGCTATGAGTGAGGCAGGCATGACAAATGGCTACACTGAGCAGTACAAATAGACAAAACATTGCATTATTTACATTGAGGAGAACATTTGTTCTGAATATTTTTATCTGAATTCCCTTGCATGCCAGAAAGATGCACAACTTCAGTTCTTTCAAAACAGGCTTTTCTCCTATATCTTCTGCCATTCTAGGGTAAACTAAAATTTAATTTCAATATACATTTTATAACATGGTTCTGAAAATAGAAAATCCACTATTTATTCCATTTATTGCTTTTTACAACAGTGAGTTTAGAGGCCAGGGCCTGTTCATTAAACAAATTTTGTTAATAATGTATATTCTATTCTAGAATGAAGAGTTAGGTTTTCATGGTTATTTCTGTTTCCATAATTCTCTAGTCTCATTGTGCTTTTATTTTATCTATAAAATAATACAGTATGTGAAAATAATTATTGATTGCTATAATCTTGATTTTAGGGAAATGTTTTGTATATAGTAATGGACTCATGGATCATATGTGTATCTGTGAAGGAGGCAAGAAAGCATGGTATAAGAAGCCAGGAAATTTTCATGGAACATGGGTAAGGAAACTATATTATTTAGAATTATAGTATGTTGTCTTCTTTAAGATACAAAAGATGATAAAGCAGGAAAAAGGAAGTGTTTCTTTCCTTTTTTATTTTTTAAGTTTTATTTGTTTGTACTGCTTACAGAATCAAAGAGGGTGCGCCTTTTTTATTTCTTTAAATTAAATTCAGGATAATTGTACAGCAACATGCAATTGTAAGAAAAACACGCAAATAGATCTCATGTATGTTTGTCCTAGTTTTTTATAGTGATAGGGATTTCTTTCTTTCTTTCTTTTTTTTTTTTAGTTTTTCAAGGTAGGGTTTCATTCTAGCTCAGGCTGACCTGGAATTCACTATGTAGTCTCAGGGTGACCTCAAACTTATGGCGATCCTCCTACCTCTGTCTCCCAAGTGCTCCTATTAAAGGCATGCACCACCATACCTGGCTCAAGAAGATCTTTTTTGAAATTAAAAAAAAAAAAATTATTTGGGACAGGAAGAGACATACATAGTGTGATTATGAGCACTCCCAAGTCCTTCTGCTATTGCAAATGAACTCCAGACACATGCAACCCTTTGTGTGTCTGGCTTAAGTGGGCACTGGAGAATTGAAACCAGGCTGTCAGGTTTTATAAGCAAGCACCTTTAACCTCTCAACCATCTCTCCAGCCTGATAATGTCATATAGAACCAGTAAAGGCCACAAATAGTATATTAACATTGATAGAATTAAAGACTTCCACTACTACAAGACTTTTCCTGTGTTTCTTTTAGAGAAACATCGTTTTATGTTTGTTTTGTTGTTGTTTTTGTGCTCTCACTCCCATTCTCTTACCCTTGGCAACTACTGCTCTGTTTTAGGGTATGAAATTTTGCCATTTCAAAATGCTATATAAATGGAATCATACCAAAATCCTACAAACATTTGTTCATAGATTTTCATGTGTTTGTTAAAGTAGGTCTCCATTCTGTGGGCTAAATGTTCCAGGAGTACATTTGCTCAGTGATCATGAAAGTTACATTGTGGAGAGCATAACCTGTTTTCTGAAGTTGTTCTGCTATTTACATTCCTATCAATAATGTCTGAGTGACCTCATTTTCGCTGCATTTTCATTAGTATTTACTTTTGTTATTTTATTGTATCATATCATATTGAATTGTATGTATGTATGTATACATTTTGAAATACAGTCTTACTCTGTAGTCAAGGCAGTTCTAGAACTCATTATATAGCTCAGAATGACTTCAAATTTGAAATCATTTTGCTTCTGTCTCTTTAGAGATGGGGTTACAGGCGTGCACCCCAATACCTAGGATTGTATGTTCATTTCAGCAATTATGGTAGATGTGTAACACTATCTTATTGTAATTTTTTTACTTGTAAATATCTTTTTTTGCCTTTAATACCAACACTCAGGAGACAGAGGTAGGAGGATTGCCATGAGTTTGAGGCCAGCCTTGGACTATAGAATGAGTTTCAGGTCAGCCTAGAGTACAGAGAAACCCTACCTCAAAACAAACATTTTTTTAAATCTCCTTTTTTATTGATAACAGTAATATATGAACATGTAGTAATATGAGCATGCTCCTGTTTTGTTACCTTCTTTTGTCCTTTATTTCCCATCTATTCCCTCCCATGAGGATCCTCCTCTTTCAGGGTAGTTTTCTCCTTTTCTTTCTTTTTCTTGTTTTTTTTTTTTTTTTTTTTTTTTGTTTTTCAAGGTAGAATTTCACTCTAGCCCAGGTTGACCTGGAATTCACTATGTAGTATCAGGCTGGCCTCAAACTCATAACAATCCTCCTACCTCTGCCTCCCAAGTGCTGGGATTAAAGGTGAAAGCCACCATGTCTGGTCTTTTTTTTTTTTTTTTGTCTTTTATTAAATATTTTATTTCTTTATTAGAGAGAGAGAGGGAGAAAATGGGCATGCCAGGGTCTCTAGCCACTGCAAATGAAATCCAGATACTTGCACCACCTTGTGCACTCATATGGGTTCTGGGGAATTGAATCTGGGTCCTTTGGCTTTGCAGGCAAGCGCATTAACTGCTAAGCTGTCTCTCCAGCCTGTCCATTTTTTTTTTTTCATGTTCCTTTTGTTCTGCATCCTCCTTGTCAAAATATTGATGGGCTCAGAATCATATTGTGCTTGTCTTGTTCATGTATCAGTAACCACGGTGGGATCATGAATGTAGCAGTCAGTTCATGGCCGGAGGATTGTGCCCCCAAGTATGCCTATGTACCTTATAGCTCTTAAATTCTTTCTTCCCCCTCTTCCACGATATTCCTTGAGCCTTGGAGGACATGGCAGAAACCTCTTTTAGTATTAAGCTCTTGTCAGTCTCTTATTCTCTACTTTGATGAGTTTTGATTCTCTTCAGTATCTGCAGCAATGTCAGTAGAGAAGTGTCTCTGGCTAACAGTGAGAGCAACACATATTATTCAACCACTTCTTTGCAATGTTCCCTGAACCCTGGTGGGTGTGAAAGCACTAGGTTTTCTCGTATCATTTTGATAAGTTTTGGGTCTCCCTTGTACTTGCTGTCATCTGGGGATCCTTGGAGACTTAGACTTTATTGTTCTCATTGTAATTCTTTAAATTAACTTATTTTTATTTGAGAGAGAGAGGGAGGAAGAGAGAGAGAGAGAGAATGGGCATGCCAGGGCCTCTAGCCACTGCAAAGGAACTCCAGACGCATGTGCCAGCTATGCATCTGGATTACATGGGACCTGGAGAATCAAATTGAACCTGGGTCCTTAGGCTGTACAGGAACTGTAAAGCTATTTCTCTAGCTCTCTCCCTTGCATTTGTTTGGTGTCTAATGACAGTGAATATCTTTTCATAGGCTAATTGTCACATTTCCTATTCAGTGAAATGGCTCTTCATATTTTTTGATGATGTCATAATTGTTAGTATTTGTACTCTTGAATTCTTTATTCTGGGTGCTAATGCTTTGTTTGGTATGTGGGTTACAAACAGTTTTTCCTACTAAGTTGTCTTCTTATTCTAATAAACATTATAGATCATACAATTACTATGTACTCTAGGAACGCTATCAACTCTAGGTTGAAGATTTTCTATTATGTTTTCTTTGTTATATTTAAATGTGTGTGTGTGTGTGTGTGTGTGTGTGTGTGTGTGTATTTTTACTTTCCAGGTAGGGTCTCGCTGTAGTCTAGACTGACCCAGAATACACTCTGTAGTGTTAGGGTGGCCTCAAACCCACTGCAGTCCTCCTACCTCTGCCTCTTAAATGCTGGCAAAATTATATTTTTTTATATTTTATAATTTTTTGTGATATTTAAATTCGTGATCCATTTTGAGTTATTTTTATTTAGATATGAGACTGATGTTGAAGTCTGTTGTTGCTGCTGTCTGTGAATATTTAGCTGCATCTGTTGAAGTTTATTTTTCCTCCATTATATTGTCTTTTGTATTCTTCCTGCCTCCCTCCCCCAGTGGTAGGGATCAAACCCAGGATTTCACACATGCTACGCTAATTCTCTACCACTAAGTCACTTCTCCAGTCCTTCCCCGCCATTGTTATATTTCATTTATAAAATTATTTTCAGCTGGGCGTAGTGGCACTTGCCTTTAATCCCAGCACTTGGGAGGCAGAGGGAGGAGGATCGCTGTGAAAAACAAAACAATACAAAACAAAAACCACCCAAGATTTGTTTTCAGCTATTTCCAAAGTTATTTTGCCTTCCTATATAAATTTTAGGATAATCACGTGTGTGTAACTAGAAATTTGCTAAAATTTTTAAAGAAATTATATTAAACCTATACATCTATTTAGAGAGAAATGATAATATTTACTGTGTTACATCTTTCAATGCATTTTTTTTTCTTTTTTCTTTTTGGTTTATCGAGGTAGGGTTTTACTCTAGCCCAGGCTGACCTGGAATTCACTATGTAGTCTCGGGGTGTCCTTGAACTCACCTGTATCTATCTGTCTACCAAGTGGTGGGATTAAAGCTGTGCACCACCCCACCCAGCTTTTCTAGTGCATTTTTAACCTGCTTCTTTCACTATAATTGATTTTTTTAATTTTAAAATTATTTTATTTTATTTATTTGCTAGGAGAGAGAGAGGGAGATGAGAGAGAGAGAGAGAGAGAGAGAGAGAGAGAGAGAGAGAGAGAGAGAGAGAAAGAATGGGTGCACCAGAGCCTTTAGTTGCTGCAAATGAATTCAGGTAGATGCATTCCCTTGTACATCTGGCTTATGTGGGTACATGGGTACATGGGTCTTTTGGCTTTGTATGCAAGTGCCTTAACCACTAAGTCATCTCTCCAGCCCTGAAATGAATTTTTAAATGTTTATTAAATTATTTGTAAGAGTAGCTGAGTGTAGTGGTGCACGGCTTTAATCCCAGCACTCAGGAGGCAGAGGTAGGAGGATCACTGTGAGTTTGAGGTCACACTGAGATTACATAGTGAATTCCAGGTTAGCCTGGGCTAGAGTGAGATCTTACCTTGAAAAACCAAAACCAAAAATAAATAAAAGGAAATTATTTGTTAGAAAGAGTAATAGGCATCAAGGGAGAGAGAAGGAGGAGGTTGGGCCCTCCAGGGCCTCTTGCTACTGCAAACAAATTCCATATGCATGTTCCACTTTGTTGCATCTTGTTTTAAGTGGTTACTGGGGAATATAACCCAGTCCATCAGGCTTTGCAAGAAAGTGCATTGACTGCTGAGCCATCTCTCCAGTTTTGCATTTCTTGTAAATAGCATATAATTTAGTCATGTTTTAAATCCAGTTAGTTTTAATTTTTAAATTATAGGTAAATTTTACTGATGCAATTATAGATGTTAGTGTTTACTCTGCCCTTTCTCATTATTGTTTTCTATTTTTATCTTTCTTGCTTTTATGTTACATTTTTATAATTTTTATCTATAGTAGTTTTGTTTATATGTACATTTTTCAAAAGCATTCTAAGTTTTAATTTGTTTAAAACATGTTTATAAATGATCATTGAATGTTTTTTATGTTTGCTGCTTTGAAATCTATCTGAGGGCTAACTGATTATTATCTTCATTTTGTGGAATATCTATCTGATTCTTAGAATGATGAACAGTTTTTGACTAAAACCTGGACATTTTGTATTGTATTAAATTCTGAAGTTCACTTACGCATTCTATTTTAAACTAGCTTTAAATTACTGTCTATAATTTAAAAAATTGTTTGTTTGTTTTTTACAATGCTACCATAAGGAAGTGCCACATTGTTACTGCCAGAGAGCTAGAAATCCAGGTTTTGCTCTTGCCTCCACTGGCAAAACGTTTGAGGGAAAACCTTTTATTGTTTGGAAGGGGTGGGAGTTTTAACTCCATTTCCTCTGGTTCTGAGCTGGAGTGGCCTCATTTATTGGATGATGGCAAAAGTTCTCATTCTCTACTATTTCTCCTCTCTTAACCCTGGACTGTAGGGGAGGGAGGTCATCTTATGAGTATGAATGTTTCAGCTCCCTGTTGGTCTTCTGTAACATCAACCGAATAAAGATGTTATGCTGCTTCATTGCAACCTTAACAGGCATAAAAGTGCAGAGGACTTCACTGGTAAGATGCTGGTGCTGCCACCGTTTTTTTGTTTGCTTGTTTTTTTGAGGTAGGGTCTCACTCTAGTTCAGGCTGACCTGGAATTCACTAGGTCATCTCAGGGTAGCCTCGAACTCATGACAATCCCCCTACCTCTGCCTCCTGAGTGCTGGGATTAAATGGCCCCACAGTTTTTTTTCAGAGTAAAGTAGTCGGTCTTACTTTTTCTCAGAAGTCTTTTGAGGCTCATCATTGTTGTGGCATATATCAGTATATTTTTATTTTTCATATTATATACCATTTACGAATCTACCATGTTTTATTTTTCTATTTAAGAGTTGGGGACATTTGGTTTATTTCCACCTAAGAGAATGAATAGTATAGCTATGAACATTTAAGGTTTTTTTTTTTTCTTTTTTGGGGGGTTTTTCAAGGTAGGATCTCACTCTAGCCCAGGCTGACCTGGAATTCACTATGGATTCTCTGGGTGGCCTTGAACCCACAGTGATCCTTCTTCCTCTGCCTCCCAGTGCTGGGATTATAGGCATGTGCCGCCATGCCTGGCTTGAACATTTATGTTTTTGTGTGAGCATTTATTTTAATTTCTCTTGCATATGTACCTATTGTTGAAATTGTTGAGGCAAATGGTACCACCATGTTTAAACTTTTGAGACTCTACAAAACTATTTTTCACAGTGGGCATACCACTTTACATTCCTACAAGCAGTATATGTGGCTTCCAGTTCTCCACATTCTCATTAGTATTTTGTATCGTTTTCTTTCATCCTTTCAAGAGACCTTTATTTTTTTTAAAAACGTTTTTTAAAAATTTTATGTATTTGTTTGAGAGAGGGAGAAAGAGAATGGGCATGCCAGGACCTCTATCCACTGCAAACTAACTCCAGATGCACATGTCACCTTGTGCATCTGGCTTACATGGGTACTGTTATTTGTCCTTAGGTTTCACAGGCAATCATCTTAACTGCTAAGCCATCTCTCCAGCTCATAATTTTTATGCTTTGAGAGGAGGTTTCTGTATGTTGCCTAGCCTGCCCTTAAATTCTCTATCTTCCTGCCACATTCTCCTCAAGTAGCTGGGATTTTAGGTCTGTATCAGACTGTTTTATTTTCATTTATCTGGTAGGTATGAAGAGGTATTTTGATGTGGTTATACTTTGTGTTTCCATAATGATGAATGACATTTATTACTTTTTCATGTGTATCTTCTTGGGCGAACTGTCTAGTTTTTAAGGATTTTTATTTTGTTCTTTGGCTTGGTTCTTTCAAGGTATGGTCTCATTTTAGCCAGTATGACCTAGAACTCACTCTGTAGCCCCAGGATGGGTTTGAATTCAAGGTGATCGTCCCTCAGCCTACTCAGTGCTGGGATTAAAGGTGTATACCACCATGCCCTGGCTTCTCAAGTTTTTATTGTTAAGTGCAAGAGTTTTCTCTTAATAGCAATCTTTGCTTTAGCTTCTGATTTTGTTCTTCTCCGTAGATTTCAAAAAATGAGCATTTATTATAATTTCTTGGATTTCATATTTGGTCAGGAGAGTTTATATGGTCAACTCTCTGCTTCCTATAGTAATCTATAGTGATTCTGCTTCCTATAGCAATCTTTTAACAGCTTTGTTTAAGTATACCAGTCCAGAGCCAAATAATATAGACATTATTCTAGAAGAAATCTTGTTTAGAAATACTTAAGTCTTGTGTTAAAATTGATGTTTTTAATAGACATACATAAATCCAAGAAGTTATAATTTTAGAAATGATTACTTAAAAGAATAAATTACCAGTAAGTTATCTCTATGAATTTTTATACATCATATATATTTGAATTACTTTTCTATTATATAGAAATACATTTTTTATTATAATTTTAGGATGCCTTTTTAAAAATCCTTCGAAATGAGGGCATTAAGTCCCTCTGGAGTGGCCTTCCTCCTACTCTGTAAGTTAAAATTTAATACTTTTTCCACTAAATGATGTTGGTTTTTTTCTTATAATCAGTATGATTGGAAAAAGTGTTGCATTTTTAATGATCAGGACTTTTTTTTCTGAAGCATCGTTTTGTGAATCTCCCAGCTACCCATGGATAATGTTCTAGGAAGACTCAGAGAACCTAGGGAGGTTATAGTTATGAATTATGATTTATTATAGCTAACAGGTACAAAGTAGAATTGGTAAGAGAAAGAAGACATATCAGAAGTTAACCAATGGTAGGTTTCCAAAGTCCTCCCTCATAGCATCACACAAGATGTATTTATTCTTTCAACAGTTAGCTGCAAAGTGTACGAAATATTTCTGCCTTGGAAAACCCAGGAGAGTTTCAGAATGTACAGTTTTTTTATAGGTTTTGGCTATGTAGGCATATTCTTTGTGATGAACAAAACTCCAACTGAAAGGAAAGTAACTCTGTCCTTTAAAATCATACTGTTTGCATAATCATACTAGACAAATTGGTTTAGTGCTTCAGGAATATGTAAAGAATTATTGTGAGGAACATTCCATTGGTTAAATTCTCATGAACTGGCCAAAGGTTAACATACAAATAGGCTCCCCCTAAAGATATAGAAGATTTAAGCAGCCAAGCCTACTGTTTTAAGTCTGCTGCATAAACTTAAAAGTGTTATTTATTTTTGACATTTTCATGTACATATTGTATTTTGATCTTATGTTCTGAATTGCCCTCACTTACCTCCTCCCTCTCCCATTGACACCCTTCTTCCTCAATAATCCCCATCTTACTTTCATGCCTTTTTTAACCCATTGAGCTAAATTAGGGTTGCTTACATGATCAACATTTTTTTTAATGTTTAGAAATAAAGATTTTGGTATTTTTTTGACTTTTTGTTTTATTAAAACATTGTGTTTTGATGTATATACATTCTGCTTTCTAGATAATTCTAGTTCTTCATTAGTCACAATTAAATAAATGAATATGACAAACCAGAAATATTGCATATGAGATCTCCAAATATATTGGCTTTTTCCACCTCATTTTGTTTCCAAGCATGTCATTTATCTTTGTATGGGAGAAATTAGTCAGTTTGGAGGCATTTATTTTAATGGTTGATTATAAAGTTAGTGGCAGCTCCCAAACCACCATTCAGTCCTATTTCTAAAGTTTTAGCATCAAACTTCACTATAGAATAGTAAGCATATATACCAAACTATGGTCTGCCAGTATCCTGTAGACATACATAAGCATAGCGTTTTTGTTGTTTTGTTTTGTTTTTCAAGATAGGGTCTCACTCTAGCCCAGGCTGAACTGGAATTCACTCTGTTTTCTCAGGGTGGCCTCAAACTCACGGTGATCCTACTACCTCTGCCTCCTAAGTGCTGGGATTAAAGGCATATGCCACACACCTGACTTTTATAGCTATTTTTAAAAATATTTTTATATTTATTTATTTATTTGACAGAGAGAAAGAGGGAGAGAATGAGAATGGGCATTCTAGGACCTCCAGCCACTGTAAACAAACTCCATGTGCACCATGTACATCTGGCTAACTTGGGTCTTGGGGAATCGAACATGAATCCTTTGGCTTTCCAGGCAACTACCTTAACTGCTAAGCCATCCCTCCAGCCTCAACTTAGCTATTTTTTGTTGCATTAATATTTGTGCCATAATAGTGCCTGCAACTTGTATTTGAATTTACTTAATTCCCTTGAGAGAATTTCATTAAAAAGAATATACCATTAGAATTTGTTTTTTTTTTTTTTACAACTTATATAAGTTAATTGAAGTCAGTTTTTCTATTTTAATTGTTAAAACTTGGAATGTTAGGGCTGGGGAGATGGCTTAGCGTTTAAGGCACTTGCTTGCAAAGCCTAAGGACCTACGTTCTATTCCCCAGTACCCACATAAGCCAGATGTACAAGGTGGTGCATGTGTCTCGAGTTCGTTTGTAGAGCCTGGAGGCTTTGGCATGTGTATTCTCTCTTTCTGCATTTCTTTCTTTTTAAAAAATTTTTTTTTTGTTTATTTTTATTTAATTAATTTATTTGTAAGTGACAGAGAGAGAGAGAGAAGAGAGAGAGAGAGAGAGAGAGAGAGAGGGAGAGAGAATGGGCACTCCAGAGCCTCCAGCCACTGCAAACGAACTCTAGATGCATGAGCTCCATTGTGTGTCTGGCTAATGTGGGTCCTAGGGAGTCAAGCCTTGAACCGGGCTCCTTAGGCTTCACAGGCAAGCGCTTAACCTCTAAGCCCTCTCTCCAGCCCTGCATTTGTTTCTGAAATAAATAAGATATTCACTTTTAAAGGTAACCCCATCAGAATTACTTCAGACTTCTCAATGGAAACCCTGCAAGCCAGAAAGTCCTGGAATGGAACACTGTCTTTTAAAACTTGAAAACAAACGTTCAATGTTAATTATAATTTATTTTTGGTTATAAGCAGGTGTGATATATGAGGTGTAGCTAAAGTGTTTTATACATGTTCATGAACTTTGTATTGCATTGATTTTCATGGCATGGTAAATGTTAACTAGGAAGGCAGAGATAGGAAATGAGAAACTGTCTTTTTAAAAAATATTTTCAAGCTGGATGTGGTGGCGCACACCTTTAATCCCAGCACTTGGGAGGCAGAGGTAGGAGGATTGCCTAGAGTTCAAGGCCACCCTGAGACTCCATAGTGAATTCCAAGTCAGCTTGAGCTAGAGTAAGACCCTACCTTGGAAAACCAAAAACAGAAAAAATTAATGCTTTATTTATTTATTTGAGAGAGAGAGGAGAAGGCAAACAGAGAGAAGGAGAGAATGGGTGCACCAGGGCCTCTGGCCACTTCAAACAAACTCCAGATACACGAGCCACTTTGTGCATCTGGCTTATGTGGGTACTGGGGAATTGAACGTGGTTCCTAAGGTTTCCCAGGCAAGTAACTTACCTGCTAAGCCATCTCTCCAGCCCTGAAACAGCTTTTTAAAAATATGTATCTATTTGAGAGAGAGAGAGAGAGAGAGAGGGAGAGAGTGGGGGGAGAGAATATGAATGACTAAATGAATATGAGCACTCCATGGCCTCTTGCCACTATCATCGAACTCCAAACACATGTGCTACATTGTGTGTCTGGCTTGCCATAGGTGATTGGGAATTGAACCAGGACTGTAAGGTATTGTTAGCAAGCACCTTTAACTGCTGAGTCATGTCTCCAGATCCCAGAAACAGATTTTTTTTTAAGGTGAGGAGATGAAGTATCCTAATTTGTCTTTTCCTATTTATGACCCGAGATTATATAGTTATTATGATCTGAGTTTGTTACATAGTGCTTACATAACATGTTTGCATGCTATTTTTGTTGCTCACTAAATTAAGCCCTAAATTTATTATTGTTTTTAAAATTTATTTGTTTAGAGAAAGCAAGAGAATGGCATGTCAGGGCGTTCTGCCGCTGCAAACACACTCCAGACACATACACCACTTTAGGCATTGGACTTTTTGTAGTGGTAGGGAATCAAACCCCGGTCATTAGGCTTTGCAGAAAGGCATCTTTTACAGCTGAACCATCTCTCCTGCCCAAGCACTAAATCTTAAAATAAAACGTTATCTCATAAGATTTTGTTTGTATTTTATAGCTTATCTAACATACAAGGGTTTTTTCAGCTTATAATCTTTGAATTTAGTAGTTTTTTTTTATTGTTCTGAACAAATATGTTTGTTTGTTTCTAACAGAGTCATGGCAGTTCCTGCCACAGTTGTTTATTTTACCTGCTATGAACAATTATCTGCTCTTCTGAGGTCTAAATTAGGAGAAAATGAAACCCGAATACCAATTGTTGCTGGAATTGTGGCTAGATGTAAGTAATTAACCTAGATTCATTTTGATTTATTTTTAGAATATTTGTTTAAATTTTGACCTTCACAAAGAATTTGTGTAATGTACAGTATATTGATAAGCTATGTTTTGCATTCTAGTCTGTACTAATTTGTTTATATCCATGTTCCAAAAGTCATATGGTATGATGTCATCAGAATGAAATGGGTTAGCCCATCTTAATGGATGGAATCTTGGGAACATTTTAGAATGATGTTAAAGTTGGTTATTAATCACCTATACTTCAAAAGTGTCATCTGGATTCATACATGACTCATGCCAAAGTCTTGTCATATAAAAAATATTCCTTTAGGGGCTAGAGAGATGGCTTAGCAGTTAAGCGCTTGCTTGTGAAGCCTAAGGACCCTGGTTCGAGGCTCGGTTCCCCAGGTCCCACGTTAGCCAGATGCACAAGGGGGTACACGCGTCTGGAGTTCATTTACAGAGGCTGGAAGCCCTGGCACACCCATTCTCTCTCTCTCCCTCTATCTGTCTTTCTCTCTGTGTCTGGCGCTCTCAAATAAATAAATAAAAAATTTTTAAAAAAATAAAAAATAAAAAAAAATTCCTTTAGGAGCTTTGTAGTTCAGCCAGGTGTGGTGCCACATGCCTTTAATCCCAGCATTTGGGAGGCAAAGGTAGGAAGATGGCATGAGTTCAAGGCCACCTTGAGACTACTGAGTGAATTCTAGGTCAACCTGGGCTAGAGTGAGACTCTACCACGAAGAACCAAAAAAAAAAAAAGAAAAAAAGAAGAAACTTTGGGATTCAGAGCATACACAGAAGGAAATTTGTCTCTGTGCAGAAGAATATTATTTTCTGTGGAATAAGAAGGGCACTAACTGGATGAGATTGTAATAGTTCTGGTTGACTGTAACATTTCTGGAACTACCCTTGAAAGAATTGTGAGCAGAAAAATGTATGTAAATAGACACATTTATCAAGAGAAAAAATGTGTTGTTACAATTAGACACTTGATTTTAAACTTTGTAGACATTTCTGAATAAAAGGCCAACATATAAAAACATGAAATGACTTTTGTATGTTGGTTTGTATTGTGCATGGCTTTATTTTTATTTTCTTCTATTTATACTAGTTGGTGCAGTAACTATGATAAGTCCATTAGAATTGATTAGAACCAAGATGCAATCTAAGAAATTTTCTTACAAAGAACTGCATCTATTTATCAGCAAGAAAGTGTCTGAAGATGGTTGGATTTCCCTCTGGAAGGGCTGGGCTCCTACCGTTCTTAGAGATGTACCTTTCTCAGGTAGGATTGTCCTATTGGTTACATGCTCAATTTTAAGTAACTTGTCTTATGGTTATATTATTTTTACTAGGTTTAAAATTTTATGTTAAAGTTAAGTTTTTTTTCTATAGTGACTACAATTTCCTGATTGTTGGGATTTCAGATCTTCACAGGTCATTATTGAATGAAGTTTCTAATTCAGGCCACATTTTCTTTTTTCCTTCTATTTAATTTATGTTAAACATTCATTGGTGGATATTCATATTCACAGAATACACATTACCTTTAACATTTTTCTAAATGTTATAATCAGGTAAGTAATCTGTGACAAATCAAATGTTACAAAATGTATTTGAACATCTTTATATTATCCAAACTATTAAATTTCAAATATTAAAAATAAACAATCACACCATCAAATAACTATTCTGTAAAAGACTAGTATAGATCAAATTGATAATTTTGTTTATACTGCTTCAAAACATAAAATATGTAATCAGTATCATATACCAGTTGTTAAGCAAAAAGTAACAGATACAAGTATGTAACAACACCTTTGAACTTGCCCATTCAATCTGTGAAGTTGAATGTTGCAAGTATTTCCATTCATGAAGTCTTATATATTTTCACTGTCACATCCCCAGTGGTAGTCACTGTACTGGCTTATTTTTCACCCATTAGATTATAAAATGTTTTCCTATGTATTACTAAATAATGTATTGTTTAATACATTGCACAAAAATTATTTAGTTTTTGAGTTTTAAAAGCTCTTTTAATTTTATACATACATACATACATATATATACATATATACACATACACACACACACACACACACACACACATATGTGCGTACACATACATACATACATATAGTGAAGTCCTGTCTCAGAAAACCAAAACTGGGAGTGCCTTTGTGCATGTCTGTAAGAGCAGTCATGTGAGAGAAGAGTGGAGAATCTGTGGAGCAATTCTGGATCAGCAAATAACACCATCTCAAGAAAACACTTGGATGAGTGGTAGAAAGGATACATTCTCCTCTGGCCTCCACGTATATGCACATGGCGCACACAACATGTATAATGCAGTGTATACTACACACACACGTCAATATACTACCATCACAATATGAGATTTTCTGCCGCTTCATACTTTTATAAGCTTTTTCAAAATCAAACTTCTTAGATTTTGTTTATTTGATAATTTAAAGTGGTTTCTCACTTTGATTTACATTTCTCTAATTACTAATAAGGATGGCCACTAAATACTTGATTTGGATATAACCAAATATTCCTCTTATAAGGATAGGTTATTTTCTCACTATCAGTTTTTGAAGAATTATAGTTGGTAAAGGGATCTGCAATATTACCTTCATCTCATCAAATTCTTATGTATACTTGTATTTGTTTCATTAATTTCTTTGTCTAATATTAATTTTCTAATATCACTGTTTGGATTAATAGTGCTTTTCAAAAGTCTTTATGCTATGCTATTTTTCTTGTCTAGGAATGAAATTATGTTAAAAATAAAACTAAGTGTTTTAGTAGAAATTGAACTTTTTTTTTTTTTTTTTTTGAGACAGGGTTTCATGGAGCTAAGACTGACCTGGAATTCATTATGTAGTTTTAGGGTGGCCTGAATTAAAGGCGTGTGCCATCACGCCTGGTTTGAAATTGAACATTTTCTTCATAGAGTTGTATGCACTCATTTTAGATTTATGAGTATACCCCTTACTCCATTTTTTGTATAAGTTATGTATTTACTTATTTTTCAGGTGCTGGGAGTTAAGCCCAGTGTGTTTTATGAACTAGGCAAGCAATGAACCTCTGGTATACTCTGCCAGCCCTTGATAGCTAGTTAATTTTTTTTTTTAACTGTAAACTTCCATAATTGTAGACAAAAACCCATGGTAAATCCCTCCCTCGCCACACTTTCCCCTTTGAAACTCCACTCTCCATCATATCCCTCCCCTTCAATTAGTCTCTCTTTTATTTTGATGTCATGATCTTTTCCTTCTATTATGATGGTCTTGTAGGTAGTGTCAGGTACTGTTGCAGTCAGGTTCACACTGTGGTATAAATCACCCAACCAAATGCAGCTTGTGGGAAAAAGAGGTTTATTTTGGCATACAGGCTCAAGGGGAAGCTCCATAATGGCAAGGGAAAACGATGGCATGAGCAGAGGGTGGACATCACCCCCTGGCCCACATAAGGTAGACAACAGGAACAGAAGAGTGTGCCAAACACTGGCATGGAGAAACTGGCTATAACACCTATAAGCCTGCCCCCAACAAGATACTGCCTCTAGGAAGTGTTAAGTTCCAATTGCTGGTGAACCTAGCATCCAGAACACCTAAGTTTATGGGTGATACCTGACTCAAACCACCACATTCCACCTCTGGCCCCCATAAACTGGTAACCGTACATGATGTAAAATGTGATGCATTCATCCAACTTTAATAGTTCCCATAGTTTTAATCAATTCCAATAATGTTCATACATCCCATAATCCAAGGTCTTTTAACTGAGCCGTAATACCAAAAAATAACTTCAAAAAACCCATAATGGCACAGACTAAACATTTACACTGCAAAAGATGGCATTGGGCATAGCAAAGAAATATTCAACCACTATAAGATTTAAACAGGTCAAACATCAAACTCTGTAGCTCCAAGTCCAACAACTATTCAGTGACAGATCTCCAAGTCTGATGATTCTAACCAGCAACAAGTCTCTGACATTCCAATTCTGCCCCTCCAGCTAGGCTACTCACAGTCCTAGAAAACTTCATCTGGGGCCAGCAGCTCTCCTTGGCAGCCATGTTGTGGTCCTGGCATCTCTACTGGGTTTCCACTGTAATACACAGTTCATCCACATGGCCCCATGGGTCTCCATGCAGGCATCCAGCAAACCTGCTTCACACTTCCCATGGCCATTTCCAAAGCACAAGACCGTGTTGCAAACTCAATGACCCTCTCTTTCTTGCATTTCTTATACTCCACATTGCCAGGTAGGATGTCAGTTTGTTAATACAAGGGGGGATAAAGCAGACTTTGAAGAACAGGATGCTTGCTGAGCACTCAGGCCCTTTTAAAAGCATCTACATTTTTCCTGTTGCCTCAGTGCAGGTCAGCTGGTCCAATCTCAAAGGTTGTAATTTGTCAGACAGTTGCAGTTGAACGGGCAGCAGTTCACCCAAAGATTTTTCTTTCTGTGCTGTATCCCTCTGCTTATACCAGTTCATTTCTATGCAAAGCAACCCTGCACAACTTCTCAGAACATGGATATAACAGCAAGCTTTTCACACAACTTGCCTCTAGCCCAGTCCAAGAAAAACTCTTTCTTACTCTCCTAAGCCATAGTTCTTACTGCATTCAGGTTTCTCAACTCTGACCTGAATAGTCCATGAAGCTGTACTTATAGCACTGTAAAGCATCTCTTAGGCACTCTTCCACATTCTTCTTGAAAATTAAGGCCAAAGCCACACAGTCAGGATCCTAGCAGCAATCCCACTCCTTGGTACCACTTTACTATTGCAGTCAGGTTCACATTGCTTGTAGAAATCACCCAACCAAGAGCAGCTTATGGGAAAAAGAGGTTTATTTTAACTTACATGCTCAAGGGGAAGCTCCTCAATGGCAGGGGGAAATGATGGCATGAGCAGAGGATGGACATCAGCCCCTGGCCCACATAAGGTAGACAACAGGAACAGGAGAAAGTGCCAGAACACTGGCATGGGGAAACTGGCAATAACACCCATAAGCCTGCCCCCAACAATACACTGCCACCAGGAAATGTTAATTTCCAATTGCCGTTAGCTGGGGAACCTAGCATCCAGAACACCTAAGTTTATGGGGGACACCTGACTCAAACCACTCACAGGCCCTGTGAGGTCATGGATATCCAGGTCATTTTTTGTCTGGGGGACATGTTATAAGGAGTCCTAATGTTCCTTTGGCTCTTACATTCTTCCTGCCACCTCATCTGCAATGGACCCTGAGCCTTGGAAGATGTGATAGAGGTATTTCAGTATGAGCACTTCTCTGTCACTTCTCAGCACCATGGTGCCTTCTGAGTCATCCCAAGGTCTTACAAAAGAAGCTTCTCTAAACAAAAGTAGAGTAGCATTAATATATGGGTATGAACATTAAGAGAAGTGCTTACTGGTCAGTTTGGTGAGCATAGTATGCACATTTAGCCAGACACCAGCAGATGTTACCCACTGGCTCATTTGGCCTGCCTGGCCAAATTTAAGCCTGGTAGAATCCACTGTTGAGTATCTCCACTGGTGATTTCTCTCTCTCCCATTGAATGGCATGCAGTGTAGCTTTTTCCAGCTTTCTGTCAGATGGTCTACATGGAGTAGGTTTTCAGCTCAGCTTCAGCAGGATTTTTCAGTGACCTTGCAGCCCAACTATGTGGAGCCTTCAGCAACACTGATTTCTGGTGGAAAATCAAGAGCCTCAGAAGTGGACTGTAATGTTTTGGGGGTATCAGTGACTTCCCTGGCCAACAACTCACTGGAAGGTATCCCATCCCTGACACTGAAAATTTTCTAGTAACAATCTATAGCTTCTGAGTGTTCCATTACCAAAAAAGTTGGTTTCCATATAACTTAGTTATATTCTCTTAGATTTTTCTTAGCCCTCACTCTACCTTTCCTTTACTCAGTCTCTTCCCCTGACCTCACATAGGTCTTTTCACCCCCATTTTTCCATTGTTCTATTTACATATAATCAATACCATTCTATTAAGTCCCCCCTCCCTTTCTATTCCCTTTATATCCCCTTTCTAGCTTACTAGTTTCTGCTACTGAGTTTTATTCCTAGTCACATAGAAGTCCAATCACTTGTAGCTAGGATGTACATATGAGAGAGAGCATGCAACATTTGGCTTTCTGGGCCTGGGTTACCACACTTAATATAATCTTTCCAGATCCATCCATTTTCCTGTAAATTTCATTTTTCTTTTTTTTCTCAATTTTTATTAACATTTTCCATGATTATAAAAAATATCCCATGGTAATACACTCCTACGCCTATTTTCCCCTTTGAAATTCCATCCTCCATCATATCCCCTCCCCATCTCAATCATTCTACTTACATATACACAATACCAACCTATTAAGTACCCTCCTCCCTTCCTTTCTCTTCCCTTTATATCTCCTTTTTAACTTACTGGCCTCTGCTACTGAGTTTTTTTCCTTCTCACACAAAAGCCCAATCATCTGTAGCTAGGATCCACATATGAGGGAGAACATGTGGCCCTTGGCTATCTGGGCCTGGGTTACCTCACTTAGTATAATCCTTTCCAGATCCATCCATTTTTTCTGCAGATTTCATAACTTCATTTTTCTTTACCGCTGAGTAGAACTCCATTGTATAAATGTGCCACATCTTCATTATCCACTCATCAGTTGAGGGACATCAAGGCTGGTTCCATTTCCCAGCTATTATGAATTGACCGGCAATAAACATGGTTGAGCACATAGTTCTAAGGAAATAGGATGAGTCCTTAGGATATATGCCTAGGAGTGTTATAGCTGGGTCATATGGTAGATCAATTTTTAGCTGTCTTAGGAACCTCCACACTGATTTCGACAATGACTGGACCAGATTGTATTTCCCACCAGCAGTGTAGAAGGGTTCCTGTTTTTCCACATCCCCGCCAACGTTTATGATCATTTGTTTTCATGATGGTAGCCAATCTGACAGGAATGAGATGGGATCTCAATGTAGTTTTAATCTTCATTTCCCTGATGACTAGGGATGTAGAACATTTTTTAATTGTTTATATGCCATCCATATTTCTTGTTTTGAGAACTCTGTATTTAGTTCCATAGCCCATTTTTTAATTGGCTTGTTTGATTTCTTATTTAACTTTTTGAGTTCTTTGTATATCCTAGATATTAATCCTCTATCAGATATATAGCTGGCAAAGATTTTTTCCCATTCTGTAGGTTGCCTCTTTGCTTTATTCACAGTGTCCTTTGCAGTACCAAATTTTGCAGTTCCACGAGGTCCCAATGGTTAATCTGTGGTTTTATTGCCTGAGCCATTGGGGTTATATTCAGAAAGTCTTTGCCAAGACCAGTATGTTGAAGGGTTTCCCCTACTTTTTTCTCTAGCAATTTCAGAGTTTTGGGTCTGATGTTAAAGTCTTTAGTCAATTTGGATTTAATTCTTGTGCATGGTGAGAGAGAAGAAGTCTATTTTCATCCTTCTACAGATACATATCCAGTTTTCCCAGCACCATTTGCTGAAGAGGCTATCTTTTCTCCAATCAATATTTTTGGCATCTTTGTCAAATATCAGGTGGCTATAGCTACCTGGTCTTATATCTGGGTCCTCTATTCTGTTCCATTGATCTGCATATCTGCTGTTGTGCCAGTACCATGCTGTTTTTATTACTATGGCTCTGTAGTATAGGTTAAAATCAGGTATGATGATACCTCCTGCATTATTTTTTTTGCTCAGTATTATTTTAGATATTTGTGGTTTTTTGTGTTTCTAAATGAATTTCTGGATTTTTTTTTCTATTTCCATGTAGAATGCTTTTGGAATTTTGATGGGGATTGCATTAAATGTGTAGATTGCTTTTGGTAAGATTGCCATTTTCATAATATTGATTCTTCCAATCCAGGAACAAGGGATGTTTTTCCAGTTCCTAGTTTCTTCTGCAATTTCTAGCTTGAGTGTTTTATAGTTTTCATTGTAGAGATCCTTTACTTCCTTGGATAGGTTTATTCCAAGGTACTTTAATTTTTTTTTTTTTTTATGTAGTTGTGAATGGGAGTGATTGTGAATACTACTGATTTAGTGTATTTACTTTGTATCCTGCTACATGGCTGTAGGTGTTTATCAGCTCTAACAGTTTGCTGGTAGAATGTTTAGGGTCCTTTATATAGAGAATCATGTCATCTGCAAATAATGATAACTTGATTTCTTCCTTTCCAATTTGTATCCCTTTTATGTGTGTCTCTTGCCTTATTGCTGTGGCTAGGACTTCCAAAACTATATTAGATAAAAGTGTGGACAGTGGACACCCTTGTCTTGTTCCTGATTTTAGTTGAAAAGCTTCCAGTTTTTTTCCCCATTTAGTAATATGTAGGCTATAGGCTTGTCATAAATAGCCTTTATTATATTGAGATATGTTCCTTCTATTCCCAGTCTCTGTAGGATTTTTATCATGAATGGATTTTGGATTTTTTTAAATGCTTTCTCTGCATCTAATGAGATGATCATATGATTTTTGTCCTTCAATCCATTTATATAATGTATTACATTTATCGATTTGTGAATGTTGAACCGCCCTTGCATCTCTTGGATAAATCCTACTTGGTCAGGGTGAATGATCTTTCTGATATATTCTTGTATTCTGTTTGCTAATATTTTCTTGAGAATTTTTGCATCAATGTTCATGAGGGAGATTGGTCTGTAATTTTCTTCTTTTGTTCTATCTTTGCCTGGTTTTGGTATCAGGGTGATGTTGGCTTCATAGAAGGAGTTTGGTAGAATTCTTTCTTTTTCTATTTCCTGGAAAAGCTTAAGAAGCAATGGTGTTAGCTCTTCCTTGAAGGTATGGTAAAATTCAGCAGTGAATCCATCTGGGCCTGGGCTTTTTTTAGTTGGGAGACTTTTGATAACTGTTCGGATCTCCATGCTAGTTATCGGCCTATTTAAGTGATTAACCTCATCTTGATTTAATTTATGTAGGTCATATAAATCAAGGACCTCATCCATTCCTTTCAGATTTTCATACTTTGTGGAGTATATGCTTTTAAAGTATGTCCATATGATTTTTTGAGTTTCTCTGGCATCTGTTTTTTGTTTTTTTTTTAAATTATTTATTTATTTATTTGAGAGCGACAGACACAGAGAGAAAGACAGATAGAGGGAGAGAGAGAATGGGCGCGCCAGGGCTTCCAGCCTCTGCAAACGAACTCCAGACGCGTACGCCCCCTTGTGCATCTGGCTAACATGGGACCTGGGGAACCGAGCCTCGAACCGGGGTCCTTAGGCTTCACAGGCAAGCGCTTAACCGCTAAGCCATCTCTCCAGCCCATCTGGCATCTGTTTTGATGTTACCTTTTTCATCTCTATTTTTATTAATTTGTGCCTCTTCTCTCTTTCTTTTGGTCAGATTTCCTAAGGGTTTAT
Source organism: Jaculus jaculus (assembly GCF_020740685.1). Taxonomy (NCBI): domain Eukaryota; kingdom Metazoa; phylum Chordata; class Mammalia; order Rodentia; family Dipodidae; genus Jaculus; species Jaculus jaculus. The sequence goes on along the minus strand of NC_059111.1, from coordinate 55,849,886 downwards.
CAATCTTATTTATCCTTTCAAAGAACCAACTCTTTGTTTCATTAATTCTTTGGATTTTTTTTTTGTTTGTTTGTTTCTGTTTCCTTAATTTCTGCCCTAATCTTTATTATTTCTTCCTGTCTGCTGATTTTGGTTTGCCTTGTTGTTCTTTTTCTAAGGCTTTAAGGTTAAGCATTAGGTCATTTACTTGTGACCCTTCTAATTTGTTAATATAGGCACTTAAAGCTATAAATTTACCTACTATGACTGCCTTCATTGTTTCCCAGAGATTTTGGTATGTTGTGTTCTCATTATCATATGACTCTATGAGTTTTTTGATTTCCTTCTTGATTTCTTCATTGGCCAATTCATCATTTAGTAGTGTATTGTTTAGTTTCCATGATTTTGTGTATGCTCTGTAGCCTTTCTTGCTATTGATTTGTAGTTTGATTCCATTGTGATCAGATAGAATGCAAGGAATTATTTCAGTTTTCCTGAATTTGTTAAGATTTGCTTTGTGTCCTAATATATGGTCTATTTTAGAGACTTTTCCATGTGTTGCTGAAAAGCGTGTGTATTCTGGAGCATTTGTATGAAAGGTCAATTTGATCTATGATCTCATTTAATCTAGATGCATTTCTGTTTATTTTTTGCTGAGATGACATGTCAGTTGATGAGAGTGGAGTGTTGAATTCACCCACTATAACTGTGTTTAGTGTTATCTGTGATCTTAGTTCTGATAGTGTTTGTTTGATGAAATTGGCAGCCCCCATGTTAGGTGCATATGTGTTTAGGATTGTAATGTCCTCCTGTTGGACTGTTCCTTTAGTCAATATAAAATGACCTTCCTTATGTTATCTAACTACTGTTGTTCAGAAATCTACCCTGTCAAATATTAGGATCGTGACCCTTGCTCGTTTTCTAGGCCCCCCTTTTTTTAAAAAAATTTATTTATTTGAGAGCGACAGACACAGAGCGAAAGACAGGTAGAAGGAGAGAGAGAGAATGGGTGCGCCAGGGCTTCCAGCCTCTGCAAACAAACTCCAGATGCGTGCGCCCCCTTGTGCATCTGGCTAACGTGGGACCTGGGGAACCGAGCCTCAAACCAGAGTCCTTAGGCTTCACAGGCAAGCGCTTAACTGCTAAGCCATCTCTCCAGACCTCTAGGCCCCTTTTGAAACACTGTTTTCCAACCTTTCACCCTAAGATAGTGTCCATCTTTTGTAGAAAGGTGAGTTTCTTCATGGCAACAATTTTAAGGATCCTGCTTTTTACCTAGTCTGCAAACCTATGTCTTTTCATTGGGGCATTGAGGCCATTGTTATTAAGAATTATTATTGAAAAGTGTGTTTATTTTTGACATTTTTCTTGTTTTCTTTGCTCTCTTGTATTAATTAATATTTGAGTATGGTTTATTTTTGCAGGTTCATTATATATGTGCTTTTCTTTCTGTTCAGCATGGAGGATCCTTTCAAATATTTTCTGTAGAGCTGGTTTTGTCTTCAAATACTTCTTTAGGCTGCTTTTGTTGTGGAATGTCCTTATTTTTCTGTCTATTTGAATGGGCAGCTTTGCAGGATAAAGTAACTTTGGCAGTTGTTATCTTTCAAAACTTGGAATACATCTTTCTAAGACCTTCTGGCTTTTAAAGTTTGTGTTGAGTAATCTGCAGTTACCCTGATGCATTTGCCTTTGTATGTGACTTGATTTTTCTCTCTAACTGCTTCCAATATATTTTCTTTGGTTTGTATGTTTGGTATTTTAATAATAATATGGCGAGGAGAGGTTCTTTCCAGGTTTTTTCGGGTTGGTGTTCTAAAGGATTCCTGTATCTGCTTTGGCATCTCTTTCCTAATTTGGGGGAAGTTTACTTCTATGATTTTATTGAAAACACATACTATTTCTTTGGTGTGAAATTATTCTCCTTGTACTATACCCTGAATTCTTAGGTTTGATCTTTTCATAGTGTCCTGAATATCTTGAAATTCCCATTCATACCTTCCTATTAGTTTGTTTGTCTCTATGTTGGACTGTATTATATTTGCCACCTGTTCTTCAAGTTTAGATAGTCTGTTCTCCTTCATTCATTCTACTGGTGAGATTTTTCTACAGGGTTGTGTTTTTTTTTTTTTTTAATTTGACTGTGTTTTTCATTGCTAGTATTTCTGACTGGTTTTTCTTTATTTCTATTTCCTTATCCATGTCCTGTATTGTTCTCCTTATTTCATTATATTGGTTTCGTGTGTCTTCTTTGATTCCTTTGATTTCCTTTTTGGTTTCTTTCAACATATTTATAATCATCCTTTTGAAATCTTTCTCAGGCTTTTCCTCTAAATCAGCCTCACTGGAGGTCATTTGTGATGGATTAATACTTTTTGGTGGGTTTTTTGTATTTCTTGTATTACATCATAGAGAGTTTTCAACTTGGATTAATTTAATGCTTGGGTTTTCTAATTATCTGCAGTGTTATTAGATGTACCAACTAATCTGATGTTATATACTTTTAGGGTAGGAGCTTAAGGTGCTAGGTGTGCTCTTAAGACTCACAGAGCAACTACAAAAGTGACCATGGGTGGTAGGTTTGCCTGCTATGAGAGTATTCTAGTAGGATGGGTATAAAATACAGACAAATTTTAAAATTTAACTAAAGGATATATACATGCAATGAAAAATAGCTCAGAATATTTATGTGAGAGTAGGTATTACAAAAACAGACCCTTTAACAAAGTCATAGTCTTTACATATATGAATTGTCTCATACCCTAAATCCTGTCATCCTGGGAGGCTGATATTGTTGGTGTAGAGGGTTCCACGGTCTGTTTACGACCCAGTGAGACCCTTCCCCACCAAATGGCAGGAGAGGAGACAAAGGAACTGTAAATCAGGAAGCAACAAATGACAAGCCCAAAATACAGCTTATTTAAGAATGCCAAATCTGACCATCCATCAGATTTAACATATGATTTACCTTGATATGGAAGGTGCAATTAATACTTCTGATATAGGCCTATATACCAGGCTTTTTTTTTTTTTTTGGCAGGTACTGACCTGGTGTAATCCCAGTTACCTTTTGTGATGGCTTTGGTCTCAGCTATGCTGTGTGCCCACTTTGGTCCCTCTTTGCTGAGCTGTGGGCTCAGGTAGGCTGGCTGGGTCATGCATCACTGTTCTGATCACCTGTGCCTGGTGCCTTGTAGGTGAACTCCCTTCCCCAGGTCTCTGGTACTTGCTGCTCCTTGTGCTGGCAGTGAGGGAAGAGGAGACTGTGGATGGTGGCTGAAGTTCTCACAATGGTCCTTGCAATTTTCTTCCTCATGAGGCTCACCACTGGTCTCTGCCATCTTCCCTTCATGTTTCTTGAGTTTGTGAGGAGGTTGATTTGAGTGGAAAATCCCTTCACCTGGCTTTTCCTGTGGCTCAGACCAAGTCTGGTGGCTGTGGTTGTGGCTGTGTGGAACTTGTGCGCCACTGCTTGAGCTGCTTCTGCCCACTTTTGTGGTCTCTGGACACTCAGAATCTCTCCTACTTCTCTGCTGTGGTTGATAATTTATTATACACCTTCACTTTTTAGTAGAAGAGTGTATTTTGCTGTTTTTTTTTTTTTTTTACTTTTTCTCCCCTAAGCTACTTTTGGTGTGGTACCTACTGCACTGCCATCTTAACCAGAAGGTGTTCTTTTTTGGTTTTTCAAGGTAGGGTTTCACTCTAGGTCAGGCTGACCTGGAATTCACTATGTAGTTTTAGGATGGCCTTGAACTAAGGGTGATCATCCTGCCTTAGCCTCCTAAGTGCTGTGATTAAGGCTTGTGCCACCAAGCCCGGCCCCTTAATGGCTAGTTTTAAAGTACTGTTTGGTTTCATGAAGCTTTATAGCTTGTACATTTTCCATTAATTCCTTTGCCTGTTAGGTTATGTCTAACTACCTTTTAAAATTCATAAAGTCTGATTGCTTAAGTGTCATTTGAATTTCTCTGTAAAATAATATAATTGTGACTTTCTTATCTTTTTTTATTGTTTACTTGAGGGAGAGAAAGATAAAATGGGTGCACCAGGGACTTTAGCAGCAGTAAACAAACTTCAAACACATGCACTACCTTGTGCATCTGATTTACATGGGTCCTTGGGATCTAACCTGGATCCTTTGGCTTTGTAGGCACTTTAATTACTAAGCTGTATCTCCTGCCCTTTTTTTTTTTTTTTTTTTTTTTGAGGCAAGTCTAACAGACTGGTCTTTTACTTTATGTGTGAAAGAGAAAGTGAATTGGCATGCCAGGGCCTCTAGCCACTGCAGTTGAACTCCAGATGCTTGTGCCTCCTTGTGCACATCTGTGATCTTGTGCACTTGTGTCACTTTATGCTTATGTGGGACCTGGAGAGTCAAACATGGGTCCTTAGACTGTGCAGGCGTGCATCTTAACTGCTAAGACGTCTCTCCAGCCTTCCTGTCTTTATTTTTAATCATTATGGGTTTACTTTTTTTCTCCTCAGTACAGTTTTCAATAATATTGTATTGTAGTGGACATCCCTCTTTTTCTTTTTTTAAAATTTTTATTAGCATTTTCCATGATTATAAAAAAAATCCCATGTTAATTCCCTCCCCCACCTTTTTCTTCATTGTAAAGAAATCACCGAGGTCAAGGCCAGCCTGGAGCGAATTATAAAGTGAGTTCCAAGTCAACCTGAGCTAGAGTGAAGCCCTGCTTCAAAAAAATGTTAGTGATAATAATTACTATTATTGCCATAAGTTTTTCATGCATAACTAGACAAAATACCCTTTTAGCTCTAGATTTCTAAGAATTTGTTTGTTTTGAATGTGTCACATTTATCAAATGCTTTTCATCACAATTTAGTTACCCTATAGTTTTTTTTTTAATTTTTATTAACATTTTCCATGGTTACAAAATATATCCCATGGTAATTCCCTCCCTCCCCGCCCCCACACTTTCGCATTTGAAATTCCATTCTTAGTTTTATCAATGAGCTTAAAAAGTTTTATTGGATTCACTATCCTTTCCATTTGTGGGAAACCCAACCTAGTCATAAAGGGTGATCTTTTATAAATACTTTGCTTTTCTTGGCTTTGTTCTGTGCTTTTGTCTGTTTGGGTTTTTCCACCTGTGTTCATCAGTAGATTGCAATACTTTTCCTCTCTCCTAATGGTCCTTGTCAGAATTTTCAGTTATGCTCCTACTTCATTGATGTATAAGTTTCTATTTTTATTTTCTCATAGGACTGCTAGAATGCTACTTAAAATTTCAGTCCCTCTTTTAAATCTTACCTAGTTTAAAGAATAAAGCAGGGTAAATCAATGATAGAATTTCTGTTTTTCATTTATAATGTCATAACTGTTCAACGTCCACATTTTATTTCTAAATATGTGCTCATTTCATTCTCTGTTTTTATAGCAATGTACTGGTATAACTATGAATTTTTAAAGAAGTGGTTGTGTGAGAAATCTGGTTTATATGAACCGACATTTATGATCAACTTTACTTCAGGGGCATTGTCTGGTTCTGTAAGTTTATTCTTTTGTTGTTAATATTCCAGCAAACTGGTAATTTTTGTATGAGAACAAAGTATGTAGCACTTCATATATTAAAAAATGCTTTTTGAATTGCACTGCCTTAAAGCTTACTTAAGCATTTTATTTGTCACACTATTTTAAGAAAATATTAATCATAAAAATAATTTAAAATTTTTGGGGCATGGTAGCACACACCTTTAACCACAGTATGTGGGAAGCAGAAGTAGGAGGATTTCTGTGAGTTCAAGGCCAGCCTGGGACTACAGAGTGAGTGCCAAGTGAGCCTGGGCGAGACCCTATGTCAAAAAAAAAAAAATGTTTAAAATTTATTTTGTATTTGTTTTGCTTATTATAAATACATTAACATTATTCTGAGAAAGTTTTATGTTTGTTACATAGTTATAAGTATGATCGTGACTATAATTAAATAGCATTTTATTATTTATAGAGTACATTATACAGTTCATTAACTTAGTAAGTACATGCTAATAGACATGATTAGGTGATATTCATATACATATTACAAGAGGTTCCATTGTCTGCTGTCAATTTCTCTTTCTTTGGAAATAATTTAGTTTATTAAGTACTTCTTAATTTTGACTTTTGAAGAAAATTGAATCATGAAAGGAAAAATCTCAAATTATCATTTCTGAGTACTAAAAAGCTCATCTTTTTGCACTCCTCCATTTAGTGGAAAGTCATGCAGATGTATGGCATCATGACTGTGGCCCTAAAATATTTTGTTGAATGTTACAAATCCAAAATGAATTTATTACAATTTACATACAGCATAACATTGATGTGTTGTGAGTACCTGAGTGTAATAATACAAGTCTGTTCCTAGTACTTGAGAGGTGGAAGCATATGGATTTTGTATTCAAGGTCAGCTACATAATGAAACCTTGTCTGAAAAGTAAAAACCACACACCTTTAATGATGCGTGCAAAGCTAGTTGGCCTGGGTTCAGTTCCCCAGCCACCCAGGTAAAGCAGGATGATTATTTGTTTGCATCAGCAAGAGACCCCCAGGTATGCTCATACAGAGAAAGACAGACAGACAGACACACAGACAGACAGACAGACACACACACACACACACACACACACACACACACACATATACATATATACAAAAGCCTACCTTAAAGGGGCAGAATGAGCCATGCATGATGGCTCACGACTTTAATCCCAGCATTCGGGAGGCAGAAATAGGCGGGTTGCTGTGAGTTCGAGGCCAGCCTGAGAGTACATAATATATTCCAGATGAGCCTGGACTAGAATGAGACAATATCTTGAAAAAACAAAACCAAAAAAAAGGGGAGATGGGGGCCCAGAATGAAGTGATATAGAAAGTTGCAGAAAAAAATGGAATAGTGTTCTACAAGACACCTAGGATAAGAAAGTCACTGCTATGGATGCAAAACTTAATTTTTTTAAAAAAAATATATTTTTGCATTTATGTGTATGAATGTGCCAGGGTTTCTTACCACTATAAATGTGTGTGTGTGTGTGTGTGTGTGTGTGTGTGTGTATCTATCTATAAGTGAGTGGCTAGGGGGAATTGAACCTGGGCTAGCAGGTTTTGTAAGCAAATGCATTGAACCTCTGAGCATTTTCCCCATCCCAATATATATATATGTATATAGCGGGAGGTTCAATATAGGATCTCCCTCTAGCCTAGACTAACCTGGAACTCACTCTGTAGTCCCAGGTAGGACTTGAACTCACAGCAATTCTCCTACTTCTGATTTTGGGGTACTGGGATTAGAGGCGTGTGCTACCATACCTGGCCAAAATTTAAATTTTTATTCTCACCTGTAACAGTCTAGTATATCACAACCACACTAGTACAGAAAAAGAAATTAATATTCTTACATAATGGCTTCAAGATGTACCAACTATATGGTAATATGAGTTAAGACTCTGCTTTACTATTTCTGCTTAACATAGAAAACTTATTTTTTAATTATTATTTTTTTAAAAATTTATTTAGTTATTTATTTGACAGAGAGAAAGGAGGAAAGAGGGAAGGAGGGAGAGAGAGAGAGGGAGAAAGAGAATAGGCTCACCAGGGCCTTCAGCCATTGCAAATGAACTCCAGACACATGTGCCACCTTGTGCAGCTTGCTAACATGAGTCCTGGGGAATCAAACCTGGGTCCTTTGGCTTTGCAGGCAAACGCCTTAATGACTAAGCCATCTCTCCAGCCCATTTTTAAATTATTTTATTTTAATTATTTTAATTTTTTTTTTGTTTTTCGAGGTAGGGTCTCACTCACTCTAGCCCAGGCTGACCTGGAATTCACTATGTAGTCTCAGGGTGGCCTCGAACTCACAGTGATCCAACTACCTCTGCCTCCCGAGTGCTGGGATTAAAGGCATGCACCACCACACTCAGCTTAAATTATTATTCTTTTTTAAATGTTTTATTTATTTATTTATTTGAGAGCGACAGACACAGAGAGAAAGACAGATAGAGGGAGAGAGAGAGAATGGGTGTGCCAGGGCTTCCAGCCTCTGCAAACGAACTCCAGACACCTGCGCCCCCTTGTGCATCTGGCTAACGTGGGACCTGGGGAACCGAGCCTCGAACCGAGGTCCTTAGGCTTCACAGGCAAGCGCTTAACCACTAAGCCAACTCTCCAGCCCAGCTTAAATTATTTTTAATAACCTACAAATGTTGCTAGGTTTTGACCTAAAGATTTGTCGCTGTAGCAGAAAAGAACACAAGTATAACAGTCACAAAACATAATAGTCTAAACAATATAACTTAGAATGAGTCAAAGGAAATATATATCAGATCTGGAGATAACTGATTTTATGTTTCTTTTGATCTTTGAAACTGATTTCAAGAACTCAACACATTGTTGGAATGAAATAAAATGTTATTTTGTAAAAAGCATTTTATAGACATAGTGGTCCATATGTGAACTGGAAAATAAAAAATGGAGATCAGGTTTTACTTTACATGGATATTGTATCAGATATGATAACATTCCTAAAGTAATTTTTCCTTTTTCCAAAAAGAGGCATCTTATATAAGGCAATAAAATATAGAAGTACATATTAAATTGGATTAATTTTGAGATTTTAGAGTTTGTTTTTTGTACCTAATTTGATATATATGTTAAAACCCATTAAGAAGTACATGATAAATATGCATACATACATATGTGTTACTAAAAGTACAAAGTCCATTCGTTATTTACTTAATGTTTACTTTTAAAATTATTTTTATTTATGTAATTGTTTATAATTATTTGACTGGAAAAAGTTATATGCTTATTATGTACAATACTAGAGATTTTTTGCAGAGTGGCACATGCCTATAATCCCAGACTTGTGCAGTAGAGGGAAGTTCATGGTTATTCTTGGCTACACAGTGAATTTCAGGTCAGCCTGGGCTATCTGAGATTCTTTCTTAAAAACAAAACAAATCATTACACACATTCATATACATACTATACAGTGATGTAAGGGAGTAATGAGACACACAGCAGCATCATAAACTGTGAATGCTGGTTTTGGAATCAGGGATCTGATTGGAATTCTACCTTTGCTGAGTGATCTTAGAAAAAAAAAAGAAAGAAACGTTTTTCAGACTATTTACTTTGAGATTGTATGAAGAGTACATAAAAAATATCTTGTTTCCTTTAATACAAACATTCCTTTACATATATCTGTCCTTATTTTAAACCAGTATAAATATGATTTTATCATTATCTTTATTAAGTAATGATCAGTTAGAGGAATTGTTAACTATTTTAAGAAAAATAAAAAGATTGAAGTTAATTTTACTTTTTGGTAGTTTGCAGCAGTTGCAACATTACCATTTGATGTGGTAAAAACACAAAAACAGACACAACTTTGGACACATGAAAATCATACAAGTAAGTTTGAAGCATTTTAAACGTGTCATTTTTAGTTCTTCTGTGATGTTGTTGGGAATATGTGAAATAAGGATTCAAGATTGTTTTCCTTACACCTTAAAGTTTCTTAATGAAACAGATGCATGTATACTATTGGAATGTAATATCTACCTGGGCTAGAGAGAGACCCTACCTCAAAAAAAAAAAACCCTAAAAAATATATACTCTAAACCCAAACAAAATAAAATAAGAGCCTGTTTATGATTGCCATCACTTAAGTCTCTTACCTGCTGGGAAGAGAAATTTTTTTTCCCTAAGGCAAAAGTGAAATAGTGATGGCTTTTCCTGCAATTTGTTTTCATATCTATTTCAACATAACTTTTTGTTGTTGTTGTTGTTTTTCGAGGTAGTGTCTCACTCTAGTTCAGGCTGACCTGGAATTCACTATGTAGTCTCAGGGTGGCCTCGAACTCATGGCACTCCTCCTACCTCTGCCTCCCGAGTGCTGGGATTAAAGGTGTGCGCCACCATGCCCGGCCTCAACATAATAACACTTTTATCTTTTTCTTTGTAAATAGTCTTAGAAGTTAATAAAATAAATCTATAAATCTATACAAATTAAAATAAAGACTAGGAAAAATCACTGAAAAAATTGTTTTGGTATTATGAGCATATGTAAACATTTAATTCCTTTATTATTGAGTTGGATTTTTAACAAATATATTTTATTTATTTGAAAAAGAGAGACTAGGCTGAAGGGATGGCCTAGCTGTTTAGGCATTTGCCTGCAAAGCCAAAGGATCCAAATTCGATTTCCCAGTACCCACAAAAGCCAAATGCATAAGGGGTCACATGTGTCTGGAGTTCATTTGCAGTGGCTGGAGGCCCTGGCGTGCCCATTCTCTCTCCCTTTCTTCTTCTCTTCCTCTTTCCCTGTCAAATTAATAATAAATTTTATACATATATATACATATATATATATATATATATATATATATATATATATATATATGAGAGAGAGACTGATTGACAGGAGGAAGGGATATGATGGAGAGTGGAGTTTCAAAGGGGAAGGTGGGGGAAGGGACGGCATTACTATGGGATACTGTTTACAATCATGGAAGTTGTTAATAAAAAATAATAAATTATATATATGTATATATTTATTTATTTATTTGAGAAACAGAAAGAGGCAGATAGAGAGACAGTGGGCATACCAGGGCCTTTTGCCACTATAAATTAACTCCAGACACATGAACCACTTTGTGCATCTGGCTTTACATGGGTACTGGGGAATCAAACCCGTCTAGACCATCAGGCTTTGCAAGCAAGCACCTTTAACTGCTGAGCCATCTCTCCAGCCCTTTTGAGTTGATCTTTAGCTTCTTTTATTATGTGTGTGTGCATGCCAGTATATGTTTGTGTGGAAGTCATATGACAACCTCAGGTGTCATTCTCAGGATTGCTTTGGATTTTGCCTTTTTTTTTTTGAGACTGGTTCTCTCTTTGACATGGAGTTCACCAGGTGGACTGTACTGGTTGGCTAGTTAGCCCTAGGGATCTTCCTTTATCGATCTCTGTGTGTTTGTGTGTGTGCATACACACACACATATGTAGGTAATGTGTGTGTGTAGGTGCACACATGTAGGTAATATGTGTATATGTAGGTTCACTCAGGTTTATGTGTATGTATGTTTGTGGTGTATGCCTGTGTATGTGTCCATGCAGTGCCCCATACACTTGCCTATACTGACAAAGTAGAATATTAGATGTCTTCCACTTGGACTTGTTTTTGAGCCAGGGTCTCTTTCTACTGATTCTAAAGCTTATGGGACTCCCTTGTTTCTCAAGTTTCTGCTTCCTCGCAGTACTGGAGTTTACAGGAGTGAGGTCATACCCAGCTATTTTATATGGCCTCAGGAGATTTTTTTTCTTTTTTTTGAGTTAGGGTCTCACTCTAGCTGAGGCTGACCTGGAATTCACTATGTAGTCTCAGAGTGATCTCAAACTCACAGTGATCCTCCTAACTCTGTCTCCCCAGTGATGGGATTAAAGGTGTACACCACCTCACTCAGCTTTTTTTTTCCTTTTATTTATTTATTTTCAAGCAGAGAGGGATAGAGAGAAGAGACTTAGATAGATAGGAAATGGGCATACCAGGGCCTCTAGCCACTGTAAAGGATATCCACATACATGTGCCACTTTGTGCATCTGGCTTTATGTGGATACTGGGACATGAAACCTGGATCATTAGGGTTTTGCAGGCAAACCTGTTAACCTCTCAGCATTTCTCCAGCTCTCTTTTTACTTTAAAAAAATTAATTAATTTTTATTTATTTGAGAGAGAGAGAGATAGAGAGAGAAAGAGAGAGAATGAGAATGGATGTGCCAGGGCCCTCCAAGCACTACAAATGAACTCCAGATGCATGTGCCATTTTGTGCATCTGGCTTTACATGGCTGTTGAGGACTTAAACTCGAGTCCTGAGGCTTTGCAGGTAAGCACCTTAACTGCTGAGCCATCTCTCCAGCCCTCTTTGCTTTTTTGTTGCTTGTTTTTTTTTTTTTTGTGGTAATACGATTAAATTTAGGGCCTTGTGCACATGAGGCAAACACTTTGTCATAGAGCTATATCCCTGCCTTATTTCTTTTTATTTTCCTAAGTATGGTCTCACTCTAGCTCAGGCAGACCTGGAATTCTCTCTGGAGATTTGAACTTGGGCAGTCTTAGGTCCTCATGCTTGTGGACAAAAGGGCACCTAACCACTGAACCATTTCTCCAGTCCCCAAAAGATTTGCCAGACATGAGAAAAGGTATACACAGTAATACTATCAATTTTAAGAAACAACCCCATCAATTAAAAAAAAAAGTCTTCCCTAAATCCCTCCTTGGTTACATTCAGATGAATACAGCTTTAAATGTGGGGCCTTTATCTTTTTAAAGAAACCAAGTAGTAAATGATTGAGCCTGGGTATGTTGGCTCACATTTGTTAGTCCATCTCTTGGGAGGCTGAGGTAGGAGGATTGTAAGTTTGAGGTCATCTTGAGCAACCAACTTGTAGTTTGGGCTATTAGTGAGACCATATTTTAACAAAATAAAATAAGAAAGATTGAACATAGCTGCCCTTTAGGTACACAGATCTGTTTTGTTATAAAGGAATGATATATTCCCAAAGCAATAAGTAGCATTATTTATGTACTAAGTATATTAGAAATTGTTAAATTGAGATTTTTATTCCATTATATTTTTTCTTTAAACATTTAGTTTCTGTGCCTTTGCATATGTCAACTTGGGCTATAATGAAGAATATTGTTGCTGAAAATGGATTTTCTGGATTATTTACAGGTAAAATAGTTGCTTTTATTAATTATTGAACAGAATCATTCATTTTAAGTTTCTCATCTTCTGAAACTACTTGTACGAAGAAGATACAGGTTAACATTCCATATTTATTGTTTTCTCCTAAATATCATCGCTATAAATTTAACTTAAATATTAAATCATAGGGTAATATCAATAAGGAAACTTTCGGTATGATCTGGAATTGGAGGTAAGGAGTTTGGGAGTAAGGAATTATAGCTTTTCTTTCCTACCAGTGTAATGTTATTAGCAGGCTTTGATCCATCACTTTAATTTGGTCACCATTGATAAAGCCAAGTAACATACATATTTAAAAACTAAGGAAATATTCTTTTCTCTTTTCAGGTCTAATTCCTCGTGTAGTTAAAATTGCTCCTGCTTGTGCCATTATGATTAGTACATATGAACTTGGAAAGACTTTTTTCCAGAAACAAAATGTTCAAAGGCAGTAATTATACTGATCTCTTAATTCCACATACCAACTATAACAAAGTAAAACGAAGACTTTTAGGCAAGCATTTTTTTCAATAATATTCTCCTACATTGATTTTATGTCTTTGTTCCCTTTAACTTAAAGAAACAGTAATTTTTGCTCTACCTCTAAATCATAACTTTTATTTTAAAATAATTTTTATTGTGTTTGGATATACTTAAACAACCCAGAAATGTTAGCCATTTAGCACTCTTGTAAAGAAAATTACTCCAGGCTGGACAGATGGCTTAGCCATTAAGGCACTTGCCTGTGAAGCCAAAAGACTTTGGTGTGCTTCCTCAGCACCCACATAAACTAGAGGCACAAGGTGGCACATGCATCTGGAGTTTGTTTGCAGTGGCTGGAAGCCCTGGCATGCCCATTCTCTCTGTCTGCCTCTTTCCCTCTCTCAAATAAAAATAAAATATTTAATTAAAAAAAAATTATTCCATGGTATTGAAAGCAGTCGGCTAGGAGTGTAAGTTCAAATTTTTTAATCATGGACATTGACATCTTAATAGATCTTATTATCTTAATAGGTAATAGAGGCAGTCATTAAATTGTTCATATTTGCTAGGTAATACCTGTTAACTTTAATTGAAATGCACTATGTCCCCATGTAACAGGCCTCATGTGTATTTTATCTACATAAATTAAAATATAATTGTATGCCTGATGTGTATCTTGATATTTTTTTTGATGATTTAGAACCCTGGATTTAATGTTTCTATAAATATAGTTTTTACTGGTAATAAATATATACTTTATTCAAACTTGGATCTTCAATGGAAAACCACATTGTATGTAGATGAATGAAAATAAATAGTTGGGGTGGAGAGATGGCTTGGTGATTAAGGCATTTGCCTGTGAAGCCTAAGGATCCAGGTTCAGTTCTCCTGGTCCCATGTAAGCCAGCTGCACAAGGTGGCACATGCACCTGGAATTCATTTGCTGTGGCTAGACACCCTGGTGCACCCATTCTCTCTCTCTCTTATGAATAAATGAAGAAAATAATTTTTAAAAAAGAAAAGAAATAGTTGGTTCATAGGAATGGCCTCTAGTTGTTTTTTTTTTTTTTAATTTAATTTATTAGTTTTCTTTTCAGCAAATACAGGCACTTTGGTACCATTGTTTAGGCTCATCCATGACCTATCAATGGCCCCTCCTTGTTGATGTAAATGGGTCATGCAACGTGGAGTTAGCCCACAGTTATTGGTACGATAAATGTCTCTGCATATCATGACCCAACATGTGACTCTGACATTCTTTCCGCCCCCTCTTTCGCAAAATTTCCCTGAGCCATGTTGGGTTCATTTTTGGTCTGCTTCAGTCTAGTTTTTAACTAATATCTCAAGTGTGGTTGTCCATACAGTTCTTTGGGTCACTTCTTATTTTTTCTAACAAGACAAATCTCATTCCCTAATCTGAAATGTTTCAAAACTGACAAATTTTTGAGCTCCAGTGTGAAATGTGGTTTTGAGCCACATGTGGAAAATTCTACACCTTACTTTATGTGATAGCACCCAAAATGCAAGCACATTAAAAAATGTTACATAAATTGTCTTCAGGGTGTATGTATAAAATATATATGAAATATAATTTATATTTAGACTTGGGTCCTTTTCTTTAAATTTTTTAAATTTTATATATATATATATATATATATATATATATATATATATATGTATGTATATATGTATATATATACACACACACACACACATGTATGTGTGTGTATATATATGTGTGTGTGTGTGTGTGTGTGTGTGTGTGTGTATGTATGTATGTGTATGTGTGTGTAAATATTCCAGAATTTGAAAAAAATTAGAAATCAGCCAGGTGTAGTGACATACACCTTTAATCTCAGCACTTGGGAGGCAGAGGTAGGAGGATCACTGTGAGTTCGAGACCAGCCTGAGACTACATAGTGAATTCCAGGTCAGCCTCAGCTAGAGTGAGAACTTAACTTGGAAAAAAAATATTAGAAATCTAAAACACTTGTAAGCATTGTGGATAAAAGATACTTTAACATTAATAAAAGTCACAAAATATATATTTTTAAATTTTCATCTTTATTAATTTGAGAGAGAGGGAGAGAAAGAGGCTGAGAGATAGAGAAAGAATGGGCATACCAGGGCCTCCAGTCACTACAAATAAACTCCAGATGTATGCACCACCTTGTGCATCTGGCTTTATGCAGGGCCTGGGGAATCGAACCTGGGTCCTTCATCTTTGCTGGTAAGTGCCTTAACTGCTAAGCCATCTCTCCAGTTCTCACAAAAAATTTTTAAATATCCCTTGACTTCCCACCATTTCAATTTATAAGATGCACTGCAGGACTAAACAAGAAACTGTTTCTGTCCAGAAATTGCACATGAGCGAGATATTTATTATTTCAGGGAAGAACTAGATTTTAAAATGATATGATTGGGCTGGGGATGTAGCTCAGTGATATAACATTTGCCAGCTTATGTAAAGCACTGAGTTGGATCCAAACACTTCAAGCAAGCAAGGAAGCAAGCAAGCAAACAGATAAGATGGCAAAACAAGAAATGGTATTCTTTTTTTAACATTTTTGTTCAACTTTTTTCAGGATTTGTGTCCCATAAGAAAAAAGTACTTTATTACATTCTCTTTTGTTTCATGAAAATATGAGGAATTTTCCCTGCATTAAAAAAAAAAAAAAAGAGCAGAATGTATTTTGGTGACAAATCTTGTAGTATAGGTAGGAAATGAACACATTTTGTATTGTATTAGGAAAGCATTCATATGTTTCATCAGAAATTAACTTCATATGCAACTTTATTTTTTATCTTGTGTTGATTTGTCGTAAAATTGTAATATAGGTCCATATAAATATTTATGACTTTCTGATATTATATTTATGGCTATTTAAAAGTATCATTGTTCTATCTAAAAGGTTTTCACATAAAATCATTATGTATGCTATATAATATGTAAATGAAAGTTTATTCTGAACACTGTCATTTAACATTAAACTTAAATTTACCTTGGTTTTGTTATGCTTCTTTTAAATACTTCATTAACAAGATAGGAACCTTAGTATTGTGCTGTAAAAGACCAGTCACATATTTCGACATGTTACCTGTGGACAACAGAAAGGTTTCCATCTCCTCTGCTGCCTAGTATTGCACTAAAGGAAGATTCTTCTCCATGAACAATAATGTTACATAAATCTGATTTCTAACATATATTATATATAGTGTATCTAGATGCAAAGCAGGGTGAGGTGAAGTTTTGTTTAAATTTAGTTGGCACAGCAAGTCTTAAATTTTGCTGGCCAGGCCAAATGAGCCAACGGGCACAAGAGTGGCACTTCTGTCATGGTGAAAACCAACTGCCCTCTAAATGGACTGGAGGCCTGCTCTATGGAAGGGAATACCTCCCTGATGCTGAAAACTTAAAATAGGGGTAGTCATGAGCCCTAGGGGTGTAATGTCTGCTGCTGTCTGGATAAATGTATATACTATGCTTAGCAAACTGCCCAGTAAGCACTTCTCTTAATGTTCATATGCATGTATTAATGCTACTCTCACTTTTGGTAGAGAACGTTCTCTTTTCAGATGGCAGTGACCTTGGGATGACTCAGAAGGCATCATAGTGCTGGAAAGAAGTAACAGGAGTGCTCAGCACTGCAATATCTCTATCACACCTTCCAAGGCTCAAGGTTTATTGTGGAAGAGGTGGTGGAAAGAATGTAAGAGCCAAAGGAAGAGGAGGACTCCTTACAACATGCTCCTCCAGACACAAAATGGCCTGGATATCCATGACCTCACAGTGCCTGACACTCCCTACACAAGACCATCGTAATAAGGAGGAAAAAATCATGACATCAAAATAAAAGAGAGACTGATTGGTAGGGGGAGGGGATACGATGGAGAATGGATTTTCAAAGGGGAAAGTGGGGTGGGGGGAGGGCATTACCATGGGATATTATCTATAATCATGGAAGTTGTTAATAAAAATAAATCACAAACAATAAAATAAATTTAGTTGGCAGAGAAGCATTAACACTTTAACTTCATTTTTTATTGTAGTAGTACCTGGATAAACCTAGTGTATGGGGCACATAAAATATTACATATTAGAGCTAGGCATGGTGGCACATGCCTTTATCCCAGCACTTGGGAGGCAGAGGTAGGAGGATCGCCATGAGTTCAAGGCCACCCTGAGACTACATAGTGAATTTCAGGTCAGCCTGGACCAAAGTGAGCCCCTACCTTGAAAAACAAAAACAAAAAAAACACAAAAGAGTAAACACATTAAATTTACCTAAGAGTTGTTTTATTTATTTATTTTTATTTTTGGATTTTGAAGGTAGGGTTTCACTCTAGTCCAGACTGCCAAGAATTCACTATGTAGTCTCAGGGTGGCCTCGAACTCATGACACTCCTCCTACCCCTGCCTCCTGAATGCTGTGATAAAAGATGTGCTCCACCCTGCCTGGCTTTCTCAGTTTTTCAATGTACTCTAAAAATTACAATATTTGTAAATATAGCCTATACCATTATCATTAGTAACATGATAGTTATGGTTTAAAAGGTGAAAATTTCCCACTTTACCATCACTATTTCACCTGTGAAATAAAGTACTGCATGGACTCATGTGTTTGAACATTGGTCCACAGCTGGTGGCCTTGTTTTGGATGGTGGCAGGGCCTTACTGGTAGAAGTGAGTCTAAGGTGGGCCTTGAGGCTTGATAGTCCTGTTCTTCCTGACTACCTATGTGATGTGACCAGCCACCTTATGCTCTTGGTGACACACCATCCTTGCCATGATGAATGGTGTCCCCTGGCACTGTAGACCCTTCTTTAGTTGCTTCTTGTCAGGTATTTGGTCACAGTAACAAGGACAGTGACTACTACAATGATGCTGCTGAAGAAAATAGTTTTCATTCTGTTCATACTAACACGGATCACTTTATTGCTTGTATGTAACATTTTTAAGAAATTTAATATTGGAGTAATACAACCTTTAATATATACATTTGACTCTTTATTAAAAGTAGGTATAAGTCAGAGCCAGGCTTGGTAGTATACTTTTTAAATCTCAGCACTCAGAATATTACTGTGAGTTTGAGGCCAGCCTGGGCCACAGAGTGAATACCAGGTTAGCCTGACCTAGTGTGAAACTCCCTCAAAAAAGCAAAAAAGGATATGTATAAAGCAAGAATGAGTTCAGTGGGTAAAGTTCTTCCCATGTAAACATAGAGACCTTACTTTGGATCTCTAGCACTCATTTAAAATGTCATTGTGGGGCTGGAGAGATGGCTTAGTGATTAAGGCGTATGCCTGCAAAGCCTAAGGACCCAGGTTTGATTCTCTAGGTCCCACATAAACCAGATACACATGGTGGCACATGCATTTGGAGTTCATTTGCAGTGGCTAGGGGCCCCTCTCTCTGTCTCAAATAAATGAAATACTATGTAAATAAAATGTTAAAAATGCTACTTGTGATATGTTCCTGTCCCAGTCCTCCAGAGCCAGATACAACCCCTATAGCTTTCTGACTAGCTTATTAGCCCAACCAGTGAAATCCACTTTCAGTGAGAGACCCTGTCACAAAAAGTAAGGTGGAGAGCAATGAAGTACAACACCTGACATTGACCTCTGGCATCCAATTGACATCTGGCCTCCATGTACACATTTTGTATACATGCTTGTACACACATCTCACATACATAGACATAAAAGTAGGTATGGAGTTAAAATTCCTTGTATTTTTTTTTTTAATAAAAAACTGTTCTCTTTGACTGCATACGACTCCTTTAAATTCTTCCTTCTGCTTTTGTCAGGCCTGGAGAAAATGTTCCCTAAATCTGAGATATGACTGTCTTCCAGGTAAAGTGTAGGCATGTGAGATTCTCAGTCTACTGTGGGACTTCACCCATGTAGATTGAGCAACTTGGATACATGGGAATGTTGGTAAGAGATCAGATTGATCATAGGAAACCTGGGAAGGATTTTTGGCTCCCCTGTAAATTGGAAATGTAATTGCCCATGTGGGAGATGAGACTTAACGAGGTGACCTGTTTTAAAACAAGTTTTAATTTATACTTAAAGGTTTAAATTGTGGCATAATAGGAAAATTATAACTTTGTCTTCCCCTTCCTATCAATTAAAGTGTTTCAAAGCTGCTTATTTTTATTTTTTTGTGGTGAGGATAGAACCCAGGGCCTTATGCTTGCAAGCACTCTAACACTGAGATAAGTACCTCATGCTTTTTTTTTAAGTTTTTTTTTTTTTTTTGTTTTTTTTTTTAAATTTTAGAGGTAGGATCTCATTCTAGCCTAAGCCAACCTGGAATCTCAGGCTGGCCTTGAACTCAGAGTGATCCTCCTATCTCAGCCTCCTGGGTGTTGGGATTAAAGGTATGTGCCCACTTCATGCTTATTTTTTTAAGAGCAAATTGAACTGATTTAATTTTTAGAATATTTATTTGCAAGCAGAAAGAAAAGACAGACAGACAGAGGGAATGGATATGATAGAGTCTCTAGCCACTGTAAACAAATGCCAGATGTGTGTGCCACTGTGTATATCTGGCTTTACATGGGTACTGCAGAATCAAACTTGGGTCCTTAGGCTTTGTAGGCAAGTGCCCTAACCACTGAGCAAGCTCTCTAACCTTGATTTAATTATTTTTTTGAGAGCCCTGTGATTCAAAACAGTAAGACCCTACCTGGAAACAGAAAAAACAAACAAACCAGTCTTATGGTACTTCAAAGGTAAGATGATATTACAGTAACATAAACATCCACTGAGATAGTGGCCTCCAGGTTATTGTCTTAACAATTGTTTATATAAAATCCACAGACCAACGCAGTGGATCCATATAAGAGACCTGAGTAGTGGGAGGGTTAGGGTTTTTGTAGGGATCTGAACATAGAAGAAGGGGATGGGTACATGATTGGTTGATTTAAACAGTGTACTCTTCTGGTTGGCTTAGGATTTTGGCAGGTGGGGGGTAGGGAATTGAACTTTTCTATGACTATAGGAATGTAGTGTTGGTGAAGTCAAGAGACCAAGCTTAAGCCCGAAATAAAGCTCCTTGCCTTTTGGGGGGGCGGAATCCACAGACCATAGAGGGTGAAGATTAGGAAGATTTTATTACAGAACTTGAGAAGAAAAGAAGGCAGAGCTCCTGTACAAGAGGGATCACCAACCATTGGAAAACTTGCCAGGTGATTCTGAGCACTTTTATGGGAATGGGATCTTTTGGAGAAAAATAAGCAAAAGCCAAATTAATCAGGTGTCTTGGGAGGGAGTAATATTACGTGAGGTTTCTAGGAAAGGAAAACTGAGGCAGTTAGGGTGACTGGGCCCTGAAAGTAAACACCAGGAATGTCTTTGGGCATGCTCTTGCAGTCTCTGCTTTGCTAGAGATCAGACAAGAATTGACCTCTTTTTATCTCTTGTCTAATCCATTTTTCTATAAACAACCTGAGTCCCTCTCTGGAAAGGAGTTCCCCTTTCCTAAAATTAAGGTTTAAATTGGAAGAAGCACTCTTGCTTGTCTCCTCAATCCCACTGTGGTTTTTCACCTGGAACTTGGCTGTGATGCGAGGCATTGCACCCCCCCCCCCCATAAGTGACTGCTGCTCCCACAAAACATAACCTACAACCCTATGAGGAATACCAGAAATCCCACTGAGGAGGCTCCCTGCAGAATAGGGGCAGGGAGGAGGGAAAAGATGGTACCAACACATGATATAACCTTATAAAGTATGTTCTTAATTAAGAAAAAAGGTTTAAAAAATTAAAATGTAGTTAATCTTGCTGTTTAAGAGTAACCAAATCCAAGTTGTAATTATATCACAAGATCAAAAGATACTACTATGTGCTCACAATATTTTACACAAAAAGAGCCAGAATAAAGAGAAATACTATTAAACCAAATTAAAGAGGGAACCCTCACAGGTATAATAGCAAGTTTGAGGGCATCCTAAAATAAAAATCAATGATTTGCCACAGATGTACAGGGTAACTAATTAAGAGTTAACCAGAACAGAGAGGCTCAACAAAGCCTGAGTGCTTTGGCCATATGCTGTAGGTACTGATTTTAAAGACTTGAAGGATCCAACAGGAGGACTTACCTTAGCTTGAAGGGTCCCAAAACTACTTGTGACTGTGCCACTGCACTGGGCATAGAGAGACTTACACTCTTCTGCTCCTTTAAAGACCTCACTCTGTTGCCACCATTGACAATACTAACCTGAACTTGCAACTCCTGAGACCAGGGGACATATAGAATACATGTTCATTGAGCTGTTACAAACAGGAGCTGAAAAAGATCAGGTCTTAGAACAAATTTCTACAGCTACCCATGAGCAAGAGTAGCTAGCAGTTGGGTAAATATTCACTAAACTAAACTCAAATGTTTATATGACAAAAATTGGGAGGATAATTTGAACCTGTCTTGGTGTTACATAATAATCGATGAATAGAACTAGTAGTTGGTTAGGCATCTGAGGGTAACTAGACCTCCAAAATGAATAGCACAGTTTTTTGTTTGTTTGTTTTTCTTGACTAAATGTGGGAAATGTCCTTGAGCCTGTGGAGGGAGGATTGTCCTCAAGCCTGTATAGGGAGGAATCTGCTTCTTCCTTCACTTTTTTCCTGAAGGAGTTCTGGAGGCCAGAAATGTCAGAAAATGGGTCTAGTCCTTCCTTGTCTCTTCCTCTCCAGAGGAGCAACCCCCTTCATAGAAGAGAAGCTTACCCACTTCTTAGATGGGATTATTCCATTTACTACAAATCTGAAGAAGTACCTGGACACCTGCTGTGGGGGCTGGATGACCAATTCAGCCCCCACCCAGTGGATTTCCCTAAGAGACCCTGGTCAGAGTCACCAGGCAGTTTTCCCCACTCAGAAAACCTCCCACTTGGAAAGTTTCTGTATTACTTTCCTTAAAAGAGTCTTTTTTCCATTTTTGGGGACCCCAGCTTATCCTACCGAAACTGCCTTCTTTCCTTCTCTTAAGCTTTACAATAAAATCTTTCTAAACTTCACTCTCTATGGTCTATGGATTTTATTTGTTGAATTCATAAGACAAGAACATGGAAACCGTTGACTCGGTGGAGGTTTTGTGTGACTGAATGTCTGGCACCTGAACTGTTGTAAGCCAATCAAGAGCCAAGAAAGGCTCCATCACTCTCAAAGACACCCCAAATTCCTGTATCTGAATGACAGTGTAACTCAAAACACAGAAAGCTTTGGGATGGTAGGACAGTCCATAGAAGTTAGTATTTCTTATGAATTTGTTGGGCTAACAAACTACACTATTTAAACTTTAAAAAGGTAATGGTGGCTCTGGTAGTGGGAGGAGATGCAATTTAAGTCAAGGGTTTTTGTTTTCAGAATATGAAGTATATATATTTGTTTTTTTTCAAGGTAGGGTCTTGCTCTAGCCCAGGTTGACCTAGAATTCACTTGTTAAGTCTCAGAGTGACTTTGAACTCATTGCGAAGGAATGTGAGTATATTTTTGTTGGGAGTTTTACCTTTAAGCTATTAAGTGATTAACTTTTCTAATTTTTTTTTTTTTTTTTTTTTTTTGCAGTAGGGTCTCACTATATAGCTCAGGCTGACCTGAAATTCACTCTGTAGTTCCAGCCTGGCCTTGAAGTCACAATAATTCTATCTTTGCCTCCTGAGTGCTGGGATTAAAGACATGTACTACTATGCCTGAGCCTTAATTTTTTTTTTTTTTTTGAGAGTAGAGGAACACCAGGGCCTCTTGCCTCTGCAAATGAACTCCACGCACATGTACCACATTATGCATCTGGTCTTATGTAGGTACTGGGTAATCAAAATGACTCCATCAGGCTTTGAAAACAAGTGCCTTAACTGCTGAGCCATCTCTCCAGCCCAAATAATAACATAATTATTGTTGTAATAATAATTATTTTGGAGGCAGGGTCTCACTCTAGCCTAGGCTGACCTGGAATTCACTCTGTAGTCCCCATGTTGGCCTGCAACTCATGCTGATTGTTATCCTCCTACTTCTACTTCTCAAGTGCTGGAATTGAAGGTGTGCACCACCATACCCACTTTTCTTTTCCTCTATGCTCTAGCCTTTATAACTAATTTAAGGTATCTCAGAATTTTTTTTTTCAACCATGAGATTAGTAAAGCTGTGATGTCAGTAAAGGATGGGAATTTTTAACTCTTATAATTTTTTGAAACCACTGTCCTTTATCTTATCAATTTTTCACTAAAATGTCATGTTGTACACAACTAACTTTTAGAAATAAAGAATATTTCAAGCCGGGAGTGTGGCACACACCTTTAATCCTAGCACTAGGGAGGTAGATGTAGGAGGATCTCTGCGAGTTCAAGGCCACCCTGAGACTACATAGTGAATTCCAGGTCAGCTGGGACTAAAGTGAGACTCTACCTTGAAAACAAACAAATTTCATTTAAATCCCAATAAGGGTATCTCCAAATCATAATCAGTTTAGTATTTTAGGTATACTTAATTATTGCTATTTACCATGTTTGTTGAAACAAAAGTTTAGTGAATAAGTTGAATGAGTTAGCTTTTTTTCAAGGAACAGAAGATGATTAATGTGTAGTACCAAACCTTTAATATACATGCAACAAGTACAGTACATCAAAGCAACAAAATACAGAAATATTGACATGTAACTCAGCATTCTTTCTGGGGGGATATGCAAAGTAAATAATACAACTTTAAAGATTGAGACATACATCATTAACTCATGCAAACACAAACTACCTCTAATTTGAACTGAACTGTATACAAACCTGAATTTCACAACAGCTGATGAATTTTATACCAGGAACTCCAAGAAAGGAAGAAAAGCCATGATCCTCAGTGGTCATGTCTAAGTCTGCAGTTAGCAGTACATTTACATGCATAGATGACTGTTTATATTAGACAAATCTGAAAAATTGTGAGTTATAGAATTTTGAATTTCCTTCTACTTTATAAAAATTATGGAAAAATTTAATATTTTTAATACTAAGGAATCATAGCTGTCAAGTGAGAGTGGCTCATAAATGATAAATCTTTTAAACATTTTGTTAGCTTATAGGAAAGTACCAGTAGTGCTCAAGACCATTGTAAAATTTCCAAAATTCTCCTCACTCTGTCTTCATTTCATACTGCCAAAGGTTCTGCTTCCTTCGTTTGGTATCCCCAGTTGGATAAAATGCTGCTTTACATACCCCACTCTTACTAAGGTATACATAATAAGAATAGGTTAAAGGTACCCTTTCTTACGATTATTTATGTTTCTACAAGTACTAAAGCCTTACACTAAAAGGAATAAAGCTTTGTGATCTAGCATACCTAATGTGACTTAGTTTAAGGGTTTCTAAGTCTGCTTATTCCTGAAAGGGCTGTTCAGACTATCTTTCATATAAGACTGACCTTGTAACTACTGATAATTTTATATTCCGAATTATGAGAGTACAATATTATAGAGAGCCATCATACTCCTATACTTTTATTATAAGGAATCAAAAGTGTGAGTTCAGCTCTTTAAAAAGTTGTTTTAGGAACATTCTTATACTTCAGAGCTAATACATTTGAATGTAAGGCTATATTAAATAAATAACCCTATGAGTCCCTGGTAAGCATTAGTCTTTTCACACAAACAATGTATAAAACTTCTTTGGCACAACTAATCATGTTTTCTTCATATCACTATAGAAAATATAATTCATATATTTTCATCTTCAACATGGTATAATTTTTAGGGACAAAAAGCTACAAAAAGATTTCAAACAGAGCTTATTAAAAATTAATTTACCCATAGAAGTATAGAGATTTTAAGACATGAATATCAATTTTAAAATGAGATTATGGTATAATGGTAAGACAAAAACATATAACTCATTGCTGTCCATAAGGGAGGAAAAATTATAGCACTGTATATCAAACACATTTATTGTTAAACATGGTGGTCATTCTGATCATTATTTAGAAATGTCTCACGTCCTTAACTGAACTTGAAACTTCCTGATATAACAGCTTCAACATTTGCTCTATAATTTGAAATGTTTTCAACTTTTCAAGCATCACTCTTACAATTTAAAATGGATAACTTTTAAAGAAAATTATGGAAAAACAAAAGATTAAAAATTTATTTTTTTACATATAAAATTCATTCCCTGTATACCTTACAAGTTAAGTCAGTATCTGCCTAAAAAGACACATTCCTAGAAACTTTATAAAATGTTAAATTGGTACCAAACAATAAATGTTAGGGAAGCCACTGGAGCTGCAGCTGAAAGACCCCCCACATCAAAATGGCATTTACACATTAAAACATAAGAAGGCTTGGTAAAATTAGTCAGTTAATTTTTTTTTTTTTTTTAATTTAAACACTGACTATGGGAGGGAAAGAATACAAGCTTAAGTCTCTAGAGTGAAGCCCTGAACTATCTCTGGCCACCAAGATATACTTAACCAAATATATAAAAATCAGCTGAATAACATATATGTACAATTTGCAATGAGTTATTAAGACAATCTGAAAAATTCTGAAAGCCTATTTTAAACCTCCTGAATGATAAGTGTAAGATTTTGTAAAAGAAAAATAGCAAGACCATTATGTTTTTTTCCTCAGATATTTATATAGATTGGACTAAACTCTAACCAACAGAATTCCAGACAGAATAATATAAAATTTCAAGTCTCCCCAGCAGTAAAACTTATGTAAATTTAATATCTTCAGTATAGAAACTTTTGGCTTTTGCATGGTTTTTCAGGATGGAGTTAGACCTGGGCTCGTAATTTCTGTTGTAGGACTTGCAACGTAGTCATTAGATTTTAAGCTTGTTAGAGACTTGTAACTAGCCACTGAAGTTAGCGACCCACAAAGACCAAGTAATGAGGGAGTATCTTCTTTACCTGAAAATTGAAATGAAATAACACTAAGTAATATCCCTAAAAAAATCATGCAACAAGGTACTAAAACCATTAGAAACGATTATTCTTAAGGTGGTAAAATGTATCTAAAGCTGTACAAATTACTAGCACAAAGTGAGTGGCTTGGTATCAGGCTAAGGTATTTGAAAATGAGAAGATTTTCAGAGCACATGGAAAACGTAGATTTTTACTCTTAGAGAAGTTTAAGCTAAACTAGGATCCAGTGTTTGAGTACTATGTATTATTTCAAATGCACTTATCCAAGTACCCTGGTGGCTTTTTTTTTCTATTAGATTGTAAACTATTTGAGATAGAACAGGAAATTTGTGCCTAACTCATATTAAATACCATTAAGTAACTATAATGAATGAACTATGACTAGTATTAGAGTATAAGACAGCACCTATATCATTTATAATTGAGTGCTTGCCTATCTTCTCTGAGCCTTTCTTTCCTTTGTAAAATGAGAACAGGTAACAAAAGATGACTTTCTACTTTTGCTGGCCAGTGTAGAAAAAAAAAAAAATCAAGTGTTAGGAAAATATGTACATTAGTTGTTGCTATATGCATATTTAAATTTTTATAAAATATTAGGACAAAAAGACATACAGATGCTCTAAGTACCTTTTTTTCCCTCCCCATGGAGCTAATAATTAAACCCAGGGCCTAAGACATGCTAGACAAAGCTCTGTCACTGAGCCTCTTCTCCCCTCTTCTAAGTACAATTTGTATGTTTAAGCACAGAAAGACATTTCAAGGAAAACTTTGCTGTCATGTCAAATGTTCAAGGGAGACAGCTACTTTAGATAGCCTTTCTAAGTTTATACATCATGACTGACTAAATCTTTTAGAGATTGGTTGATAAGTATACATGGAAAGATTTCCTCTGTGATGGTAAAAACATATAATTTCTAATTTACTATTTTAACCATACCATTCAGTGGCATTCATTATACTTAACTATTATACAACTCTCACTACTATTTCCAAAGTTTTTAATTATCTCTGTTTTTTTTTTTCATCAAAATGTTTTTTTTTTTTTTTCTAGAGGGCCTTAAAACCACTTTTGTATGTTTGAATTTTTCAGACAATGTTATGCAATCATTGACTTTCTGTGAGAGACTTGAGGAGTAGGAGGAACAATTTTAAATTAAGATCTGTGTTCCCCTTTCATAGTTTTTATACTCAATACAGAAGACAAATCACCTGTCAACTAATAATGAAATCGGTTCATTACTGAGCCAGTTTTCAGTTTAATGTTCCTGTTAAATAACCAAAAGTAACCCACTCATTCAATCTACCTCAAAATAGAAATTTCTGACTGAAATCAATGTAAATGATGCCTACTGGAAGGGCATATGAGACAAAGATCAGTCATGTTTTCTCTTTGAAGCACTCGGGTATGGACAAAGTCTTATGGGTCTGCCCCTTCAAGAAAGTGCAGAAGCTTCAATTTGATGAGATGTTAAAACAAAAAGAAACTGCATAGGTGGAGTGTTGAAATCAGAGTACTAATGAATGTCTTTCAATATTTGATATCATTTTGTTTAGAAAACAGAAGACAACTGTGGTATATTGAACAGATGGGCCCCAATATATTCAGGGTTTTATTTGTTTGTATCTGCAGCCACCTGGCTGGAGGCATCTTAAAGTGTGGTGGTGGGTTTAAGATTTCAATCTAAAGATATGCAAACTGTGCCTGAGCTGGAATTCCTTAAGTGTGCTATGCTGTATGGCTTTTGACTTCTAGGCTTGTGCTTCTGTCTCTGTGTTTGGTTGTGAAGGTAGGCCAGATTCTTTTGCCATTCTAGAACTTCCCCTGGATCTGTAAAGTTCAAGAAATCCCTTCCTCCATAATTGTGCCTGGTCTGGAAGTTCATTTCAGCAAACCTGAAGCTGCCTGCTACAATGACTAAGGCTCTTGACATATTAAAAATTCAAACTCAGTCTTAACTTACAAGAAGTTCACAGAAGGTGACTTTTGATTTTGAAAAGTGCCAACAACAAATATCATTATCAGCTCTCACAGTAATTGTATTTATTGACAAGTAATAATAGTCCAAGCCCTGTTTTATGCCTTATATGAGTTATCATTTTTAATTTATAAAAACGTCATGAGGTTAGTTCTTGTAAGTATTCTTGCTTTTGTAAATGAAAATAAATGTATACCCAAACAGGCCATAAACTCAGTAAAAAACAAAACAAAACAAAAACACCTGAATTCAGTCTTTTGAATTCAGACACTGCATTCTTGTTCATATTCTTATATGGAAGTCAGTCACTAATGTCTTTCCATAGGGAATTGCATGTTGGTTTGCCTTATAAATAACTGAAGCCTCTATAAAACAAAGTTTTGAGGAAAATAAAATGGATTTAGGGAAACAACTAAGATTGTGGACAGGCTAGCAGTAGAAGGGATACAGAGAATAGAACAGAAACAGAAATCATTAGCATCATACTGGTAGGACTAGATGGTAAATGGTTAAGTGAGAGGAGCCCAGAATGACTCTGAAGTATTTAACCATTAGGGAATGAGATTCTCAACTCTAAGGAAGAGAAGTTTGCAATGGAAATGGAGTCAGTGTGGACAAGGAGAAGTAGATAAACAAATGTCCTAATTTTATGTATTGCCTTAAGAGATTTCTTATCCTCTATCATAAGCTCACAAATACATATCACCCTTATGTAACCAGTGGTTACAAGATAGGAGTAGTTACTACATTATGCAAGAAACTTGAAAGTTTCTTGAAAGACATGTTGCCAAATTCAATGGTGAAAAGGAGTACAGGAAGTAAGGAGATGAGGTGACAATTACAGACCACTGTTTTGAGAAAGTTAGACATAGACACATAAGAAACAAGAGCAGATCATTCTTAATTCTAAGGGCAACTTGATTACTCATACGCTTAACAAAAAAGCATCACTAGTATTCTTTGTCAATTTCTGCACCAAAAGCATGCAAAAAAATGTATTTTTCTCTTTCTTTTTGGTCAGCCATAGTGGGACTTGCCTTTAATCACAGCATTCTTCCAGAGGCTGAGTTAGGAGGAATGCAAATTGTACACATGGTAATACCTTGTCATAAAACAAGATGTAAAATAAAAACCTAAAATATGATATATCAGAAACCATTCTCTTACCTTCACTCATTAAATTTAGTGTGTCTTGTTTTCCATCTCCTTGTGAGTGGCTTGGATCCAAGGATGTCTGAGAAAAGCTAACTTCTGCTGATAATTGGTCAAGGCTTTGATAACTTTTCCTGTAAAATATGAATTAAAAACTAGATTTGTTTTTCTCACAAAAGAGAATTTTTGTGATATTCCTCAAAGGTTTTGATTTACTTTATGAATAATTTTCTCCTAATATTTTCTTTAAATATTATCATTATCAGACTTAAGTATGATCTGCATTATACTTTTTCCCTATCTGTTTTGGAGGTAGGTTGTTTTATTCATTAAATCACAGAAAAAAATTTCTCTACTTAAAACTATCACATCAATGTTTATTAATCCAGACAATAAAAAATGGGAATTTCTGATTTGTTATAATTTTCATAAAAGCAGAAAACTCCAAAGGAAGAAACAAAATTGGCAGTTTAGTAACAACCTCTTGTCCAGGGGCTGAAGAGATGGCTCCACAGTTAAAGGTGCTTGCTTGCAAAACCTGATGGCCTGGGTTCAATTCCAGGGTACCCATGTAAAGCCAGATGCACAAAGTGGTACATGGATTTACAGTCTGTTTCACAGTGGTAGGAAGCCCTGGCCCACCCGTACTCCCTTTTTCTCTGCCTCTTTCTTGTCTGTCTCTCTCAAATAAATGATAATGTTTAAAAAATAACCACATGCCTCAAATACTTCAGAATTCTTCAGTGCCTTGATATGATACTGCATAACAAAAAATTACTATGCATTCCTAGACGATTTAGAAACTCAAAAATGTGGACCAGGGCCTGGGGAGTAAAGGTGCTTGCTAGCAAAGCCTGCCAGCCTTGGTTCAATTCCCCAGCCACTTACATAAAGTCAGACAATTATTTGATACCATGGCACATCTACACACACATACACACTCAAATAACTAATTTTAAAAATGTTGATTAATATACTGTTGTGTTAATATTCATCAGAATATTTGTTGATTAAAGAAATTTTTATTATGTTAATTAAAATTAGTTATATTAGAAGATAAATTCAGTTGTAAATGAAAAGTTAGTGAAATCTTACTAGTAACCATTTTTTATCCCCCCCCTTTCTTCAATTTTATTTATTTATTTATTTGAGAAAGGGAAAGAGTCAAAGTGAGAGTGAGAGAGAGAGAGAGAGAGGGAGAAAGGGAGAGAGAGAGACTGAGAATGGGCACACCAGGGCTTCCAGCCACTGCAAACTCCAGACGCATGTTCCCCATTGTGCATCTGGCGTGGGTCCTGGGGAATCAAACAAAGGTCCCAAATAAATATTTGCCTTCCTATTTTGTTAGAAACTCTTTCAAAGAACACCCTTATTTGTTGGGATAAGACCACTACAAACTATATTTAAATATATCACTGGAATTTCCACTTGATTTTCATTAAACTTTTGTATTTTTAGCTACATAGGAAAGTAAGAACATAGGAATCTAATGAGACACTGTAAGTATTTCTTTACAAATTATTTTCCTGTGCCCAATAGGTAGAAGTTATATTTTTAAATTAGTGTCTTAAGGGGAGTTACTGACACTCATTTTTAAAATTTACTTATGTTTTGTTTTTCAAGGTAGAGTCTCATTCTAGCCCAGGCTGACCTAGAATTTACTATGTAGTCTTAGGGTGGCCTCAAACCACATGTCTCTCCTCCTACCTCTACTTCCCAACTGTTGGGATTAAAGAGGTACACCACTACACCTGGCTCCATTTTGTCATCTTCAGAAATGTGTTCTCTCACTATCTGCCTCTTTCTCTCTCTCAAATAAAATAAATAAATAATAAAAATATATTTTAGGATTTTCAAATAAGATGGCGGCATAGGAGTCATGCCAAACCAGCCTAGAGAGGGTTTTATGCAAAACCACAGCAAAATACACTCTTCTTCTGAAAAGCGAAGAAGTATAGGTTACTCTTAGACACAGTGTAGAAACCACAGAGACCAAGATCCATCAGAAAGGAGCAAAATGGTCAGAATCCCACAGAGGCACTTGCAGCCCGCTGATCCGCATGGTCTCCACACCCGCACAGCACCGCCTTGCCAGTTGCACCAAGCTGTAGCAGCAGAGACTAAACAAGGGGATTTTCCAACCTCATAAGCCTTCTTGCAAAGTTAAGAAATCTGAAGATTAACTAAGGAGCTACTGAAAGGGATACAGGTAGAACTGTGTGAGTGTGAGCAACTCCAGAAGTCTAATGTCTCCCATTCCTCAACTATCAGAACTGAGAACCTCTGGCATTCACAGCTCCCAGTGGCAGCACTGATCAGAGCACAGCTGATCAGGGTTCCAGCTCCACAGCATAACATGGAGGGATCAAAGGTGGGCACTCAGCATTAGTGAGATTGGAAGCCACCCCAAAAGGTAATGAGACTTACAAAAAAAAAAAAAAAAAGCAAACAACAAATCCAGGTATATTGGGCTGCACTGGAAGAGCTAATCTCTCTTTCCATGTCAGGACAGGTTATGGGTTACATATTCTTGGTTGGCTTTACCATTTTCCAAGAAGTTGTATTTGGGGGCTGAATATTGTTGCCTTTGATGCTGTCATAATTATAGCGCCTTTGTCTTTTGCTTCTGTCATTAATGGGGGCAGGGTCAGATCCAGATCCAGGCTGACCTGGAACCCAATTTAGAACAGAATTCATAACCTCCCAGCTAGCAAGAATAAGGGTGTAGAACACACCCTTAAGGATTTTGGCTTTATAAGACTGTCTGTTCTAGTCCCTATAATTGCATACTCTGTGCTGGTTTTTATTGAATATGTATATTGCTCAGTCGAAATTTAGAATTTGCTAGTAAATTGTTCCACCCAGTCCACTAGAATACTTGATTAGCAAGTAAGCTCAACACCGAGGATTACTTCTGCGGCTGGATTGGGGTACAAGAGCTACTCCTGGCACCTTAAACTCATATCCTGAAAGTATGTAAAGGTAGATTGCCACATCTAAGAGCACTGCAGATAAGTAGAAAACCCAAGCATCAAATCAATTCAGGATGCACAAGTCACTCCAATATAATGCAAGAAACACAAAGAATTAAGACAATACAGTCCCACCCAAAACTATAAATCTATCAGAAATGATCACCAATGACACTGTTTTAGATGAAATGCCTGACAAAGATTTCAAGAAAATGATGGTATCTATGCTCAAAAAAATCAGAGAAGAAATAAAAGGAATCAAAGAAAACAACAAAGGAATTAAAGAAGAAAACAAACTTCTGAAAGAGTACACAGGAAACCAGTTTAATGAAATAAAGAGGTCATTACAAGACCTGAGTAAGGAAATAGAAATGCTGAAGAAAAACCAGGCTGAAATCCTAGCTATGAAGAATACAGTCAGTGAAATTAAAAAAAAGAAAAGAAAAAAACCAAAAAACCACTGTGGAAAGTCTCACCAGTATGATGAATGAAGAAAATAACAGAATATGTAAACCAGAAGACCAGGTGGCAGACCTAACAGAGTACAACAAAGAAAAAGACAAGCTAATAGCAAGGTATGAATGGGAATTTCAAGATATTCAGGACACTATGAAAAGATCAAACATAATAATCAAGGGTATAACAGAAGGTGAATAATTTCAATCCAGAGGCTTAGTAGGTGTTTTCAACAATATCATAGAACAAAATTTTCCCCAAATTGGGAAAGAAATGCCAGTGCAGATACAAGAAGCTTTTAGAACACAAAACCGACAAAACTGGGAAAGAACCTCTCCTCACATGTTATAATTAAACTACTAAACACGGAAACCAAAGAAAATAGTAAGAAAAACAAGAAAAAGAAAAGAAAATAGAAAGCAGTTAGAAAAAATAAATCACCTACAAAGGCAAGTCCATCAGAACAACTGCAGATTACTCAACATAAACTTTAAAAAAG
The DNA here is from genome assembly GCF_020740685.1 of Jaculus jaculus. Classification (NCBI taxonomy): domain Eukaryota; kingdom Metazoa; phylum Chordata; class Mammalia; order Rodentia; family Dipodidae; genus Jaculus; species Jaculus jaculus. The sequence goes on along the minus strand of NC_059111.1, from coordinate 55,816,715 downwards.
CCAGAAGTGCTTGGAATGATGTATTCCAAGTTCTGAAAGATAATAACTGTCAACCAAGATTACTTTATCCTGCAAAGCTATCTATCCAAATTGGTGGAGAAATAGTATATTCCACAACAAAAACAGATGAAAGATATTTATGACAACTAAACCAGCTCTACAGAAAATACTTGAAGGAATTCTTAAAGGCGAAAAGAAAGAAAAACACACACAGGAAGAAACAGGAAAAAATAACCCACACTCAACAGTTAAAACAAGTAAAGGGAAAACAGGAAACACTACAAAATAAGAAAAATGGTGAGAATAAACATACTTTTCAATAATAACTCTTAATATCAATGGACTCAATGCACCAAACAAAAGACACAGGCTTGTGGACGAGATTTAAGGCAGGATCCTGCTATTTGTTGCCTCCAGGAAACTTATCTTTCAATAAAAGACAGACATTGTCTTAGGGTAAAGGATGGAAAACAGTATTTCAAGCAAATGGGCCTAGGAAACACGCAGGGGTTGCTATCCTAACATCTGACAGGAAGTCTTCAAATCAACATTACTGAGGAAAGATAAAGAAGGTCATTTTATACTGATTAAAGGAACAATCTAACAGGAGGACATTACAGTCTACATATATATACATCTAACATGTGGGCTCCCAGTTTTATCAAACACTATTAGACTTAAGGTCACAGACCACATCAAACACCATTGTAGTGGCTGACTTAAATACACCACTCTGATCAACTGATAAGTCATGCCAGAAAAAAACTAAACAGAGACATCTGAATTAAAATGATTTCATGGAACAAACGGATCTAACAGATATCGATAGAACATTCCATTCAAATGCTGCAGAATATACATTTTTCTCAGCAGCACATGGAACATTCTCTAAAATAGACCATATATTAGGACACAAAGCAAATCTCCACAAATACAGGAAAATTGATATAATCCCTTATACTCTATCTGACCACAATGGTATTAAACTGCAAATCAACAAGAAAATCTACGGAGCATACAGAAATTCATGGAGACCAAAGAGTACACTATTAAATGATCAATGGGTCATTGAATAAATCAAAAAGGAAATCAATATATTCATAGAATCAAATAATGATGACAATACAACATACCAAATCCTGTGGAACACAATTATGGCAGTCCTAAGAGGGAAATTTGTAGCCTTAAGTGCCTATATTAAGAAATTAAAGAGTTCACAAATAAACAATTTAATGCTTCATCTTAAGGCCTTGGAAAAAGAAGAACAAGGCAAACCAAAAATCAGTAGATGGGAAGAAATAATAAAAACTAGGGCAGAAATTAATGAAATAGAAACAAAAAAAAAATCCAAAGAATCAATGAAACAAAGAGTTGGTTCTTTGAAAGGATAAACAAGATTGATAAACCCTTAGCAAATTGGAATAGAAGAAAGAGAAAAGAGACCAAAATTAGTAAAATTAGATATGAAAAAGGCACCACTACAACAGATACCAAAGAAATTCAGAATGTTATAAAGGCATACTTTAAGATTACATATGCCTCTAAGTTTGAAAATATGAAAGAAATGGATGATTTCCTTGATTCATATGACCTGCCAAAATTAAATCAAGATGAGATAACCATTTAAATAGACCTATAACAAGCACAGAAATCCAAGCAGTTATAAAAAAAGTCTCCCAACTAAAAAAGGCTACTAACTAAAAAATTCCAGGCCTAGATGGATTCACTGGTGAATTTTACTAGACCTTAATGGAAGAACTAATTCTCAAACTTTTCCATAAAATAGAAAAGGAAGGAATTCTACCAAACTCCTTCTATGAAGCCAGCATCATCCTCATAACCAAAACCAGACAAAGACTGAACCAAGAAAGAAAATTACAGACCAATCTCCCTCATGAACATAGACTCAAAAATTCTGAATAAAATATTGGCAAACAGAATACAAGAATATATCAAAAAGATTATTCACCCTGACCAAGTTGGCTTATCCCTGGGATGCAGGAATGGTTCAACACACACAAATCAATAAATGTAATACATCATACAGATGGTCTGAAGGACAAAAATCACATGATCATCTTAATAGATGCAGAAAAGGCATTCAACAAAATCCAACATCCTTTCATGGTAAAAGTATTACAGAAACTACTAACAGAAGGAACATACCTCAACATAATGAAAGCTATTTATGACAAACTTACAGCCAGCATAATACTAAATGGAGAAAAACTTGAATCTTTTCCACTAAATTCAGGAACAAAACAAGGCCATCCACAGGCCCCCTTTTATTTAACATAGCACTGGAAGCCTTAATATAGCAATAAGGCAAGAGACATTCATAAAAGGATACAAACTGGAAAGGAAGAGATCAAATTAGTATTTGCAGATGATATGATTCTATTTTTTTTTAATTTTTATTAACATTTTCCATGATTATAAAATATATCCCATGGTAATTCCCTCCCTCCCCACCCCCACACTTTCCCATTTGAAATTCCATTCTCCATCATATTACCTCCCCATTACAATCATTGTAATTACATATATACAATATCTACCTATTAATCCTCCTCCCTTCCTTTCTCTACCCTTTATGTCTCCTTTTTAAGATGATATGATTCTATATATTAAAGACTCTATTACCAAACTGTTAGAGCTGATAAACACTTTTAGCAATGTAGCAGAATATAAAATAAATACAGAGAAATCTGTAGCTTTCCTATGTACTAACAACAAACATGCAGATGATGAAGTCAGGGAATGTCTTACATTTACAATTGCCTCAAAAAAAAAAAAAGTACTTTGGAATAAACTTAACGAAGAAAGTATAGGATCTTTACAATGAGAACTTTAAAACACTCAAGATAGAAAATGCAGAAGACACCAGGAAATAAAAAGACAACCCATGTTCTTGGAATGGAAGAATAAATATTGTGAAAATGTCAGTCTTACCAAAAACAATCTACACATTTAATGAAATCCCCATTAAAATTCCAATGGCTCTGGGCATGGTGGCATACACCTTTAATCCCAGCACTAGGGAGGCAGACGTATGAGGATCACTATGAGTTCGAGGCCACCCTGAGACTACATGGTGAATTACAGGTCAGCCTGTACTAGGGTAAAACCATACTTAAAAAAAAAAAACAAAAATAAAAAACAAACAAACAAAAAAATCCAATGTCATTCTTCAGAGAAATAGAAAAAAAAAATCCTAAAATTCATTTGGAAGCACAAAATACCTTGACTAGCCAAAACAATTTTAAGCAACAAAAATAAGGTTGCTGGTATCACCATACCCAATTTTAAGCTATATTACAAAGCCATAGTAACAAAACCAGCATGCTATTGGCACAAAGACATGTAGATCAATGGAACAGAATAGAGGACCCAGATGTTAATCCAGGCAGCTACAGCTATCTGATTTTTGATGAAAATGCAAAAAATGTTCACTGGAGAAAAGATAGCCTCTTCAACAACTGGTGCTGAGAAAACTGGATAGCTATAGGAAGAAGGATGCAAAAGGACCCTTGTCTTTCTCCATGCACAAGAATCAAATCCAAGTGGATCAGGGACCTTAATATCAGACCTGAAACTCTGAAATTTCTAGAGAAAAAGGTATCAGGATCCCTTCAACATATTGGCAAAGGTAATGATTTTTTGAATATAACCCTAATTGCTCAGAAAATAAAACTACTAATCACCCACTGGGATCTCATGAAATTACAAAGCTTTTGTACAGCAAAGGATAATGTGAATAGATTCAAAAGAACCTACCAAATGGGAGAAATATCTGCCATCTACATATCTGCTAGAGGATTAATATCCATAATATACAAAGAACTCAAAAAACAGAACAATAAGAAATCAAACAGCCAAATTAAAAAATGGGCTATGGAACTAAATAGAGAGTTCTTACAGAAGAAATACAGGTGGCATGTAGACATCTAAAGAAGTCTTCTACATCCTTAGCCATCAGGGAAATATAAATTAAAACTATGAGATTCCATCTCTTTCCTGTCAGAACAGCTATCATCAAGAAAACAAATGAGAATAAATGTTGGTGAGGATACAGTAAAAGGTGAACCTTTCTACATTGTTGGTGGGAATGTAATCTGGTAAAGCCATTGTTGAAATCAGTGTGGAGGTTCTTAAGACAGCTAAAAATAGATGTACCATATGATCCAGCTATAGCACTCCTAAGTATATATCTTAATGACTCTTCTCACTACCTTAGAGATACTTGCACAACCATGTTATTGCTACCCTATTCACAATAGCTAGAAATGGAACCAGCCTAGATGTCCATCCACAGATTAATGGATAATAATGATGTGGTTCATTTACACAATGGAGTTCTATTCAGCAATAAAGAAAAATGAAATTATGAAAATTGTAGGAAAATGGATGGATATGGAAAGGATTATACTAAGTGAGGTAACTGAGGCCCAGAAAGCAAAACGCTGCATGTTCTATCTCATATGTGGATCTTAGCTACAAATGTATAGACTTGTCTGTGAGCTGGAACCAAAAATCAGTAGCAGAAGCCCATAAGCTAGAAAAAGGCTATAAGGGAGGGAGGATAGGGAAGGTCTTAAGGGGATGGTATTGTATATATGTAAGTAGAAGAACAGATTACAGGGAAGGGAAAGACCTATGTGAGGTCAGGGGAAAATATTGTATAAAAGAAGGGTGGGGAAGGTAGGAAGGGAGAGTCAATCAAAATTCAAGATATTCTGAATAAGATATATGAAAATCTACTTTCCTGGAAACTGGCACATCCAGAAGTCATAGATTGTTATTAGAAAATTTTCAGTGCTAGGGATGGGATACCTTCCAGTGTGTTGTTGGTCATGGAGGTCTCTGTTGCCTCCAAAACATTACATGCTATTGTCAAGGCACTTGGTTTCCCATGAGAAAGAAATGGTAAGACCCTATTGTTGAAGCCTTCACATGGTGAGTGGCAGAGTCACTGAGAAATCAAGCTGGTGTTGAGCAGAAAACCTTTTCCCTATAGCCCAGACAACTGAAAGCTGGAAAAAGCTGCACTGTATGCAACCTTATGGGAGATAGAAGCTATCATTGGTGAAAACAGTGGACACTGCAAGCCTCAAGTTTGGCCAGACAGGCTAAATGACTGAACAAGTGCAATAGTGGTATGTCTGCTCTGGGGGAAACCAACTGCTCATTTTTTAAAAAAATTAATATTTTAGTTTTATTTTTGTATTTGACAGAGAAAGGGGGGGGGATAGAGAGAAAGAGAGAATGGGTGTGCCCAGGCTTCTAGCAGCTGCAAACAAACTCCAGACACATGCGCCCTTTGTGCATCTGGCTAATGTGGGTCCTGGGTAACCAAACCTGGGTCCTTTGGTTTTGCAGGCAAATGCCTTAACTGCTAAGCCATCCCTGCAGCCCACCAACTGCTCTTTAATTGGACTGAAGGCCCGCTCTATGGGGGGAAATGCATGCCTGATACTGAAAATCTAATCAAAAGCCTACAGCAGGGGAGGTCATGATCCTTAGGGTATAAAGCCTGTTCTTGTCTGGATAAATGCATGTATTATTCTCACCAAATTGCCCTGAAAGCACTACAGTTAATCTTCATAGTCATATATTAATGTTACTCTCACTTCTGGTTAGAGAAGCTTCTCTTTTCAGATGGCGATGAACACTGGGATGACCCAAAAGGCAACATAGTGCTGAGAAGAAGGGATGGACGAGTGTCCAGCAATGAAACATCTCACATCATGCAAGGCTCAGGGTCCACTGTGGAAGAGGTGGCGGAAAGAATGTAACAGCTAAAGGAAGGGTACCACTCCTTACATACAACTGTCTGGACTGAACTTGTCCTCGATATCCAAGACCATGTAGTGCCTAGCAATACCCACACAAGACCTTCACAATAGGAGAAAAAATGATGACATCAAATTAAAAAAGACTAATGGAGAGAGGGAGGGGCTATGATGGAGAGCAGAGTTATGAAGGGGAAAGTGGGGGAGGGAAATATCATAATTTGTTGTCTGTAAGTATAGAAGTTGTCTATAATATATATATATATATATAATATATATAATATATATATAAACATATTATATATATATAATATATATATATTATATATATATAAACATATTATATATATATAAACATGTATATGAATATTTAAAAAAATAATGGAGCTGGAGAGATTGCTTAGCAATTGCCTTAGTGCTTGCTATAAAACTTAAGGGCCCAAGTTCAGTTCTTCAGTACCCATGTAAGCAAGATGCACAAGGTGGCACATATGTCTGGACTTCATTTGCAGTTGCTAGAGGCCCTGGAGCACCCACTTTCTCTCTATCTGCTTCTTTTTCTCTCTCTTTCTCAAATAAAAAAATAAGAAAATATTTTTTAAAAAGAGATATACTAGTATTTTTTAAAATATTTTATTTATTTGAGAGAAAGAGAGAGGTATAGATGAGAGAGAGAATGAGATCGGGTGCACTAGAGCCTCTAGTGTAAATGAACTCCAGAAGTATGTGCCACCTTGTGCATTTGGCTTAGGTGTGAACTGGGGAATGGAACCTTAGTCCTTAGGTCTCACAGGCAAGCATGTTAAGTGCTAAACCATCTCTCTATCCATGTGCTAGTATTTAAAAAACTTTAAATGATATGCAGAAATAATGGGAGTGAGGGAGCTACTTCAGTTGGTAAAGTACTTGCCTGTAAACCCGAGGACCCAAGTTTGATCCCCATAATCAATGTAAATGATGTGCATGGTGGCATGTATTTGAAATCCCAGTCTAGCCTACTTGGTGAGTTCTAGGCCAATGAGAGACCCTATTTCAAAAGAGGTGGACAACACTCCTAAGGCATACATCAGAGACTGTCCTCTGGCCTCCAATACATGCACACACACCTGTGGTTGCATGCATGTTTATCTGTATACACATGAATATGTGTATATACATTTAAAAAATAAAAATTAATTACATAGGGAAATATTTTAGCAACAACAAACTACTCATAAGCAAAAGACATGCATTCATTGACTAATGTCAGAACCCAGTTTGATATTACACATTTACAATATTCTGCAGGACTGCCACCTGGAGGGAGAACAAATAAAGATCGGCTGAGAAATCCAAAGCCAACTGAACTTTTGGCATGGTGACTGCACTTTAGAACTTCACACTGGTGAACCCAAACTGATTTTGAAACTTCTACTCTAATCTGTCACAGTTAGTGCACAATTCTTGACAACAAAATGCAATGAATGTAGAAATATAATTTTCTAAAAGTTATGTAATAATAAAAATTTCAATCCTACATTAAACACTTAAATGAATCTGATCTTGGAATAAGACTGGGTCAGCCAATAAGATAACAATACTCAGTAAGAGAAAATCTAACAGGATTTTCCCACAGGCTCAGGTGACCTAGACTTGATGCAATAAAAGGTATGTTAAAACAAAACTTACTAGAAACAAAAAAATAAACAATTATTCTATGTTGTGTTAAGAAAAGAATTTTTTAAAAATGTCTTTATTTATTTACTAGGAAGACAGAGACAGAGAATGGACATGCCAGGGCCTCTTGTCACTAAAAACAAACTCCACATGCATGTACCACTTTGTGCATGTGGCTTTATGTTGGTACTGAATAATCAAATCCAGGCCACCAGGTTTTGCAAGAAAGTGCCTTAACTGTTGAGTCCTCTCTCTATCCCAAGGGAGCATTTCTTACATACTATTTTTACTGTAAAACTACAATGATTATTTTCAACTTTTATCATGATATTGCCATGTTTGAGATAAAGGAAAATGTGGCATGCTTATCTTGCTAGGTCTAATTAATGAAGAAATAAATTTGAAATCATATTTTTAAAGTTTATAAATAATACAGAAAGAAGAAATAAATTTCTGATCTATTGTGAAAGGAATCCTTCCATGTGTAGGTGACAATATAACCAAATTAACCAAAACTCAATTAAAAAAATATAAGCAAAGGGGCTGGAGAGATGGCTTAGCCATTGGAGCTCATGCCTGTGAAGGCTAAGAATCCAAGTTCGATTCTCCAGGTCCCATGTAAGCCAGATGCACATGGTGGCGTGTATGGAGTTTGTTTGCAGTAGCTGGAGGCCTTGGCATGCCCATTCTCTCTCTCCCTCTCTCTCTGTCTGTAATAAATAAATTAAAAATATAAGCAAGATTAACACATTCATTAAACCAGTACTACACACTTATTAAGTTAAATAAACAGAATACTATTAGTCTCAGGCTACACCATTACTATTGAGTTTCTGATAACAAACTGTAACCTAAACAAACAAATGTAATTCAGAACTATGCTTCATTTTGTTTCCAAAAAGATAGATGTCTCATCACATTACCCCGGATAAAGCATGTGCTTCATTATAGCCACTCAGATGATTTCTCTACTTTGTTTCCTGTTTGGTCTATAAAAGCATGCTGCTTTCACTGCTGGTGTGGAGTTCTCTGAACTCTTTCTGGTTCTGAGTACTGCCTCATTCATAAATTATTCTTTTCTTAAATAGGTGCTGTTAGTCTTTTTTTCTTTTTTGCTTCTAACATTTTCTTTATTCTTTTTTTTGTTTTTGTTTTTAAATATTTTTTATTGACAACTTCCATAATTATAAACATATCCCATGGTGATTCCCTCCCTCCTCCACTTACCCCTTTGAAACTCCACTTTCCATCATGTCCCCTCCCCCTCTCAATCAGTCTCTCTTTTTTTTCTTGTCACAATTTATTTTTAATTTTTATTAACATTTTCCATGATTATAAAAAAATATCCCATGGTAATACCCTCCCTCCCCTTCACACACTTTCCCCTTTAAAATTCCATTCTCCATCATATTACCTCCCCATCTCAATCATTCTACTTACATATATACAATACCAACCTATTAAGTACCCTCCTCCCTTCCTTTCTCTTCCCTTTATATCTCCTTTTTAACTTACTGGCCTCTGCTACTAAGTATTTTCACTCTCACACAGAAGCCCAATCATCTGTAGCTAGGATCCACATATGAGGGAGAACATGTGGCAGTTGGCTTTCTGGGCCTGGGTTACCTCACTTATATAATCCTTTCCAGATCCATCCATTTTTCTGCAAATTTCATAACTTCATTTTTTCTTTACCACTGAGTAGAACTCCATTGTATAAATGTGCCACATCTTCATTATCCACTCATCAGTTGAGGGACATCTAGGCTGGTTCCATTTCCTAGCTATTATAAATTGAGCAGCAATAAACATGGTTGAGAATGTACTTCTAAGGAAATGAGTCCTTAGGATATATGCCTAGGAGTGCTGTAGCTGGGTCATATGGTAGATCAATCTTTAGCTGTTTTTGGAACCTCTACACTGATTTCCACAATGGCTGGACCAGATTGCATTCCCACAGTAGTGTAGAAGGGTTCCTTCTTTTTCCACATCCCCACCAACATTTATGATCATTTGTTTTCATGATGGTAGCCAATCTGACAGGAGCGAGATGGAATCTCAATGTAGTTTTAATCTGCATTTCCCTGATGACTCTTTATTCTTAAAAATGTCTTAAGGACTAAGGAGATGGCTCAGTCAGTAAAGTGGTTGCTGTGCAAGCTTATGGACCTGAGTTTGGATGCCCAGAATCCATGTAAAAATGAGTTGCAGTAGTACATGGCTATAATACCAGAACTCTGATAATGTGATGAGAAGAAGCAGATATGAGAATACCTGAGAACTCACAAGTCAGCTAGCCTGTTATCCACAGCTAGGGACCTAGCCTCAAATATGGTAAAAAGCAAGGGCCATCAACCGAGGTTGTCCCCTGACCTCTATACACATGCCCTGACAACACATGTGCATACACATACATATCACACACAGACTTTTCTAAAAGATACCTTAGGCTAGATTGTAAAGTAACCTCATGAAGCTTATAGAAAAATAGCTTTAGGATCTTATATCCTTAGCAGGAAAAAACTGTAGTGAATATAGAGGCAGTTTGTCCAAATTATCAAGGGGGCTAATATCATTTATTATAAGAGTTTTAGACCTTTTATATAATTTGTAAGTTCTCAAAAAATGTCTGATGAATAGTCTGGTTAGTTTCACACATGATTTATAGAAAGAACTCTAATCTAAAATTCTAAAATAGTAGGATTATATACTCAAAACCCTTGAAGATTACCTGGTACATTTTATTTTATTTTTTTGGTTTTTTGAGAGTCTCACTCTAGCTCAGGCTGACCTGTGATTCACTCTGTAGTTTCAAGGTGGCCTCGAAGTCATGGCGATCCTCCTACCTCTGCCTCCCAAGTGCTGGATTTAAGGTGTGTGCCACCACACCCGGCTTCATTTTAGTTTTATTTAACATTAAGAAAGCATATATTGGAATGTTAGGTGGGTATTCATTCTGTTTTGCATGAGAGATGTAGGGTTGGAGAAAGAAACTATACAGCTTACAAATTTTCAGTGAGAAGCTATTAAGTACCATACAATGCACAGCCTTATTTGACATAAGATTCTGTTACACATGCATTATCCCCAGTATTGTATATGTAGAAAGAAAAGGTTAAGGAAAGGAAGCAGTTGCTTAGTGTTACACAGCAAGTAAGAAGCAAAGATTAATGACAATCACTGACTCTCTATTCCAGGCCCAGTGACTTCTGTACCACAACTCCAGCTGCACACTTGCTGATAAGTGATACCACTTTAGAAACAGAGCTAGCTCAAAGCCATGTGAACATATGAAAAATAATATTAAAGGAAAATGTTAGAAAGGAAGTGATATCTCTTCTTAAGCTGCTGAAGTAACTAATTCAAGAAGTACAAAATCTAGATTCATGATCAGGAAATAGGCCCTGCCTTCTTTTCTGAGATTACAATCACTTTTGCTGCTACTATATACTACTTTGAAAAAAAAATAGCTATGTTGCACATGCAACCATAACATAGAAATAAATAATACACTTCCAATTCTCCTCAATAGATAATTTTGTGGACAGCCAAGAGTTTATCTTCTAGCTAAAATTTTTACTTCCTACTATCTGACATGGTGGTGTGGATATTGCATTTAAAAGTAGTCTTTTAAGGCTGGAGAGATGGCTTAGTGGTTAAGTGCTTGCCTGTGAAGACTAAGGACCCCGGTTTGAGGCTTGATTCCCCAGGACCCATGTTAGCCAGATGCACAAGGAGGCACACACATCTAGAGTTCATTTGCAGTGACTGGAGGTACTGGCTTGCCCATTCTCTTTCTCTATCTGCCTCTTTCTCTCTGTGTCTGTTGCTCTCAAATAAATAAATGAAAATAAACATAAAAGTAGTCTTTTAACTTAGCAGAGTTAATAATGTTATGTTTTATAAGTTAAAAATGCAAAAGCATCTTATGTGCTATATATAAAACAAATATATTTTCTACGATAAATTACAAATAAATTGTTTTTCTATTAACTGAATAAGCTATCAAAGGATAAAAACATATACAGCATAAGGTATACTTCAGTTAATGAAAACTGATGAATATATAAAAGAACTACATCATAATCTATGAACTACCTGGTCAACATCTTGACTTATCCTAAGATGAAAAGAATTCTCATTTCTTCCACAAATAATCTATTCATCTCTAATAATCAAGACAATAAGGAAAAGCACTAACAGTTCTAGCAATTCTTTTAAAAACAAAATGTCAAATTTATTTTGAATTCTAGATTACAACAAAAGTTCACAGAATAAAAAAGGTGGAAAGATGGGCTGGAGAGATGGCTTAGTGGTTAAGCGCTTGCCTGTGAAGCCTAAGGACCCCGGTTCGAGGCTCGGTTCCCCAGGTCCCACGTTAGCCAGATGCACAAGGGGGCGCACGCGTCTGGAGTTCGTTTGCAGAGGCTGGAAGCCCTGGCGCACCCATTCTCTCTCTCTCTCTCTCCCTCTATCTGTCTTTCTCTCTGTGTCTGTCGCTCTCAAATAAATAAATAAAAAATTAAAAAAAAAAAAAGGTGGAAAGACAGGTCTGTGCAGAACATGTCTGTTGGGGTAACTGAATAAAGGAGCACGTCTAGATCCATACTCCTCACACAAACCTAGCAGGAAGCCCTAGAAGCCTGGGTAAAAGTGTGTGACTCTACCAGTCACATCTGTATTCAAGGACTCTAAAATAGAAAGAGAAGGAGTAAGGAGAGAGAGGAAAAAAGAAAGAAGAAGGGCTGGGTGTGGTGGCACATGACTTTAGTCCCAGCACTTGGGAGGCAGAGGTAGGAGAACTGCCATGAGTTTGAGACCATCCTGAGACTACATAGTGAATTCCAGATCAGCCTGGGCTTGATTGAGACCCTACCTTGGAAAAACCAACCAAAAAACAAAAAAAGAAAGAAAGAAAGAAAGAAAGAAAGAAAGAAAGAAAGAAAGAAAGAAAGAAAGAAAGAAAGAAAGAAAGAGGGAAGGAAGAAGGGAGGGAAAAAGAAAAAAGGAAAAGAGAAAATGGAGAAAAGGAATGGGGCATAAGTAAAAAGATAACAGGAGAAAAGAATATTTTTTAAAAGTCAGGAAATTAATTAAAGGTAGAAATATATAGTGAATACAATTGATTAAAATGGACAGGAGCTAAAAGCCCAATGATTCCAATATAAGTTTTGTTTTTTGAAAATGAAGATTATCTAAGACTTTGCAACTCATTCAAATATTAAGATACTATAACTAAATGACATTCTTGAACATTTGGGCATAGAAATATAAAAAAAGAGTGTGGCTCATTGGAGGAGGAGTTTTTTCTTTAGTTATCTTCTAAAAATTACATTTAATGAAATAAACAAAACTCTTTGAGCCTACTGCAAAATGTATATCTTAATGTACTGAACATATTGGTATAAATTAATATATAGGAGATGGAATTTTGTGCTTTCTGACAAATTGGAAAAATCTAGGCGAGTAAAATACAAAGCTAAAATTCCAAAAAAATAACTCATAAGGTCATAGATATAACTGAAGGACATCAAGAGCTGTGGCTCCTGAGTCCCAGAACTCAGCAGGCTGAGGTAGTAGAATGGCTCTGAGTTCAAAGCCAGCCTGACCTATAGGGTAAGTTCCAGGTTAGCCTGGGTTAGAGTAAGATCCTGCTTCAAAAATAAATAAATAAATAAATTAGCTAAAGGAAAAAAAACCTTACTGCATAAGAAATTCTCATATATTTTACTTCCCCAGGGTGCCTTGGCTTCAAAATGTTCAGACATCTACTTCTTAAAGTAACCTCATCAAAGTTGTCCTAAGCAACTGAGATGCCCAGGTGGATAGTCACATGTTTCAGTATAACTAAATTTGGAATTAGTTGGAAAAAAAGTATTACACTTACTCATACCACTGTTTATTGTGTTTTCGGTAAAGCAACGTATCCAAGGCAACAGCATTGACATCCAGAGCTCCTGGGGAAGGCCACTGGTTGGTGAGGTGGGCAGTTAACTCTTGTCTTGATCTTAAATCATTATTCTTTAGAACAGTCCTGTGAATATTAAGACGGTGAGTGCTTATGTCTTCACTGTTCTATAATGGTGGAGGAACTAATGATACAAGGTGAGCCCCCTCCCCCAAATTCATCAGTTAAAAATGGGATGATGTTAGCAGACTGAATAGTACTGCAACACTAGCTGGGACCATGACTAGTTTGTCTCCTGAAATATGTGCTTTTCAGTCTTTCTCTCCTAAGATGAATCATTGTTACTAATTCAAGCATTCTCTTTTCCATGGAGATTATCAGTAAAGAACTAAAGGACCCAGTGGCATTTTATATCTAAGCTAAAGAATAGTTTTTCTATCCTAATGATGCAGACTATCAGATTTATTTGTTATAATCCAAGATTCCATGTATATGATCTTTTGGCTTATAAACTCATATACAACCTATATAAGTAACTTAAGTAAACAAAAAGCAAATAAATGAATAAATGGCCCTTATATAAAAGAAGAGTACAGAAAAATACAAAATAAAAAAATCTATGTGATTGTCTTAATTTTTTTCCCCTTCAATGTAGGTTCTCACTCTATAGCTCAGGCTGACCTGGAACTCATTCTGTAGTCTCAGGCTGGCTTCAAACTCACAATGATCCTCCTCCCTCTGCCTCCCGAGTGCTGAGATTAAAGGTATGCATCACCATGCTAGACTCCCATAAGTTTTTGTTTTAAGTTTGTATCTTTATTTAAGACAGAAAAAGGGAGAGAGAGAGAGCACAAGTGAGTGCGCCAGACAGACAGAATGGGCATGTCAGGGCCTCCAGCCACTGCAAACAAACTCTAGACCCATGTGCATCTGGTTTACAAGAGACATGGGGAAATGAAACTGGGCCCATAAGCTTTACAGGCAAGTGCCTTAACTGCTAACCCATCTCTCCAGCCCTCCCATAAGCTTTCAACAGAAATGACTATTACCAAATCAACACTTGAATTAATGATAAAGGAAAATTTAAAACCAAATATTTTACTATACCTCTAAAAAAGCCTTTAAAATGTCTTGGCAATATGAATTTTCAAATAGAAATCTATAAGCCTTGTGTCCAACAGATCTGAGATATCATCTCAGAAGCAGGGAAAGTACAGATGCTTAACAGTAACCTCCACAGTCAACACCCTTGTGGATGCAGGACTGGGGTCTGTGAGGGGCTGGCAGAACAACCCTGAACTCAAGAAAACCAGATGGTATACCCTTTAAACTGCCACCAATGATTCCGTAGGATAACCGTGTCTTCCTGTCTCAAATAGACCACAAGGTATTTCTGATCTTACACAGATTCTGTGTGTATATATGTTCCACTATGTCAGCAAGGAAGCATCATCTAATAAAAACACTAGAGTTTGTCTTAGTTTAATACTAAAGTCAACAGAGAAAACGGAGACTTATCCTATGAATACACACTTTTTTCTTTTGATAGGTAACACAATTCATTTCACTGGAAAAGTAGTAAAAAATCTTTATAAAGACTTTCATGGTTTTTAAAATTTTTAACAAAAAAAAAACTTTAAAGAAATTATAAGGTAGAAAAAGCAGAAACAGTGGTTAGGGAGATGATTCAGTAGTTAAAGGTGAAAAGCCTGCTAACCTGCGTTCAATTCCCATCATCCACATACAGCTGGATACAAAGTGAGACATACATCTGTGAAACCAGCCCACAATGGAAGGCAGAGCCAGGAGAATCGAAAGCTTTGGGGCCAGCTGGTCTGACATGCCTTTGCAGGCTGTCATTTCACTTATAACAGAAGAGACCCTTTCTCAAAGATGGTAGAGCATAGACACCTCAAAGTTGTCCTGTGACCTCCATACACACCATGCATATGTGCCCCCCCCACACACACAAAAGGAAAAGCAGAAATTAAGATTTTTATTTTCACTAATATACCATAAGACACAGCCATTATTTTGCATTCTCTTAGCAGATTTATTTCTCAGGTATTCACTCCCTCATGATTCCTAGCCAAAATTAATGGAAAATTCAACTTTCAATGCCATAAAATGACCCACAGGAAATACATTAGGATGTGAGAAAAGTAAACATGTATCTGTGAAGAAATGGTATTGGTAGAACTTGGTTAATGATAAGTAACTGAATTCCCACTTTATATAATTTTTTCTGTACTGTGAAGTTTGATACCTCATAAGATACAAAAAGAATGAAAGTTTCACAAAGGTTACAACATAATAGTTGTCCATAGAAAACTGCATAATACCAAATTAAGGTATTGTCTTTAAACCTCTGTCTTTAGAAACTGAAATGCTAATGCCTGGTCCTCTGAAAAAGGAGATGAGATTTCACTGTATGGAACAAGTTTTTGTCCTTGTAACATCTATTTTTCATGTTTTGTAGGAATGTGGACATCTACGTATCCTGGCGCTTGCTCTGCTATTATGAAGTGGAATGATTTCCAGAGAAACCCTGTTTGAGCCACCCCCCACCTTTCCCATTATGGTATACTTCTATACTGACAAATGAATTATGCTAACCTTAAAGTTCCATCCAGGATTGAAATATGGCAAGCACTTATTCAGAATGATAAATAAAGGAATTTATTCTTGCTGTGGGAGCCTGAGTGGGGATAGCAAAGAAACCTTCCTGAAGACTCTACTTTCAGATCTATTTCTTTCCAGATCTATTTTTGTACTTTCTGTGCTTATTCTGATAAGTTGCTGATAGCTTTTCAAGAAGACTGTGCTCAATAATTACTGTGGTTGCATGCAAACCAAACAATCTCATCTCTTACTTTAGGAAAGTAAAATATATCAAGTTAATAGCAAAAACTATTCAAAGTGACTTAATTAAGGTTGATTGTTTTGCTTTTGAGTTAGGGTCTCATCCTAGCCAAGGCTGACCTAAAATCCAGTATGTAGTCTCAGGGTGGCCTCAAACTCACACCAATCCTCCTACCTCAGCCTCACAAGTGCTGTGATTAAAGGAGTGCACCACCATGCCCAGCTTTCATTTTGTTAAAGATAATATTTTTATTATTTGATACAGCTTAAAAATAAGTCTACCTTGGGCTGGAGAGATATTTCAGTGGTTAGTTTGACTCCCTAGTACCCACATAATGTCAGATGCACAAAGCAGTCCATGCATTTGGAGTTCACTTGCAGTGGCATGAGGACCAGGCATGCCCATTTTCTCCCCACCCTTTCTCCTCTCTTTCTCTCCTTGCAAATAAATAAAAATAAAAATGAGGATAGCTTAAATTATTAAACAATGGCTTCCTGATGAGGTTAAATGGGTGGCAGAGGGAAATATGTAATACTTAATATTTTACATTAAAATTCTAACCAGTGCTAAAGTTAGTCAGCTAAGTGTGAAATTATTCTCTATGTGATAGACTCTGCTTGTCACTTTTCTGTTATATAAATCTATTTACTTCTCTTTCATTAAGGTAAGATCCTAAAGAAAGGTCCACTAAAGGTCCACTATTTGACTAAATTGACGTATATTTAATCACAGTTAATTTTTAAAACTTTCTTGTGGCATCTACCTCTAGGAGTTCATTGCTTTTTTGATTCTCATAGGAATTATTAAGGAATTTCATCCTTCAATAAAATGTAATTTAATCTTGAGGAGTATGGTGATTCCAAATAAGGCATGGTCTGACGCACCTGATGCTAATGTAGGGATTCTGAGAAGCAAAGTGAAAGGCAACTCTGTAGGGGAAAGTATTTTAAATTGTTAAAACATGTACAGGCTATCAGAATATTTTATTATTTTTAATACTTATGGCCAATTTAAAAGATTTAGCCTAATATTTCATTTTATTTATTTTTATGAGAGAGAGAATTGGTGCCCCAGGGCCTCCAATCACTCTGATCAATCTCTGGACACAAGCATCACCTTGAGCACATGTGCGACCTTGCACTATGTGTCACCTTGTGTGTCTGGCTTATGTGGGATCTGGGGAGTTGAACATGAGTCCTTAGGCTTCACAGGCAAGCACCTTAACTGCTAAGCCATCTCTTCATCCCCTTATATTTTAATTAACAGAATTCCTCACAGCATTTTCATATCTGAAAACAATATATTCACAATGAGTACTAGGCCAATATTAGTAAAGGATACATTTAAATACATGATAACAATCTAAAATTATTTGTGACTGTTATAGTTTTTAAAAATTTACTTCTTTGAGAAAGGAGAGGGAGGACAGAGTGGGTATTCCAGGGCCTCCAGCCACTACAAAGAACTCCAGACACAGGTGCCACCTTGTGTATCTGGTTCATGTGGGTACTGGGGAACTGAACCTGGGTCCTTAGGCTTCTCAGGCAAATGCCCTAACCACTAAGCAATCTCTCAAGTCTGATATATATTTTTTCATAAGGAACATTCTCACAGAAGAGGAAGTAATTACATTCTGTAATTACATTCTGACACTGCTAATAATTATTTAAAGATCCTTGTCAAATTCTTGCCTTGCTTTTTTGCAAAGTTTTTTTTTTTTTTTTTTTACTCAGTAGGTAAAAAGAATATATCAATTGAATGTAAAGTTTAGTAAGAAAAAACTGAAAGCATTTCTCCTAAGATCCAGAATGAGACAAGGATGATCACTCTTGCCACTTTTACTCAATGAAGTATTTGAAATTAGCTAGAACAATAAGACAGGAGAAAGACAAAAGCAGTTAAAAATCAGAAAGGAATAAATTAAATTATTTCCATTCACAGAAAATATTATCCTATACTAAAAAAAAACAATACAAGTTATACCAGAAATATACTAGAGTTAATATACACTTTCAGTAAAATGGCAGGACATAAAATCAATATATACAAATCAGCAGCTCTCATATGTACTAACAATAAACTTCCTTAGAAAGAAATCATGAAAAATATTTTATTCAAATACTTCCATTTTTTTAAGTACCTAGGACTGAACTTAACCAATGAAGTAAAAGACCTCTGCCATGAAGACTTTAAGATACTGAAAAAGAAATCATATAAATCACATAATAAAAAACACTGCATGCTCCTGAACTGGTATGGTGAAAATGGCTATACTACCAAAAATAATAAAATAAACTATAGATTCAATGCATTCCCTATCAAAATTCTAAGGACATTCTTCAGAGCTATTTAAAAAAAAAGTCCATCCAAGTATGGTGGCTCATGTCTTTAATCCCAGCAGTTGGGAAGCAGAGGAAGTAGGATCTCCATGAGTTCGAGGCCAACTTGAGACTACATAGTGAATTCTAGGTCAACCTGAGATGGAGTAAAATCCTACCTCAAAAAACCAAAATTAAAAAAGACCCAAACTTCATACAGAAACAAAAGAACCCACACAGTAGCCAAAGCAATTCTAAGGAGAAAGAATACTGCTGGAGAAATCCTAATATTGACCTTAAATTACACTACAGAGGTATTATTGTATGTCAATAAGCAGAAATATGTGAACAGAACAGAGTACCCATAAATAAATGCACAAAAGTATCAAAAAACCCATACACTGGAATAAAGACAGAATATTTAACAAATGGTACCAGCAAAACTAGATATCTAATTGAAGAATGAAATTTTGATCCATATCTCTCACCCTACAGAAAATCAATTCAAAATGCATCAATTACCTTAATTTAAAATCAGAACCAATGAAACTGTTGAGGAACAATAAGGGATACATTTTTATTTTTTCTAATATTTTTATTATTTACTTGAGAAAGAGAGAAGGAGAGAGAGAGAAAAGCAGACAGAGGGAGAGAATGGGCATGCCACAGCCTCTAGCCACTGCAAATTAACTCCAGATGCATGCACCACCTTGTGCATCTGGCTTACATGGGTTCCGTGGAGTTAAACCCTTGGTTCATTTGGTTTTACAGGCAAGTGCCTTCACCTCTAAGACATCTCTCCAGCCCATGGAATACATTATAAATTATAGGAATAAGCAAGAACTTTCTGGATAGGATTCCAGTAGCAAAGGAAATAGCCCAAAGAATTAAGAAATGGGACCACATGATATCCAAAAGTTCGTACATAACACAGGAAACTATCAGCAACCAAACAGTATTCAGAATGGTAAAAAAAAAAATTGCCAGCGAGGCTTCAGACAGTTGACTAATATCTAGAACTGACAACTGAAAATATTGTGGCTGGGGATATGGCACAGTGAATAAAGTGCTTGCTCTGTATAATTGAGTTTGGATCCCTAGACCCCACATCAAAAGCTGCATGTTGTGGTGAGCACCTGTAATCCCATCATGTCTACACTAAGACGGGTGATTCAGACAGGCAAACACAGTTGAAAACAATGAGAGACCCTGCCTCAAATGAGGTGGAAGGTGAAGACTGACAACTAAAGTTGTCCTTTTATCTCCACATGCACACTAGTGTATGCACAAGTCACACACACACACACACCACTCTCTCCCCCCCCCTCACACACACACACACACACACACACACAGTGTGCACGTGCAGGAGAGAAATGCAAAATTTAAACACCAAAAGAATCCACTAATCAATAAATAGGCTACTGAAATGGGTAGACAGTTCTCAAAAGAAGAAACACAAATGGCTTATAAGTATTTTTAAAAAATGCTCTGGGGCTGGAGGGATGGCTTAGCAGTTAGGGCATTTGCCTGCAAAGCCAAAGGATCCAGGTTCCATTCCCCAGGACCCATGTAAGCCAGATGTACAAGGGGCACATCAAGAATTCATCTGCCGTGGCTGGAAACCATGGTGTGTCCATTCTTTTTCTCTCCTTTTTTTTCTGTCAAATAAATAAATTAATTAATAAATTAATTAATTAATAATATTTTTAAAAAGTGCTCAATATTCTGAGACATTAGAGAAATGCAAATTACAATTACTTTAAGATACAGTCTCATGTCAGTCAGAATGGCTATCATTAAGAAAACCAATAGGGGGCTGGAGAGATGGCTTAGCGGTTAAGCGCTTGCCTGTGAAGCCTAAGGACCCCGGTTCGAGGCTCAGTTCCCCAGGTCCCACGTTAGCCAGATGCACAAGGGGGCGCACGCGTCTGGAGTTCGTTTGCAGAGGCTGGAAGCCCTGGCGCGCCCATTCTCTCTCTCTCCCTCTACCTGTCTTTCTCTCTGTGTCTGTCGCTCTCAAATAAATAAATAAAAAATTAAAAAAAACAAAAAAAACCAATAGGGCTGGTCATGGTGGTGCATACCTTTAATCCCAATACTAGGGAAGCAGAGGTAGGAGGATCACTGGATCACTGTGAATTCGAGGCTAGCCTGAGACTACAATCTACATAGTGAATTCCAGATCAGTGTGGGCAGTAGCGAGATACTACCTTGAACAAAACAACCAACGAACAATCCTTATTCACTGCAAGTAAGATTACTAATTAGTACTGTCATTATGAAAATCAGTATGCTGGTTTCTCAAAAAATTAAAAATAGAATTGCCGGGCTGGAGAAATGGCTTAGCGGTTAAGCGCTTGCCTGTGAAGCCTAAGGACCCCGGTTCGAGGCTCGGTTCCCCAGGTCCCACGTTAGCCAGATGCACAAGGGGGCGCATGCATCTGGAGTTCGTTTGCAGAGGCTGGAAGCCCTGGCGCGCCCATTCTCTCTCTCTCCCTCTATCTGTCTTTCTCTCTGTGTCTGTTGCTCTCAAATAAATAAACAAACAAAAAAAATTAAAAAAAAAATAGAATTGCCACATGACAGAGCTACACCACTCACTCCTGGGCTCAAAAGACTCAATATCCTGCATTATTGACAATAGTAAAGAAACGTGAACCAACCTAGATTTCTATCAACAGATAACAAAAATGTGGTTCATCTATACAATATAATTTTACTCAGTTTTACTAAGAAAACTAAAGTCATGAAATTTTCAGAAGAATGGATGGATCTGTAAAGCATTATATTAAGTGAGGTGGCTAAGACTCAGAAAGACAAAATTCATGATCTCTATAATTTTTATCTATATTTATATGTATACATATGGATGTGAGTACAGGTATAAGCTATGAAACTAGGAGACCATGAGATGGGGAAAAAGATGAGAAAGATGAGGAATGGTAATAGTAGACATGCGACATGAAAGTGGAAAGGTGACAGAAGGAGGCAACAACAGGCATGAAAATGGAGAAGTGGGGAAGACAATCAACAAAAACAAATCTTGTTTAAAAGCACTTGTTTGAAACCTAGTACTTTATATGCTAATTAAAAATTATAAAATAGGGCTGGAGAGATGGCTTAGCAGTTAAGCACTTGCCTGTGAAGCCTAAGGACCCCGGTTCGAGGCTCGGTTCCCCAGGTCCCACGTTAGCCAGATGCACAAGGGGGCGCACGCGTCTGGAGTTCGTTTGCAGAGGCTGGAAGCCCTGGCGCGCCCATTCTCTCTCTCTCCCTCTATCTGTCTTTCTCCCTGTGTCTGTCGCTCTCAAAAAATAAATAAAAAATGAACAAAAAAATATTTAAAAATTATAAAATAAAGTTTGAGTTTTTATATGTAACTAGGCAGAACTATGTGTAAGTATTGCCAGTTGGCTACTGTTTTTAAAGAAAAAATTTGGTTGTTTCCTGTCTCCTTAAAATAGCATCCCACAAACAAGTTGTCCAGTAAGCAATTTGTTAAATTCAATTTCAGAATTAGTCATATGAATACAAGGGTCTAAGAACAGTGTATTTAGCCTTCCCTTTTAATAATGTGGAATATTTTATAGGAATTTAAGTTTTCTTAATAGATACACATCTCTGATTAAAAATATCCAGTCTCAACGAGAGATTCAATGTTCTTAGAATGTCAACTTCCTTTTTATAATACTTAAACTTTGCATTGCATTAATCCTCACACTATGTTTTACACATATTTATGTTCTTCTCTTGATCAGGAATACTTCCTTTCTTCTCCCCTGGTTACCTGGAGAATTCCTGAACATCCCGGTTCCAATATCAAATTCCCACTGATGCTTTCTTGGGACTACTGCTCTTGTAATACCTCTGTAAACTATATATTCTCTCAATGCACATGTATGTGTATATGCTCAAATGCATCTTTGTATTATTCAGATGTCAGTTGCTCAGTAGGCTTGATATCCTTAAGTCCATTGTTCACCATTAAAATCTCCGTATCTAACACATTAAATGGCAATCTGATATGACACTAGTACCATCACAGGAATCTTTAGCATGGTGGGTCTTTTTCTTTAATTTTTTTAAAAAACACTTTTATTTGTTAGGGGTGGGGGAGAGAAACAGGCAGCCAGAGAGAGAGAGAGAGAGAGAGAGAGAGAGAGAGGGAGAGAGAGAGAGAGAGAGAGAGAGAGAGAGAAAGGGAATAGGAAAGCCAGGGCCTTCAGCTACTGCAAACGAACTCCAGACACATGCTCCACATTTTGCATCTGGCTTACGTGGGTCCTGGGGAATCAAACCTGGGTCCCTTGGCTTTGCAGGAAAGTGCCTTAAACACTAAGCCATCTCTCCATTCCTGGCAGGTCTTTTTTATCTGGCCATCTCCCAAGATGTGCACATACTTGCCCTCTGAGTACTGAGAAGCCATCATGCAGTTTCCTATACTTATTATATCATCAATGTTTCTGTGTGTTGGTGCGTTTCCTTTGCCTTCAATAATCACCCTTTCCCACACAGCATATCAAATATGTATTTTACTGCAAGGAAGTAAATGATGAGCTACATTACCTCCTTATGTAAGGCTCCCCTCCTTTATTTCAAAATATTTTTTTGTGTCCCACTTGGTATCATATGAAAGTCTATCATAACATCTGATGTTGCTATTGTTCTTAACTGCTTCTATATCTGTGTCTTCTGTAAGCACTTAGATGACAAAAACCAGAACAAATATATTCTGTATTATCAAAAATGGACTTGGTGATCAGTACAATACATATTGAATTTAGAAATAGACAATTGTTTTAATCATTTTTCAAAATAAGCTATGATCCAATTTCATTGTTCTTAGACTATAATAAATAGCACTTTGCTTTGCTAGAGAGCATACTAAACTTCTGGTCTAGTAGTTTGCAAACCTGACAATGTAGGAGAACTAGGCAAACATTTAAGAAAATATTGTCTCAAATAGATCAATAGAATAATGGTGCTGGACAAACTGGATAACCACATGCAGGAAACTAAAACTTGATCCACACATTTCACCATGCACAACACTCAAATCCAAATGGATCAAAGACCTCAACATAAGACCAGAAACTCGAAAACTACTGGAAGAAAATTTAGGAAGTACCTTCCATGATATAGGAATGGAAAAAGACTTCCTGAATAAAACCCCAGTGGCTCAAGTTCTTAAACAGTCACTCAACCACTGGGATCATATGAAGCTGAAGAGTTTCTTTACAGACAAGCATATAATAAGCAAAGCCAATAGAATACCCACAGAATGGGAGAAAATATTTGCAGGTTATCCAACTGATAGAGGCCTTATCTCTAGAATTTACAAAGAACTCAAAAGTCTAAACAATAAGAAGACAAATACCCCACTCACAAAATGGGGCACAGAGTTAAACAGGCAATTCACAGAGGAAGAGATACAAATGGCAAACATACACCTAAGAAAATGTTCATCATCCCTAATCATCAGAGAAATGCAAATTAAAACAACTATGAGATTCCACCTTACCCCAATAAGGACGGCCAACATCAAAAGGTCAAATGAAAATAAATGCTGGCGAGGATGTGGAGAAGCAGGGACACTCATTCACTGTTGGTGGGAATGCAGGATGGTACAACCACTTTGGAAAGCAATATGGAGACTCCTGAAAAAGCTGACTATAGAAATACCAACAGACCCAGTTATACCATTACTGGGCATGTACCCTAAAACCTTCAAACCAAAAGCCAGAGAGATTTGCTCAACCATGTTTGTAGCAGCTCAATTCGTAATAGCTAAAAGCTGGAATCAACCCAGATGTCCATCATTAGAAGAATGGATAACAAAGATGTGGTATATCTACACAATGGAATTCTATACAGCAGTAAGAAAAAACGACATAAAGAAATTTGAGGAAAAATGGTTGAACCTGGAACAGATCATTCTCAGCGAACTTACCCAATCACAGAAAAAAAATCGACACATAGTCTCATTCATCTGCAACACCTAAACTGAATCTGCCCAAGATGCCTTACATACCCAGCAAGCACCTCATGGACTAGACAATAAGATGGATGGGAGGGCGGGGAGGGAATCAAAGGGTGGAAAACAGTAATCTGGACCCAAACGGCAATGGTACCATAAAATTCTACTTCCTAAAAGACAGACCAAATGGCTGAACCTTCACTAGACCCTTACAGGAAACACCTGAACCACAAGACACTGGAGAGGGTAGGATCAAGACTGACCTAAATCTCCTACATCTTCCCTCCCTCCCTCTCCCCCTCTCCCCTCTATCTCTCTCCTCTCTAACTCTTGTATATTAGTTACCTTTTTCCTCAATTTCTTAGTGGACACTGACCTGTAACCCCCACTTCCAGCTTGGGCCTACCATCCACAATGAGCTTTTGATCAGAGAAACCTACAAGGTTTCCCAAAACAATGACAGACTTCTGTCAGAGTACTTGATGACCCACCAAAGGCCAGTGATAAGACCCTATTGCTGAAGACTCCATACACAGCTGACGCGTAAAATGGAATGACATGGCTGGAAGCCAGGAGAGAGTCAGTCCCCAGACAGTCAGCGTGTCTAGTGCCAGAAGGCGCTACATAGGCGACTGGGGGAAATGACCAAGATCTGTCCAAGCAACACATTGTTTAACCTAATTAGCAACAAATAACCAGATGTGATGCCCACACAAGTGCAATAGTGGTACACAGCCATGGTGAGGAATCAATTGCTCTTGATTTGGCTAACTGATCCACTCAGTGGTACTAGACCCTTAGCTGGAGCTGGGAAACAAGTCAGAACCATACCCAAACACAAGCCCACTCTACAATATCAAGCTACCATCAATCACGGGGTATAAGAGGGCCTACACCTATCAAACTGTCTATCAAAAAAGTAAGTGTTATCTCAATTTTCCGGGTGCTAACTTACTCTCCGTTGGAGAATCTGCTTCTCTTTTCCAGATAGATGCAGATCCTAAGAAGAGAACTGCCCCAACACATCTCAAAAGGGGCCCAACTGAAACTAAGGACAACTGGCGAAATTAGCAAGGGTGATGTTTTCCTGTGAACCGGATACCATCACAAAGGGGAAGGAGATCAACGCAGAGAAAAATCAACTCCTACCAAATCAGAGAGCCAAAGCCTCAGAGGCCCCCAACACCTCAGCACTGAAGCAGACCAAAAATGAACCCAACATGGCTCAGGTAAATCTTGCGGAAGAGGGGGCGGAAAGAATGTCAGAGTTACATGTTGGGTCATGATTTGCAGAGACATTTATCATACCAATAACTGGGGGCTAACTCCACAATGCACGACCCATTTTCATTAACAAGGAGGGTCTAATGGGAGGGAGCAGATCACAGATGAGCCTAAATAATGGTACCAAACTGCCTGTATTCACTGAAATGAAAACTAATAAATTAAATTAAAAAAAAAAAGAATCCAGACAAAAATCAACTCAAATATAAATAATGCAAAAATTTGCCATTTGTGTGTAATAAGAATGGTTCACCTTTTAAAACATCATTATTTATGAATTTGACTTTATCTGTCCTATTATTAAATAATTTTTTCTTCTGTCCAAACATTTGCAACATGAAAAATAGAAAGAAATTTATCATAGGTTTGAGACTTCCAGAAATATATTATGGATAAAGAACTGATGAACTAACCTCATTAGGGAGACAGGGCATTTAGCAGCTAAGGACACCACTCAAAACTGTGTTCTTTATTTTACTCTGAACTTCCCACTTCACTGCTAGTTATAGACTAAAATATTGCTTGATTCTCCTCTTTCATTATTAGAGATGATAAGCAAGAATAATGTCCAATCTGCATATTTGTATTCAAATAAAATCAATCAAGTTTTTTTTTTAAAGAAAAAAAAAAAGAATAAGATTCTCTGATTATAGGACCCAGGAAATTATATTTTCTTAATGCTATGTGCATTTAATATAAGCATATAATTTTCCCTCTCAGTTTTGCATAATGCATGTGTGTATGTACATGCATATAATTTGTATATGCATAAGGAGGCTAAAGAACAACCTTGAGTGCTATCCTCTGGAAACCATCCACCTCTTTTGAGATGCATCATTGGAACTTACCCATTTAGCTAAGTAAGCTAACTAGCAAACTCCACAGCTCCTCCTGCCTTCATCTCCCCAGCACTGGAATTACAAATGTGTACCACCACATCTGATAATTTACACAGGTACCAGGCATCATGTACTTTATCCACAGAGCTATCTTCTCAGCCCATTTTTTTTTTCTTTGTGAAATAACAAAAGTACCTATATCCAAGGCATGTCTTTCTCATCTCTTTTTCCTTTACTTAGTTCTTACATGTAGTTTATTCTCAATAATTCCCTACATCTTGTTCTCCAAGTTTTCAATTTTCCTGTAAATGCAGAGTATTTTGGCTTCAAAATTAATAACCAACACTCTTCTGAACCCAAATTATTCTATTATTTTAAGAAATAGACACCCAGAATTCCTTCCTTTGAAAAAACAGATTTAATCAAGTAAATATTTATAAACTCTTTTAAAAAGACCCACAAATCTGTTTACTCAGGACTGATAACAACGCTTTGTTCATTTGCTTCTTTTTTGTTGTCCTTAGACCTTTTGAGACAGGTCTCATGTAGCCCTCACCACATAGCCAATGATGACCCTAATTGAGTTTCTGAACCATACAGATCAAGGAAGCGTACAGACCAAGGCTATCCAACAGAAATCTAAGAAGAGCCATGTTGTAATTTAGAGTGTTCCAATAGTTACAGGAGAAAACAGGTGGAATTAACATCAAAAAAACTTCTGGGGTTGACAGATGGCTCAGTGGTTAAAGAAGCCTGCTTTCAAAGCCTTGGTGGCCTGGGTTCAGTTCCCTAGGACCCATATAAACCCAGATGCACAAAGTGCAGGATGCCTTGTCGCATCCATACTCACTCTATCTGCCTCTCTCTCAAATAAATAATAAATAAAATATTTAAAAATAATTTCTGCATGTAGTCAATGCAAATTTACTTATAATAATAACTATAAATCGCAAGTTACATGTCATAGAGACTTAATTTGTTTTTTGTGTTATTTAAGGACCCTAGATACTACCTTATCTTTTGTCTGGTTATACTATCGACCACTGAAAGACACAGTGAAGTCTTTACTATTGTAGAACCTTCTATTTTCTGTTTAATTTTGTTCATTTTTGCTTCATATAATTTGATGGCCTATCATTAAATATAAATAACAATTTGGCTGGAGAGATGGCTTAGTTGTTAAGGCACTTACTGGCAAAGCCAAAGGATCTAGGTTCAATTCTCCAGTACCCACATAAAGCCA
Organism: Jaculus jaculus; assembly: GCF_020740685.1. Taxonomy (NCBI): domain Eukaryota; kingdom Metazoa; phylum Chordata; class Mammalia; order Rodentia; family Dipodidae; genus Jaculus; species Jaculus jaculus. Next base: position 55,788,832 of record NC_059111.1, on the reverse strand, counting down.
GCTGCACAAAGTGGCACAGGCATCTGGAGGCTGGAGGCTCTGGTACACCCATTCTCTCTATTTGCCTTTCTCCCTAATAAATAAATAAAATATTTAAAAATTATTTGTTACACTTTTACCTTCTTGATGTATGACTTTTATTAATATCTAACATCTGTCTTTGTCTCATTTTTTTAATTTTAAAGACTACATTTGCTGATATTTATACAATTAAACTTGGTGTTGTTGGGACGAAACACTACCAGAAGCATCTATGGAAAGGGTATTTTTGTTTTCCAGCTCACAGTTTAAATGAGAAGCCTCACGATGGCAAAGAAAGCATGGCAGGAACAGATAGTTGGGCATTACATCTCCACATTAGAAATGAGAAAGTAGACAGAGTGAAATGAATTCAGCAAGTGGGACTAGGTTATGACACTCCCAAGTCCTACTCCCAGAGACACACCTCCTCCAGCAAGGATTGACCTCCAAAAGACTCCACCAGCTGAGAATTTAATATGAGGCCTAACCACAAACACATGAGGCAATGGGGAACAATTGACATTCAAGCCACTATGTTTTTCCCCTAACCACCATAGTTATAGCCATCTCATGATGCACAATGCATTCAGTTCAACTTTAAAAGATATCATAATTTGGGCTGGAGAGATGGCTTAGCAGTTAAGCGCTTGCCTGTGAAGCCTAAGGACCCCGGTTCAAGGCTCGGTTCCCCAGGTCCCACGTTAGCCAGATGCACAAGGGGGCGCACGCGTCTGGAGTTCGTTTGCAGAGGCTGGAAGCCCTGGCGCACCCATTCTCTCTCTCCCCCTCTATCTGCCTTTCTCTCTGTGTCTGTCTATCTCAAATAAATAAATAAAAATTTAAAAAAAAAGATATCATAATTTTTACCAATCCCAAGTCTCTTCCAAAGTCCAAAGTCTCATCTGAGACCCAAGACACACTCTTAACTATGAGTAAAACTAAAACTTAACTTGTATATTTCCAACATATAATGGCAAAGAGCAAACTTTTCTAATTCAAAATGGAGGAGTGAGGGCACAGCAAGAAAAAAACTGGACCAACCTACAATTGAAAACCAACAGGGAAAACATAAAACCCTATAGCTCTGTATCTGGCACTTTGAATTTGTGATGAAATCACCTGAGCTTCAAAAGGCTTGGGCAACTCCACCCTTCCAGGCATGCTGCTTGTACCCAGGTAGAATCTATGCAAAGCCAGCAGCTTTGTCAGCCATTCCATAATTCCTGGTATATCTACTGCAACCTATAGTTCTTCTTCACAGATTCAGAGAATTGCCTCACAGGTCCACCTTGCAGGGACTTCAACCATGCCTCACACTGTCCAGCCTTGATGGATCCCCAGAACAATCATGTATTTAATGACCCTTTATTTCCTGTATTTTCAGTCTTCCAGAACCAGTACCAGGTGGACAACACTGCCAACTGTTATATTTCTAGGAATGATGAAACTCAAGCATGAGGAGCAGGAAACTCTTTAGCATTCTTTATTCAGGCCCCCTCCTTTCAGAAGGAGTAGCACTTTTCCTGTGGTCCCAGTGCAGAGCAGCTGGCCCTTCCCTAATGGTGGTGATCTCTTAAAAACTTGCAGCTGAAATAGCTGCAATGTCTAGGCTATGGATATGAAAACCATTTACATTTTCTCCTGTGTCAAACTTCACATCTTTCACATTTTTCTGCTCTGTACTTTCCTCCACCAAAACCCCCACTCCACTATTTTTAAATTTAACTTTGTTCAAGTTCTTAGGACAAGGGTGAAACACAACCAACAAATATCTTTGTTAGAATATCACACCTTGCCTCTAGCCAAGTTCTCAATAAAGTCCTTTCCACTCTGAAACCATGTAAGCCAAGCCTCCACAGTCCACACTCCTATCTACATCTTGGTCTTTAAAACTCTCACCAGAATTAAGCTCTGTTTATAGTAATATAAAGATTCTCTAGTCCATAGTTCCAAAAACTTCCATGTTCCTCTTTTAACTAGTTACAAACATCTAAGAACCACATGATCAGGTTTATCACAGCACCAGCCCAAGTTTTAGCATCAATCTTCTCCATTAGTGACCTTCTCATTGCTGGGAGAAAACAGCTGACCAGAACTTGCAGATGGAAAGGGGTTACTTTGGCTTATTGAGTTCTGAGGGGAAGTTTTAACATAGAAGAGAAAGCATGGCTGGGCATCACATCTTGTCACAACAGTGAAAAAATAAAGAGAGTGAGCTGAGTCATGACTATTCTATAAAGCCTCAAGGCCCACTAACAGACCTTTTCAAGCAAAGATCCACCAACTAGGGATTAACTATAAGGCTTAATCAAAAACACATGAAGTGATGGGGGACATTTTACATTCAAACCCCCACATACCTGTTCTAGTCGATATGGGTATATACAAAAGTTTCTAATGAATTTAAACTTCTAAAATAATCACTGAACACTGATTATAGAAGTAAAGATCTTGTTCTAAGAAAGACACACTTAAGGAGTTTAAGGTGTAAAGAGGTATGATGTATCCAACATCTCAAGTGGTTAAAAGTATGTATGCATATATGTGGGGAGAATTACAAAGCAAAATAAATAAAATTTAAATTGTTTATTTTATTTATTTGAGAACAACAGAGAGAGAAAGAGGAAGAGAGAGAGAGGGGGGGAGAATGGGAACGCCAGGGCCTCTAGCCACTACAAATGAACTCCAGACAAGTGTGCCCCCTTGTGCATCTGGCTAATGTGGGTCCTTGGGAAATCAAGCCTTGAACCAGGGTCCTTAAGCTTCACAAGCAAGTGCTTAACTGCGAAGTCATCTCTTCAGCCCAATAAACAAAATTTAAAAGCTAGTGAATCATGGGGAGGTAATATGATGGAGAATGGAATTTCAAATGGGAAAGTGTGGGGGTGGGGAGGGAGGGAATTACCATGGGATATATTTTATAATCATGGAAAATGTTAATAATTTTTTTTTAAAAACTAGTGAATCATGAAAGGAAATATGGAAATTCTATGTACCATTGTAAGTTTTCTAGAAGCCTGAAAATATTTCAAAATGAATCATTTAAAAAGTCACCCCATAAAAATAAACACTAATGTATGGAGGTTTCCAATATAAAAATAAATTAATAAAAGGACATGTGACAAAATAGTGTGACTAATATAAATGCTTTGAACTGTGGAAAGTTAGGGAGCTTCTTGTACCAAAATGTACCTTAATGTATGCAGCTTTTATTATCCAAAAATATCTCGATACAAAAAAGCAGAGTTCATTATATTGCTCACTGTGATGTTATGGCACAGCCTTGCAACAGTTTTTATTCATAATATCTGTACTAACACTGATAATAGCTTTTTTTTTTTCACTTGATCAGTCTATCAATAGTTTAGGATGTGGCTTAGTGGCAGAATAATCTTAGTATATGTAAGGCTCTGGGTCTGATGCTTAACACTGCAAAACCAAAACAAAAATGAGGACTTAAAAAATTAAACATATATGTTTAGAAGGATATTTATTGAATAATAGAGCTAAAGGAAATTTTTATTTTTTTCTTGTAATTTTTAATGTTTCTACAATAAACACAGATTAATTTTGTAATAAAGACAAAATTTTTTTTAAAAATTGGTTTTTCAGGGCTGGAGAGGTGGCTTAGCGGTTAAGCGCTTGCCTGTGAAGCCTAAGGACCCCAGTTCGAGGCTCGGTTCCCCAGGTCCCACATTAGCCAGATGCATAAGGGGCGCACATGTCTGGAGTTCATTTGCAGTGGCTGGAAGCTCTGGCATGCCCATTCTCTCCTTCTCCCTCTATGTGTCTTTCTCTCTGTGTCTGTCACTCTCAAATAAATAAATAAAAATGAGCAAAAAAAATTTTAAAAAAATTGGTTTTTCAAGGTAGGGTCTGGCTCACTCTAGCCTAGGCTGACATGGAATTCACAATGTAGGCTCAAGGTGGCTTTGAGCTCATTGTCCTCCTACCTCTACCTCCCTAGTGCTGAGATTAAAGGCATGCACCACTATGCCTGGCCAAAATTAAAATTTTAAAGTACAAGAAAATTAATAGCATTTGAATACTGTAGTGAAGCATATTTTGCCTTGATGATTATACACTGTCAACATTTTTATGACAGGATCTCACTTACAGCTGATCTTGAAGCTCCACGATGATATATTCTAACTGTTCTTTCTCCAGTTTGTGGGCCACTTCGGAATCTTCCATCCTTTGAAGAAGTATTTTATTCTGAGAGACAGATTCAGATAGTTGATTCTCTCGAAGTCGTAAGAGTTCTTCAAGGTAACCCTGGAAATACAATGTCATGAAGATAACAGCTACTGCAAAACTTTTAGGAGATGTATTAAAAACAAATGTTGGGGCTTAGCAATTAAGGTGTTTGCCTGCAAAGCCAAAGGCCCCACGTTTGATTCCCCAGGACCCACATAAGCAAGATGCACAAGGAGGTGCAAGCATCTGGACTTTGTTTGCAGTGGCTAGAGGCCCTGGTGCGCCCATTCCCCCTCTCTCCCTCTTTCTCTGTCAAATAAATAAGTAAATACAAATAAAATAAAATAAAATAAAATAAAATAAAATAAAATAAAATAAAATAAAATAAAAATAAATGCTGAAGGGCTTAAGTAGAATGAAACAATTTCAAAGTATTACTGATAAATTAATAAAGAGTAGTTTTAATTGAATATATAAATTTACTTTCCATTCTTTTGTTTTAATGACAACTTTATTAAGATATAGTTAACATACAATGTAACTCTATAGAAAGTGAGTAATTCAATGCTTCCAAATTTTTGGACTCAACATGTACACCAGAGGTGAACACCTGTGTCCAGATCATCTTATTCATTCATCAACAACTTTCCATGAATTTCCTCCTTTTCAACCAAGGAAGGAACCACTTTATTCTTCACTTGGCCACTCTCAGTGGTTATTCTTTAATGTTCTTCATTCTTTAAGATATTTTGTCTATTATTTTTAGATAAGAATCTAGGTATATAGCTCAAGCTGGCTTTGAACTCTGTCCTCCTACCTCTGTCTCCCTACTCCAGAGTGCTGGGTTTATAGGCATGTCATACCACTACTGGTTAAAGATAATTTTGTGGTGTTTCTTCATGTGTATGAGTGCAAATATATTTATGTAGGAGCACGTGTGTGTGGGGGGGGTTGCAAATGTGTGAAGGTGGAGGCAAGAGAACAATATCAGGGATGGCTACTTTTTTTGAGAAAGGGCATCTCAGTAGCCTGGAGCTTCCCAATTATGTTCTACTTGCTGTCCAGCAAGCCCCAGGAATCCACATGACTCCACCTCTCCAGCAGTGGAATTATAAGCCTACATCACTGTGAATCATGGGGATCAAATTCAGTTCATGTTTGCAAGCCAAACACCTCAGCAACTGAGTTATCTCTCCAGCCAGCAAAGCTGTTTCTTTAAGCTTGAGATATTTCAAATTAAGACAAATTTGAATTATAAAGTAAGGCAAAACTTGGTTAAAGCACTGTTAATTTCTATTAAAATCTTTACTTACTTATATATTAATGTATTTATTTATAAGAGAAAGAATGAGAATGGCCGTCCCAGGAGCTCCTGCCACTGTAAACGAACCCCAAGCATGCACACTACTTTGTACATCTGGCTTTATGTGGGTACTGGGGAATCAAACCTGGTTTGGCAGGCTTTGCAAGTAACACCTTTAACTGCTGAGATATTTCCCCAGCCTAAAAACATGACTGATTTCTAAGCTATGCAACTGTAGTAAATGCATAGTTTTTCAAAGCCCAGACCCAATTTGGAAAGCTTCCTCTATATAATTACTTTCAAAAACATGACGATATTAACATTTTAGTCTTAAAATATCAGTAAGAAGCAGTATAACATTTTTATTGCACAGGGCTTAGGGACTACCTTGTGATTTTACCACTTGTTAACTACAGGTTCCTATGCAAGTTACTTAACCTCCATGATAGTTTCACCTTTTATCCCAGTACAACATATCCTATTTATATCATTGATAAACTGCTTCATCTCTTTTAGCTTTATAATACCTGTTCATAATGGCAAGTATTATTCTGCCTTTATGACTGTGTTTCACACTTTCCTTGATAATTCTCATGTTAATGTTGTTCAAATTAGAATCTCAACACTTAAATTTATTTATTTATTTATTCTGTTTTTTCGAGGTAGGGTCTTATTCTAGCCCAGGCTGACCTGGAATTCACTATGGAGTCTCAAGGTGGCCTCGAATTTGTGGTGATCCTCCTACCTCTGCCTCCCAAGTGCTGGGATTAAAGGCGTGCGCCACCACGCCTGGAAAAAGTAAAATTTTTTATAAATGGAACATTTCTGTATATAAACATTGAATATTTTCAAACATCAGCAATTGAAGAATACCTAGTATCTTGATTAATTACTACCACCTTATGAGCCAGTAAAATGCTGTTCTTTATAATTTTGTGCCTTTTTTGCAGGAATAGCATTATTTTGAGATATTTTTATCATCTTTTCTTCCTGGTTTCTATTACAAATGTATGTTGTCTTAACAATCAATTGTTTAGTTTCCCTAAGTTTTGTCTGTATGCTTTTCAAACTTGCTTATTCTCTTACATTGATGAGTTTAACAAGCCCTTTTTCTCTGTATATTATTGCATTATGTGACTATTACAGTTTAGTCTCTCTCCAAACTGGACTATTATGTTTTTAATTGATAAAAGCAATAATGCTTTAACTCAGTATCATGTCTTCTGGTATACACATGTAAGAAGAGTTCCTAGGAGATGTATGCATAGGCCACACATATCTTCACATAACCAGACAGTGTCTAATTGCTCTTTAGTTTATATGCTTTATAGTAATTATATTCCTACCTTATATTATATGCACATGACTTTATATCAATATCAGTACTATACTGTATTCATTTGATTTACAGAATATATTTTTATTTTTTAAATATTTATTTATTTGAAAAAGAGAGCAGATAGACAGAATGGGCACAACAGGGACTCTAGCCCCTGCAAACAAACTCTTGGTGTATGTGCTACCTTGTGTATCCAGCTTTATGTAGGTACTGGGGAAATGAACCTGGATCCTTTGGCTTTGCTGGCAAGCACCTTGACTGCCAAGCCATCTCTTCAACCCTTTTAAAAAGTTTTTATTTATTTTAAACATTTTTATTTATTATATTTGAAAGAGAGAGCAAGATAGAAAGGGAGAGAGAATGAAAATGTACATGCCAGACAAATGCACCGCTTTGTGCATCTGGCTTCACATGGGTCCTGGGTAATTAAAACTGTACTGACAGTTTGCAAAGTGCCATTTACTGCCTGCTGAGCCAGCTCCCCAGCCCATGATTTACAGAATATTTCTTGTTTTTCCAGTGTCAGTAATAGTCACTATAAAATTGAGATCACTGCATTAAAATATTTGGTAGCATCTACCTCTAAAACCATGAGTCTGAAGATATTTTTAGTGGTCAAGGTAGATTTTAAATTGCTTATTCAGCTTTTTTAACATTTAAAAAATATATTTTTTTTATTTTTATTCTCAAGGAGAAAAAACATGAATGGGCATGTCAGGATCTACAGCTAATACAAACAAACCCCAGACACATATGCCACTTTATGCATCTGGCTTTACATGGGTAATGGGGACTCAAACTCCAGCTTTGCAGGCAAGCGCCTTAACTGCTAAGCCATCTCTTCACCCCTTTATTCAGGTTTTTAAAAGTTTGCCAGTGCATCAGTTTTGATAAGTATTATTTTAAAAAATTCTTCCCATCAGTTTTCTAAGGCATTGATATAAAAGTTTTAAGACTATTCTCTAATGAGTATTTGTAGGGTTTATACAGTTACTCCATTCATTTTCTTTTCATATTTTAAAATACCAATTTACATCTTACTTCTAAGGCCTTATTTTTTACATTACTTGTAGCAAATAATCAGCTTTTGGCTTTATTAATTTCTATTTCTCTTTTTTTCTACAAATACTGTCAAGTTGCAATTTGTAATGGTTAATTTGCATTATTTTTACTCTCATTCATTTTCTATTTCCTTATTTCTTTTTCCCGTATAATTTGAAGTTCTGTTTAGTTCCAGTAAGTGGCATGTGTGTGGTACAGTAAACATTTTGTCTGTCTTCATTGTATTGTGATCACAATTATATAATTTCTTTGGCATTTGAGATATTTGTACATATGTATGTTACATAAAAATTGCACAGCTATTCCATTTGTGCCTGAAAAGAAAGCCCATTATTATTATTGTTAATTATTTTGTGGTAGAAGGAACTGAATCTAGAGCCTCATAAATGCTAGGCAAGAACTCTTCTTCTGAGCCCAATAACATGTATTCATTCTAACATTTTAATATATTTTAGAACAAGTTTTGTTTTTGTTCAATGTAAATTCAGCATTGATAAGACATTTTGAGGGAACTGTTTCTTTTTTGCATGTGTACGTGTGGTGGGCACACCTATGTTTATGTATGTATGGGTGCCTGAATGTGCTGTGGATGTACATACATATGTGTATCCAAGCATGTGGAGGTCAGAGTTAGACATCAGAGGTCTTCCTCAGTTGCTCTCCATTTTAGTCTTTGAGACAGGGTCTTCCTAAACCTAGAGCTCACTTATTTAGCTACAATAACTACCCAGTGAGCCCCAGGGATTCCCTGCCTCAGCCTTCCCAGATCTGGGATTAAAGCCATGTACCACCATGCCTTCAATTTCTATGTGAATGCTGTAGATTCAAACTTGGGTCCTCATGTTGCTATGACAAGCACTTTACCCACTGAGTTATCTTTCTAGGCTAAATTGTTTCTTTTTAAGAGATAATTTCACTAGAAATAGTGGCATAATGCTTCTAATCCCAGCACTTAGAAGGCCAGGAAAGGAGAAACAGTTACAAATTTGAAGCCAGCCTAAATTACATAGTGAATTCAGGCCAGTCTAGGTTACAACTGAGATTTTATGTCAAAAAAAAAAAAAAAAGGCAATTGCCTAGTTGTGATAATACTTTTCCCTCTTAATATTTATGTGTAATGATATAGAATTCTTTTGGTTAACAAATGCCTAATATAATTATATGGTAGTTTTAACTTTCTCATGTATCATTAAATTTTGTGCTTTCTAAAAACAATAGTATAGTGAAATTTTATAATATAAAAACTAAATTTGGCTGGGCATGGTGGCGCACACCTTTAATCCCAACACTTGGGAGGCAGAGGTAGGAGGATCGCCGTGAGTTCGAGGCCATCCTGAGACTTCGTAGTGAATTCCAGGTCAGCCTGGGCTAGAGTGAAACCCCACCTCGAAAAACCAATAAAATAAAATATAAACTAAACTAAACTAAACTAAAATAAATTTGTAACTGGCAATTATACCAGTATTATTTACTTTTATAGTAATATTGAATCTTGGTTATATTTGGATCTACTTTATTTTTTGTTCTATTTTTACCGTTCCTGTTTGTTTCCCTTCATTGCGTTAATCAAATTTGCTCTATTTTCTTTTCCATTATTAGTTTGGAAGGTAAAAATTCTACATTTGTTCTTTTAAGTACAATTCCTAAATAGTAACTTGGCAAATGGGCATGTACATTGCAAAATGCCTACATGACAGTCAAACCTCCAAAGGTTTTAGCTTCAGCCATCTTTTCACTGTTAGTGTTTAGTTATGCTTTTTTTTTTTAACTCCTAGTGTGGGCAAGCAGCAGCTTTTGTGGGCTCTCAAAAGGTGATTATTTTCAGAAACTTTTAAGTCAATTATTAACAACTGTTGTTTTTAAAAGTAGTCATATTAATATAATTAAGTGAATTGAGTAAAAACAAGCTACTAGAAACCTTTTATAATAACTTTGCTGTTACCTATGTACTTCTATTTCATTTATCTGGCAAAATACTGTAAAACAGTGTTTTACTGTGCATCTCTTCCTAATTCTACAGGAAGTAATGTCATATTGGTAGCTTTAAGCTGATTATATGGGAATGTTTACCCTAAAGTGTTGGCACAACAATCAGTATTTCTTTCTCCATCTCCTTTCTGCAAAAGCTAGCTGTTAACAATATCAAGCACACAACTGTAATTCCATATTCACCATCATTTTTGTTGTTTTATGTAGACAAAGTTCATTTACCAATTTGTCTACTCTACCATTTTGCACCTTAGGTGTGCTTCTTTTATACTATCTATCTTGAATGGTAGCGGGCCTTATTTGCTGTTCTCCCACTAGTATTAAAATACAGCTACCTAAGGTTAAAAAATTATGCACTCATCCCCACACTTGGGGCTTGCAGTGGTATTAGTTCCTATTCTGTTTTTGGATTTTTGAGGTAGGGTCTCACTCTGGTCCAGGCTGTCCTGGCATTAACTATATAGTCTCAGGGTGGCCTTGAACTCACGCAATCCTCCTACCTCTGCTTCCCGAGTGCTGGGATTAAAGGCATGCACCACCATGCCTGGCCTTAATTCCTATTCTTATTCCTCTTATTTTCAGCTCTTTACATGTTTTTATGAAAGTGCTGCATGAAATTTAAAAAAAACTTGCATTTTACATTCCATTAAAAATTTTTTACAACAAAAGGCTGTTGAGTTATCCTTACTGGCACCAGAAATCTCCTCAAACAGGATTTGAAGCATCTACTCATATAGATATGCAACTTTTTGTAGCTATCATAATCAGTATGTTTAGATATTTGAACAGAAGCTTTTTATATATAGGAAATTATTTATATTTGTAAGCTTATTCTGCAGTCTTTATCCCAAATATATTTGTGTTGTTGTAATACTTCTGTTAATTTCCTTGAGATTTCCATGCATCTCTCAACAATAATAATGCTAAATTTTGAAAAAGGAGGTTGGGGTAAAACAAGATGGCAAAAAAGGGAAAGTTACAAATTCAATGGAAGTGAATATTTCTCTTATACACTCTGCTTTCCCTAAGTTGCTAAAATAATATAATTTTACAAAATAGACACCTATGTGTTTAGGCAAACATTACTTTAAATAAACAAATAAAATTACTCACAAGAAATAAATTTTCATATATATAAATTAAAAATATAGATTATATCTGGGTGTGGTAGTGCATGCCTTTTATCCCAGTATTTGGAGGCAGAGACAGGAGAAAATCTGTGCCACTCTGAGACTACACAGTGAATTCCAGGTCAGCCTGGGCTAGAGAGAGACTCTACCTAGAAAACCAAAAATAAAAAATCATATATATATATATATATATGACAAAAGAATTCCTCATTTTAATCCTAAAACTTTGCCTGATGTTTTTGTTATCATTGTTAATGCACATTAATTGTATAAATTGATGTACTTCACTGAGAAACTCCTATAGCATGCTTTGATCAGGACTTAGGTGGAGGAAGTAGGTCACTATGTGGGTGCATATTCCTGGAGGTTGTATCTTGTCCTTGAGCCCTTTTACTTTCCTGGTTTCCTGATCACCATAAGGTGAGCAGCCTCATTTACCACATTCTCATGCAATACTGTTCCATCTCACCACACTACTAAAAGTAATGGATCCAGCTAACAATGTACTGACTGAAACCTATTAAACTGTGAACCAAAATAAGCCACCTTCTTTAAATTATTCTCTAGATCAAGTCTTTTGTCACAGTTAGTTATAAAAAGCTAGATAACACAACTTTTGTGTGACCTTATTAAGCAGTATCTTCCCTTAGTTGTTGACTTATTGTGCAGTACTGAGTTCAATTTCAACTAGAATTTACAGTGTTGTTACCCTGTGGCTTCTTTGCTATAAGTGGGTTATGACACATGTAACTACTTCAGAGTCTAAGAGACCTGCTTTTTCTAGAGGCCTGGGAAAAGTAGTCTTCCTTTGGTGGGTCTAAAGGTATTATATATACAGAAAAAAAAATCAACTGTACTTTGTGATTATTCCTCAGCAATGTATAGTCTGAACATGGTATACGTGGACCATTTGTGTGGATGCCTGTTGTAGATGCAGTGTCTACAATATTTGTGTTATTTCTCTCTCTCTCTATCTACTGTTGCTATAAGAATGAGCATCCAGGAATTCCATATATGGGTCTTGAGCTCCCTCAGCCATGTCTACTTGGAGCTAGAATATAGAAGCTGTGGACTTCTGTATTCTATATTCTCTAAGTTTCTATCAAGATTGAAATTGCATTGAGTTTTAGATACGCTAATATATGATTTCCTTTAGCTAGTCTGCAATAAAATATCCAGCAAATGTGCTCAAAACAGAGAAAATGGAAAACAACAACAAAAACAATGAGTATAAGCAAACAAGATAAAAATACAAAGTAAAAACAAAGAAAGTCAACAACAAACACAATCTCCCAATCAACAGAAATGATGGAGGGCAAGTTATACCAGATAAATTAAAAAGCTATATGATAATAACAAAATAAAATCTGAAAAGAACACAAAAAAGAAGAAAAAAAGAACAAAAAGTTAAATATTAAAAAAGAAAGGAAAAGCACGAGAAAGGCAAGAATTGAAACTTTTTGAGGAGAATGTATGTAGTATGTGTGGTGTTAGTGTACCTGTATGCATGCATGAGGAAGCTAGAGGAAGATGTCAGGTGTCCTTTTCTATTTTCTTCTGCTTTATTTCCCTGAGACAGTCTCTCACTGAAATTGGTGTTCCCTAACATTTAGGTATACTAGTTGACCAGAGATCCCTCGTAATCTTCCTATCTTGGTCCCCCTCAGTGCATTATAGTCATGTATGGATAAGCCCATCTTTTACATAATGGCTATGAATGGAACCACTGAGCCATCTTCCTAGTCCTAGAAAGTGAATTTTTTTTTTTTTAAATGAAAAGGCGTAGTAGATACAAAAGCAAGGGTACAGAATACTGGGGGTGAAATGGTATAAGTGAGATCAGGGAGAAGATGGAAATGAGGAGGGGATGGGAGAAGGGTCAATCAAAATTTAAGATGTCACAGCCGGGCGTGGTGGTACACGCCTTTAATCCCAGCATTCAGGAGGCAGAGGTAGGAGGATCGCCAAGAGTTCAAGGACACCTGACACTACATAATGAATTCCAGGTCACCCTGAGCCAGAGTGAGACCCTAACTCAAAAAACAAATTTAAGATGTCACAAATACACCATATGGAAACCTACTTCATTGCTAGCTAATAGGACAGGATAAAAAGGGGGAGTTTGGGCAGTTATATTCTGGGGAGGAGAGTATGTTGTACCTAGAAGCCACAGATTGTTATTAGAAAACTTTCAGTACCAGGGGTGGGATACTTTCCAGGGAGTTGTTGGCTAGGGAGGTTCCTGATGCTCCCAAAATATTGCAGGTTATACCCAAGGCTCTTGGTTGCCCACCAAACTAGATATTAAGATCCTATTGTTGAAAACTCCACACGTTTTGGCACATGTCACTGAGAAATCAAGCTGGAGCTGAGCTGGAACCTTCCTTCCTGTTGATTAGCTGTCATAAAGTTGGAAAAACCCTATGTAGCCTGTTGGGGAAGAAAAGTCATTGCTGGTCTTAACCAGAAGTGGATGTAAAAGCTTTAAGTCCCGTTCCATGGGAAGCAATTTCTGCCTAGTACTGAAAACATAATAAATAGCCTCTGGCTGGGGAGGTCATAAAACCTAGGGGGAACTGCTACTGTAATTTGGCTAATTGGATATATTATGTCTACCAAACTGATCTCTAAAAACTTACGTTTATGCCCACGTATAAATATTACTCTCACTTTTGGTTAAAGAAGCTTCCCTCTTCAGATGGTGGTGATCGTTGGGTAGACTCAACACTCACCAGAGTGCTAAGAAGTGACAATGGAGTGTTCAGCATTAACTGAGACATCTCTATCACACCCTCCAAGGCTCAAGGACCACTGAAGGAGAAGTGGCAGAAAGAATGTAAGAGCCAAAGGAAAGGGGAGGAGTGCTTTGCTATGCTATTTTCTAGACACAAATTGGCCTTGATTTTCATGATCTCATAGTGGCTGATGCTCCCTATACAAGAATCTGCATAACAGGAGGGAAAAACATGAGAACATCAAAAATAGAAAATAGACCAGTTAGAAAGAGGAAGGGATTCAGTGGAGGGGTACTTAGGTGGGAGAAAAGGAGGGGTTATAGGATGGGGATTTTGATCATGGTATATTGTCTGTATTTATGGAACTTGTCAATAAAGGTAAAAAAGTACAACAGGGACTAGTTAGAAAAAGGGGTTCAGTGAATGAGGATGGGTTTGGGAGAAAAGAAGATAACAGAGGGAATATAGTCAAAATGCATTATGTAAATGAAGGAAAATTATAAATGGAAAGGTTTTCTTTTTGGTTGAAAAAAAGAGAAGACAAGAAGGGAGGAAACACACACGCACAAAATATAAATAAATAAAATTCTTACATTAAAATTAATGTTTTCTTTAGTAAGAAAATCAGCAGTGTGGATAAAAGTAGATGTTCACAATCTCTGCAGAGCTTCTTTCCATGTCATCTTAGAAAACTGCCTCTTGGAGAAAGCAAAAGCTGAGGCCTTTTCAGTCCTTTCTTCTTTCCTTTCTGTTCCTAGGCAGGTTATTATACCCATCAGGAATCCCTCTCATCTACCTTGCTCTTGAGTATGAGCTAGGGCAGAACACAGAGCTGATCCATTAGACTTATTTCCAAGACACTGGCTCCCCACACTCCCAGCGTGGAAGATGACAGCTGCTGCAGTGTAGCAGAGCCTCTGCACGATTTGTGATGCCCACTCAGTGGGTAGTGAGAAGTTATGGGCTTTGAAACTGTCAGCAGCAGGTCTGGAGAGAGCAATGGAACACCTAAACTCAACCGCCATGGATGCTGGTATTTCACGATGGCTGCTGTAAGAATTGGATGGCAGTCTTAAAGGGGAAATATCTACAGTTCTCTCACATGTCACAGACTGGTTTCCCTTTGAATAGACTTTTCAGTGGGTTTGTTCACAGCCTCTCTTGGAGAACCAAACTAGGTCTCAAAGTGGGCACTGGTGAAGTCAGTGTAGCCATGTTTGCTGCCAGTTAATGGAGACAGGGAAATGCAGGGGATGTTGATACTCAGAGTAGCATGTACAGACAAGACCTTCTCAAGATAGTTCTCTGAATATGTGCTGGAACATACAGAGAAATTCTCCAGCCTCACTATCTGTGTAGATTTGACTTCTGCACAGGTCTGAGTCCTTGTCAACTATTTTCACTAGTCTCTTACCTTTCCGTGCAGGTGAGCTCTTACTCTGTGTTCCACTAGCAAAATCTCTGGGTTTCTCCAAGTCTGTGTGCATGCTACTGAACTTCAGTGCTTTCCCACTGCCACTTCCCTCTAAGAGTAGGTGCTCCCAAAGTTATTTTCATTGCTACTGTTGTCATTGTTGCTTGTGGTGATAGAAATCTAACCCAGTGTATTGGCCAAAGCAAGTGCTCTACCTCCAAGCTAAATCCACAGGCAGAGACTTGCTATGTAGCCTAGGCTGGCCTCCAACTTGTCATCTGTCTATCTTTTCCAGAGTGCTGGGATTACAGACACTACCATGCCTTACTTCTGTAGTATTTTGATTCTTTCTGTTAGACAGTGGGTGAGTGCTGAGTACCTCCCATCTGCCATCTTGTAGCTCTACATTTTTAATAAAGAGGCTAATTCAGAAACAGGGAAGTACTAATGGATATACAATATTTTAAAAATATTTTTTGTTCATTTTTATTTATTTGAGAGTGACAGATAGAGATAGATAGATGAGAGAGAGAAAGAGAGAGAGGGAGGGAGAGAGAGAGGGAGAGAATGGATGCGCCAGGGCCTCCAGCCACTGCAAATGAACTATAGACACATGCGTCCCCTTGTGCATCTGGCTAATGTGGGTCCTGGGGAATCGAGCCTCAAACCGGGGTCCTTAGGCTTCACAGGCAAATACTTAACCACTAAGCCATCTCTCCAGCCCACAATATATATTTTTTTAATCAGCTAAATGATGTCTGGACAATGACTTTCCAAAGGCAAGAAGTAGTGTCAAATGAAATAAATTCTAACAACTGGTAAATACCTTCTGTTCAAGGGTACGTTGATACTTCTGTTTCACTCTCTTGCACTTGGTGAACCAGCTGTTCTCATCCATGATGAAAGGTGGCCCCATGTTCTCTGGAGTGCTGCTCTCACTGTCACTGCTTCCCCAAGTCCTCAGCTCCTCCTCGTCACTGCTGATACTGTCAGAACTGGGGAGATTAAAGGTAAAAGTGAAATAATATTCTCAAACTTAATTCCTAAAATTAGCACTCCTGTATTTGTAAGCTATTGGTGAGAAAACTTAAAACATTTGACAGTAAAGATATAATTATAGGCATAGTATAAGGACTTGAGTTTCTTGAAATTTAACAAAAAAAGAATGCTAAAAAAACAAGCCTAGATATGCTATGGTTAACATGAGACTTAAAGAGATCTAAGGAATTAACATGAGACTAGGAGAACATCCATAGGAGAAAGAAAAGATTTCCAGGGAAGAGAATGGAAAACTCCAGATGTACTGGTAAGAGTAGTACATACTAATGGCTGTAGATGCAAGACAGGACAGAGTTCAAGGGTCAGCTCAGCTTTGCCAAAGAGAATATAACAGTTTTAGAAGGAGCAGTCACTCCTCAGCATTTCTTATTATCAGAAGGAGAACATCCATCACAATCCATATTTAAAATCCTATGACATTTATATAGAATAAAGTGAAAAAATGATAGGAGAAAGCAAGTAGAAAGGAAAGTCAACAAAAATGATTATCTGATTGAGGGCTTGAAATAGTAACAATGATTTCTACTTTTTGAATTTTAAATAATCATTGACAGACCTACAGTGGACACATTATATGCTAACATGCCAAAAACCAAAATGACTAGAGTTTAAGCAGTATAAGATCCTCACTATCTGGATGGACAGTATAGATTTTTACTTTATATAGCACATTTTAAGTCTGCCTATTAAAACTAATGGCATAACAGCAAAAGTAATACGGATTAAATAACTTGTAAACTAGAAGAGGAATAAAATGTAGCAAAGAGGAGAAATCAGTCCACCCCCACAGAAGGCAAGACTAGCAAAAGAAATGCAAAAAAGGCAGAACGTAGAATTAACATCCAAAAATGCAGCAGTATATATCAGAGCAAATAAATATATATAAATATAAATATATAAATATAATTATAATATATAATAATATATTATATTAATAATATATTAATAATTAATAATATATAATAAATAGAAATATAAATATATAAGTATAAATAAATAAATAAATAGCAATAAATATCTCAAGCACTTCAGTTAACTGGCAAAGCATATCAATAATTAAAAATTTGAGGTCACTCAGACTACTGCCTTCCCCTGCTATCTTAGATGCACTATGCTTTCTCTGCCATGAAGAAGCTTTTTTAAAAATTTTTTTGTTTATTATTTATTTATTTGAGAGTGATAGACAGAGAAAGAGGGAGAGAGAGAATGGGGGTGCCAGGGCTTCTAACCACTGCAAACGAACTCCAGACGCGTGCGACCCCTTGTGCATCTGGCTAACGTGGGACCTGGGGAATTGAGCCTCGAGCCCCGGGTCCTTAGGCTTCACAGGCAAGCGCTTAACCTCTAAGCCATCTCTCCAGCCCTGAAGCAGCTTTTCATGGAATCTGTTTCCCTGAAATAAATCTTTTCCTCCCAAAATATGCCTCTGGTCAGGTGTTTCATCCCAGCAATAAGGAGGTAACTGCAACTTCAAGTATTTACTATTTACTACACTTTAAATAAACTGAAATTAGAATTTACTAGCTACCATCAATAGATTTAGAGCTTGGTACAGTGGCACATGCCTATAACCCAGCACTTATGAGGTAAAGGCAGGAGGATCAGGAGTTTGAGGTCAGCTTGGGCTACATCAAACCCTATCTTGAAAATCCAAAAAGCAAATGTGAACATAATGATAATGATAATAGAATTGGAGTGAAAGCTGATGGTGCGGTCCTATAAATCCCAGCTACAGGAAAGATTAATGAATGAGGATTTCAAATTCAAAGTCCACCTGAGTTGAGGGTCAGCCTGGACAACTTAGAAGCTTCCACTTTTGTTAGAAAGCTAGGCACTGAGACCAAAGACATTAAAGACATAGCAATAAAGGGTTGAAGAGATGGCTTAGCAATTAAGGCATTTGCCTGCAAAGCCTAAGGACACAGGTTCAATTTCTTAGTACCCACATAAGCCAGCTGCACGAGGTGGCGCATGCATCTGAAGTTCACTTGTAGTGGCTAGAGGATCTGAGGATTCTGCCCATTCTCTTTCTCTGTCTGCTTACAGTACTCTGTAATTTGATACAAATAAAAACTTGTCAAATAGAGTTTTTTTTGTGTGTTTGGGCTTTGCTCAATACCAGAAAAGAAAAAATTCAAATTTAATATCATTTTAAAAGGCATACTTAAGCATAAAGGCACAGATAGGTGAAAGTTCTATCTACTTATGTTCCATAAATCCTTTGCATGTTTTTCTTGCATGCTATTGTATCTAATATGGGGGGAGGCAATTGCTATATATTACAATTACTGTCAAACTATTTTCTTACATATTAATGTCTTTGGACTGAAATACAATGTAGTTTTTTAAAAAGGTAAGAAAACTACTAGCCACTAGAAAATTGATAGGACTTTACTGATATCAAACAAAACATTAAGAATAAACTTTGAGGAATAAAAGTATGATTACATACTTATGATTTGACATACTTAATAAAAGTAGATCAAAACAAATTAGGAATTCTAACTGTTGAGTACATCTGACAAATTAGCTTCAAAATAGAAAGAAAAAATAAAACCATAAAAGAAAAAACTAGGGCTGGAGAGATGGCTTAGTGGTTAAGCGCTTGCCTGTGAAGCCTAAGGACCCCGGTTCGAGGCTCGGTTCCCCAGATCCCACGTTAGCCAGATGCACAAGGGGGTGCACGCGTCTGGAGTTCGTTTGCAGAGGCTGGAAGCCCTGGCGCGCCCATTCTCTCTCTCTCCCTCTATCTGTCTTTCTCTCTGTGTCTGTCGCTCTCAAATAAATAAATAAAAATTAAAAAAAAAAAAACTAACAAACGTCATGGTGAAAAAGTTTAATGTATCAGTTTTGTAATTTAAAAGATCAAGCATATATCAGTGAAAAAGGATAAGAATATTACAAATATTAGTATCACCAGTGATAAGATCAATCTAGTAAGTACAGTAAAGAATCCCCGTAAAACTGACTAGAATCTACACTTGGTCACAAATTTCATTCAATAACCACGACAGTAATAAAAAGCTTTGAAAATATCTGAAAAAATTACACTTCAAACTACCCTAGATAAAATTTAAACAATACAAATATATCCATGAACATCTCCACAGAATTATAAACTATAATAATATATTATAAACTATAATGATCAAAAATTTATTAGACTTTCACATGATAAAGTAGGGCTTCAGGAAATATTTATGCCCTATATATTTATAACACAAAATCATTTATTTATTAGAGAAGAGCGAGAGAGAGGGAATATGAATATATATGTAAGGGCAGACCAGGACCTCTCCACTACAGATGAACTCCAGACACATATACCACTTTGGGCATCTGGTTTTATGTGGGTATTAGAGAACTGAACCTGGGAAGTCAGGCTTTGCAAGCAAGTGCCTTTAACTACTAAGCCACCTCTCCAGTCTTCATTCTACTTTTTTTTTGTTGCATGTATCGTATGGGTGCTGTAATATATCTGTAGTGTATATGAGAGTGGCATATGCACATATGTGCAAATGCACACATCCCATTCACACATGGAAAGTGGCAAGAGGAGAATACCATGGATAATCACTAAATCCAGTAGTCTTTTCATCTTACGTAGCTTTGGCAATGAGATACTAAGCTGACTTATAAGAGCAGTTTTTTTTTGTTTTTTTTTTTTAATGGGGGAGGCAGGGATTCAATCTTAAGTAGTTCAAGATAAAATGAAGGAAAAAATATGGAAGACATATTTGTAATAAAAGAAAAGAGAATAGAGAAATAGCTAGAAATAAGTAAGGTATAAAAAATTAATGTGATTATAAGCTGATGTGACATTTTGGTATTAGTTTCTGAAGAGCTGAACATGTGAGTGGCTTATAAGGCTCTGTACTTGGGAGGCAGGAGGGCTTCACACACTCACACATGCATGCATGCACAAACATTCTGGCATTTAATTCCCATAGTCCTTGTTATTTCCTAAATAAGTAGAACAATAAGGTTAAAGGATTTGGCCTTTTGTCCTTGGCTCCTGAAGCAGCTTTGGAACAGCTTCAGAGCAGTTAAGATGAAAGGCAGTCTTCTTATAATATTGGAGTATCTGAAGGCTCAGAAAGCAAAATCCACTCATATTCTCTCTTCTTTCCTTCCCTCTCTCTTCTCTTTCAGCATTGCCTCTTCCCCTTCACTTATTATACAAACTAGGATTTCCTTGTCCTCAAGGTAGGTCATGGAAACTATAGAGTTATACCATTTACTACTCTTGCCTTTTGTCTTTTAATAGGCCATAAAGCAATTCTAAGTCCTACCTTGTCTATACTATCTGATAGTTTGTGAGATACTACAACAAATTAAACTGTAATAAAGGTAAGGTTAGGCTAACCCCAACTTGAGTCTATTCATTAGATGGCATATAGACCCTGACTTGCAACCGGTGACTAAAGTGAAGGCAGTCTTGCATGACTGACACTATCTCAAGGTAGACAGCATAAGAAGTAGGTTGAATTAGAAGATATCCTTTAGCTAGCTCCGACTGCAGATCTACATGCTTGCCTGCTGGTGGGAAGAAGTACCCACATAGTTCAGATCATAAGAAATGGCCTATGTGGTAAGAGAAACCAAGATTGAGCTCTCACTAGTCTTTTGCTAAAAGAGGGGTTACATACATCAAATTATCCCTAAATTAATAAAGCTTATCCCATTTAAACTATGCTGACTTCACTTTCCATTGGGGAATCTGTTCTTTTACAGAAGGTAGCAAGACCCAAGGAGATAAACTACACCTCACACTTCAGCCAAGCCACAGTGAATCCACAGAGGAATAGGGGATATGAGCAAGAGTGCTGCTTCCATGGTGAAACTGATGATCTGTGCCAGGGCTAAGGAGACAGACCCTGAGGACACTCAACACCTACCAAAGCAGAAATCCAGAGACTCTTAAGAGGCTATCATTGAAGTAGACTTAAAACTCATCCACCACGACTCAAGGAATTTTGTGGAAGAGGGGGCGGAAAGATTCTAAAAGCCACAGGTTGAGACATCATGCCCAGAGGCATTCTCTGTCCCCCTAAGCTGACTGCTGCTCCCATAACACATAACCCACAACCTTTGGGGAATACCTGCAACCCCACTGAATAGGGTCCCCAGTAGAATGGGGGAAGGAACAAGAGAAATGATGTATCCATACAAATGCTAATAATTAATTAATTAAAAAAGAGAAACCATGCTTGATTGTCCAGTATGTCCTCAGAGCTGTAATAGCTGAGAAGATCTAGAAAAGGGGTAATTAATGAGACTGATCAATTGCTGGAGCAGATACTAATGAAGAGAGTGGATGGGGTGGGGTGTGTAAGTCAAAGGACTAGCCTTAAACCAAAAATGATGAGTTTGCCCTCCCAAAGGGAGGGGTGAAGTACTTAGGATTCTAAGTAGAGGAAGGACAATTCAGGGGCACACTTAATCATTTACACTCTCTGAAATTTTGAATATAGAAATTTGTCTCTTTAGGAAATAATCATACTTAAAGATAGTTTTAAGAATGCTTATTGTATCATTATGTTTAAAAATGAAAACTGAAGCCATGTTTGGGGCATAAGCCTGTAATCTCACTACTTAGGAGACTGAAGCAGAATGATTTTGAGGCCAGCCTGGGCTGCACATCAAGTTCTCAGCCACCCTGGATAACATAAGGAGAATGCCTTGGATTTTAAATTAGTTTCTTTTCTTGTTGTGATGACAAAATACATGATGAAAAGAGCTTCAGGAAGAAATGGTTTATTTTGGCTTACAATTTCAGGGGTCCAGTACATTATAGTAACAGCAGGAGGTCAGCTGGTCATATTGTATCCATAGTTAGTAAGCAGACAACAAACATAAAGTAGAGCCAGGCTATCAAACCTCAAGGTCCACCTCCAGTGATCCATTTCCTCCACTAAGGCTCTACCTCTACAGCTTTCCCTAACCTAGCCTCTAAAGATTCTACAACCTTCCCAAACAGTGCCACTAGGTGGGACCAAGTATTAAAAACACTTGAGCCTATGGGGAACATTGTACATTCAAACCCCGATAATATCACAAAAGACTAATAATGATAACCTATTAGAAATTTAAGGTTTAGAATGCATTTAAAAATGCTGTGTGGCGCAAGCTGGTTCTGAACTTAAGATCATTTTGTTTCAATGTGCCATATGCTGGAATTATAGGCATATACCATTATTCTCCTTGAAATAAAAATATTTAAAATGGGCTGGAGAGATGGCTTAGCAGTTAAGGTGCTTGCCTATGAAGCTTAAGGACCAAGGTTCAACTCCCCAGTACCCACCTAAGCCAGATGGACAAGGTGGCACATGCATCTGGAGTTTGTTTGCAGTGGTCACAGGACCTAGTGTGCCCATTCTCTCTGTCGTCTATCTGCCTCTTTCACTGACTCTCTCTCTCTTAAATAAATAAATAAATGCATAAAATGCCTAAATTTATATCAAGCAGTTAATTGGAAACAACTATTTCTCACTAGTATAGAACAAAAAACACTGTTGATTTTTGGTGTGTGTGTATGATGTATATGAGTTTGAGTGCAGGCACACAAGTGCTATGGGGCACATGTATTGCTCAGAGGACAACTTTCAGGTGTCTGTCTTCATCTTTCACCTTGCTTGAGACAAGGTATCTAACGCTACAGATGTTCCTATAAGTAACCTTAATATACTCG
Organism: Jaculus jaculus; assembly: GCF_020740685.1. NCBI lineage: Eukaryota > Metazoa > Chordata > Mammalia > Rodentia > Dipodidae > Jaculus > Jaculus jaculus. The sequence goes on along the minus strand of NC_059111.1, from coordinate 55,765,892 downwards.
GAGGTTCACCCAGCTAGACGTGCGCAGAATCATCTCTAATCTGTCATTGGTGCCCACTTGAGGTGAAGTGTTGTTTGTTCACATCTCCCCAGGAACAGTCACAGAGCACTACTGACATATATATACATACATATATACATATATGTGTGTGTGTGTGTGTGTGTGTGTGTGTGTGTAGATAATCATGCTATTCATGAGATCAATATTTGCAAACAAAACATGGAAGCAGCTACAGATGTCATTTAATTTTCAATACATATGAAATTCTGGAAGACCCAGAGCTCTCACATAATACACAAAATGAATTAGCAGAATTTTTATAAACATACCCTTTTTAAGAGTCAATAAGTATATCACTGAATTTGCATATAATAAGCAAAAATATTTAACAAAAACAAAGCAAAGTTTATTTCTAGAAGGGCAGAAAATAATCTTTATAATGCTTGTGAAATAGAAAAGAATTTAGTGAAATAGTTTTGAAATCTCAAGAAGTTATTTCAGATATATTATTGTTTCTATTGTTTCATAATAACTATAACAATTTAACTACATGTTTGTACTATAAACTACTTAATATGATTGGAGTTATTTAAAAATTGTGAATTTTCATAATTATAAGCATTGAAGTTGGAGTTGTAGTCACTAATAATTTCTGATATGATACTGAAACAAATATTGTACACAAATTTTAAATTACACAAAAAATGTCAAAAACATTCAATTACAATTAAGACTGTAGTAAATGTTTCAAAATGCCAAGTACCTCTGTTCAAACTTCAAATATGGTGTATAGTCAATCACTGCAGGGAAGATGCCATCCAATCCTTCTCCCTTTAGACAGAAGCTATGAAAGTAAACAATAAATAGTCCATATTAGTATATAAATAGTAAACTAAAGTATTATAAACAACCTCTTGCTAGAGACATTTCTTTCTTCCAACTACAAGGGATGATTTTTTTTGTATGCAATTTAATTGTTACTTGTTACATGTAACAATAACCTCAAAATATTTTATTTTTAATACCAATGATAAAGCATTGTACAAATTAGTACACTATTTACTACACAATGTTTCATGAGCAAAAGTATAATGTACTGAGAAATCAATTTAAGTCCCCTTTTCTTACTTGACAATATAGAGATTTGTTTTTCATATTTAGATGCAAATTCTGTGATGATACCATATATCCCCTAAAAGATCATACTGAATAGGTTAAGACTGGGATCTTAGACTTCCAAATGATACTAAACACCCATTACTCTCCAGATGATCTCTTTCTTGTGAGATCATGTGACCAAGGAAAAGATTCAGTGACATGTCAAAAGTTATACTGCCAGTCTTACAATGCTAATAAAACAAATCTATGACAGAGAGGTGACTATTTCAGGGGGAAATATGACCTATGAACTCCTACCTTTTGGTTTTCTTTGTAAGTTAGTCTAAAATACTAATTTCAATATATAATATATACATATCCTATTCTAGATTCAAACAAATACAAAATTAAAGTGGCATCACTTAACATGAGCTATCTTTTATTTGCAGAAACATTACTATATACTTTAAGATACTCACTTTCACTTGAAAACTGTGCAATTAGTTATATTAAACAAATATTTTAATAATCTTTTGTTAAATATTAAGTTAACATCCTTATGCAGGTCAAAAAGACAACCTTCTACTCAGGGACAGGGAGTCATTCTCTTCAGTGGTGATGTTACTGGCAAACTACTCATGCTACAGTAAATAAACCACAACCAAGAATCATGTAAACAACCCTAACTAAACTCAGTGAGTCATACACAAAAAGACATGAAAATAGAAGGAGGACTACTTAGAAAGAAGAGGTTTAGCAAGGGACGGGACAAGACAAAATAATGGGGGCTGAATATTATCAAAATGCATTACATACATGCATGAAATTATTAAAAAATTAAATTACAAAAGACAATCATATTGTACATACCATGTTCATTGTAAAAAATAAAACAATTAGCTCAATAGTAGTTTGTTAAATCATAAACAGGAGAAATACCAACTTATAGAATGATAAACATTCAGAATGATAAACTTACAGAATGATAAAAATTTTGAAAAAAAGTGATTTACCAGAAAAAGATAACCTCAGTAAAAACTGCAGTATTCTTCTCAAGATCATTTAAGTCTCACTTTGTTAATTTGCTTGAATTTTCAAATATTATATATGTTAATAAAAATACTTCCTATATTATTGCCTTTGAATTTACTTAAAAGCAAACCTTTTGTTATAACAAAATTTGTGATCAGTTACAGAAATGCAAAATGATGTGTCCATATATCTAGAAAGAAACTTACAATAACCATTTTAGTTTTTGTCATTCTGAAACCAATTATTTTTGTTGATAATAAAAGTATATATTGATACAGGATTTTGGCATTCAAGATGGGTCCCCCAAGTTTATGAACCCTGATTTTGGGTTCTATAGTATCTTTAACAATATAATAAATAATAATAATAAAGATGGACTTGAGAAGGATAAATGATGAATTATTAAGTTTATTTAGAGAGAAACTACAAATTGTGGTGTTTCTTTAAGGGAAATTGAGGTGCAGGAAGATGGCTATGGCAGAGCCATAAGCACATGGGAAGTAGGAAACATGCACTCATATGGAAAACATGGCAAAGTCCATGAGATTCATTCAAGAGAAAGTTGGGGCCCAGCCATAAATACATGGAAGATAGAATCTAAGATTTTAATATATGGAGGTTTAGAAGGAACACCATAGCATCCATCCTGAGTTTCCCCATGGAAGAAAGTTAAGAGTGCAAATGGCAGTGGAGAGAGAAAAGTAGAGACACGAAATTTAGATGAGAAAGGAGTCACAAAGAGAGTCATACGTATAGTTACCCTGAGTTTAGAGTAATTACACAGGCAGCAGGCTCAGAGTTTAGAGAAAGCATCCACCCGGTAGATCGAGTGTAAGGGAAATATACCTGTGGTAGATTCAGAAACCAGAGGAAAATCAGACAAGTAACTGAAGTGAGAAGTTATCCCAAAGAATGAAGCAGAGGCCTACAGAAAAACCACCCAGACCAAGAAGCAGTATTCTGCCCCCTCCCTTTCTGCAGCAAGGCTGGGTGAGAGGGAAAGTCACTCATGTGTATCCAAGCAGAGATGACAGGGAATCCACAGAGAGAAAAGGATGAACTGGGATAGCCTTTATAATTGGTTGATATGATTGTTCTCCTCAGATTCAGGTATGTAAGGGGTCCACCCTTATATGGTTTACAGATGTGAGGGGCAGACAACCGAGAACAGCCCTCTTGGGAGTATGCTAGACTGTGGGCAGCAGGGGGTGCTGTAGCTGAGTCTAGATCAGACACAAGTTTCATTCCTACCAAGAGTTCCATTCATGCCAGGGTGACATAGCATCAATTCTCTCTGGGCTTGTCTCTACACTGAATGCCTAAAAGAATCTAGCATTCTTATTTTTCTCCTTCAATGCTTGCAATATCATTTGAAATTTTAGAAAGCTAACCTGAGATATAAGATATCCAAAACATTCTGCTAGAAGCTTTGTTATCTAGACACATGACAAAAATGACAATTTTTTAAAATTTTTATTAACATTTTCCATGATTATAAAATATATCCCGTGGTAATTCCCTCCCCCCCCCACCCCCACACTTTCCCATTTGAAATTCCATTCTCCATCATATTACCTCCCCATTACAATCATTAAAAATGACAATTTTTTTAACTTGAATTTGTTTTGAGTCTATTTTTTTTCACTTTAAAGCAGTAGCTAAAAAATAGAGACTCAGAAACCTTCCTTCAGTGCTAGCGGGACACTGCTTGCAGAATGCACTCTAATCTTTACAGTCACTCAAGTTACAGAGCAGGCCTGCCCAATTATGCTTGAGAACATCTCCTTTTTTGAGACCATTTTAAAATTAATTGATTTGAAAGGGGACAATATAAATCAAAAATCAAAATTCAACTATGTGCTTCACTTGAAAACCTGAAAGAGAAATATCCTAGGTAGAAACTATTGTGAGGAAGAATAATTTACATGATGAATCTTGAGTTAAATGTGAAGCACCTGAAGTCAATAGCATTGAGTCCAAGCAGCATGCCAGCAAGCATATTTGCTTCTTCACCCAGGACAATTGCTCCATCTTCATAAAATCTCCTAAAAAAGATGAGACTGGATATATAAATATTGAAAACACCACTATTTTGATCTTGAGAAATCAGAGCCCCCAAAATACAGGAATAGCTCAATATTATTTAACTGACAATTCAAATTTGATCGATGAAGTCTTGAAGACATTTAGGAAAAAACCAAAACAAACAAAAACCAATAGTATCATTATAAAACTTACTCACCCTAAATGTTCTCAAAATTCTGATAAATAATTTCAAAAGTGATTCCTCAATGGGCCTTGGATGCCCAGAAATTTCTCTAATGGTGAAAAATACTAATGTAGTGTAAAAGGTAGAAAATTCAGGATCAATTGTATTGGTCAGTTTCCAAAACTACTTATAATATTTTTTGTATAATTCCAAGACTTACTGACTAATGGCTTGGAAGATGTGGTTATTAGTATTATATATTAACCACAATATTGTAATATTAATAGTGCAAGTGGCCACTAAAGTACATAATAAATATATATGCACACATACATACATATACTCAGAGATGGGGAGAGGCTCAAGGATTAATGCATTTGCCATGCAGGTGTAAGGACCTAAGTTCAGATCTCCAGAACACATGAAAAGCACGACACAGTAGTGCAAGCATCTGCATATGCATCACTGTAATGGTAAGATGAGACTCAGAGACAGGATACTCCCCAGAAGCTCATAGTCCAGCTATCCTAGCAAGCAAGGTAGAGAATAAGACACTCTTCTTCAAACAAGATTCAAGGCAAGAGTGCCACCACCTGAGGTTAAATCTCTTTGCCAAAAATGAGAGTATAAATGTATGTTTGCTAATTTCTACAGAACATTGCTTTTGTTAACATGTAAATGCCCTCAATAGCCTCAGGGAACTAAAAAATATTTATTTATTTATTTGAGAAAGAGGGAAAGAGAGAGAATGAGCACACCAGATTCTCTAACTATTGCAAGTGAACTCCAGACACATGTGCCACCTTGTGCATCTGGCTTAAGTGAGTACTGGGGAAATGAACCTGGGTCCTTAGACTTTGCAGACAAGCTCCTTAACTGCTAAGCCATCTCTCCAGCCCACCTGAGGGATTTTTACTTAAGATTGAGTTTGCAACTTGAGTCTTCAGCAGGCAGAGCCCTGCTGGGGAGGTGTCACTGGGAAGTGGATTTGGTAGTCCATCACTACTAGGTGTGTGAGGAGAAGCAGTCTGAGCTCTGGCTGTTCATGTTTGCTGGCTATTTAGTGGTGTCTTTCTGCTATGAATCTGTGGAAGTAAGCCAACTTTTTCTGCCATTGATGGTGATTCCCCTGGATTCTGTAAGCCTGAAATAAACCCCTTCCCTCCATAAGCTGCTTCTGGTTGGGTGTTTGACCATTAGTGAGATGTAACTGCAACAATAATTTCAAAATTATTTTGAAGAAAATAACAGGATATATTTCTACAAAGAATCTAGCACTGTTGAATTTACTTCTTTCTATTCTAACTCTTTTTACTGTGATAAAATCTTGCTATGTTGCCTAGGCTGGCCTTGAATTTATGATCTTTTTGCCTCAGTCACTTGCATTGCTATGATTATAGGTACACACTACTGTGCCCAGCACAGTTTTCTTCTTTTAAAACCGTACTACTAGGCTAGGAAGATGGCTCAGTGGATCAAGCATTTGCTGTACAAGACTGAGTACCCAAGTATGGAACACCAGCACTCATGTCAACAAAGGCCTGTGGCAGGTATTTATAATTCCATGGCTAAAGCAAGAAGGAAGGCAGACAGGAGAATTTTCCAGGAGACCAGGCCCTAGCAAGTCTGGCAAAAAGTTATGGTGAACGATGTGAAACTTTGTCACAGAAGGTGGAAAGGTGAAAACCAGCATATGTGGCTGGAGAGATGATTCAGTTATTAGGGTGCTTGCCTACAAAGGCTAATGACCTGGGTTCGATTCCCTAGTAACATAAAGCCAGATGCACAGTGGCACATGCTTCTGGAATTCGTTTGCAGTAGCTGGAGGCTGTGATTTCCCCTTTCCCTTTCTCTGTCTCTGTCTCTCTCTTCTACCTTCTCTCTACATGCAAATGAATAAATAAAAAAAATATTTTAAAAACTGTCATGTGATTGCCATACTCATTTAGGAGTATATACCAAAAAAAGTGTTATGTTAAAAACTGGTATATTTTACTGCAGAGATTGTTACACTGCTCTAGCTATTTATGTAACATTCAGGCAATGAATAGCACTTTATCACTCAATACCACTGTACTGACTAAAAACACCTGACATTAGCTATCTTGCTCTTTTAATGAGTTTTAGTGAATTCATAAAGACTATATTTTAATATATTCATAATAGTAGGATAATAATTAGTAGTAATACTGTAATATTAGTAGAAAGATGGGTTACTAAGTTGGCTGTTTATAAATGTAAACATAAACTTACACTATCAATTCTGAACAGCTGTTCAAAGTTTGCCAATTACTTTTACAAACATATCATTTGGCATTTAGAATAACAAAAATTGAACAAAGATATGATCCATTTTACTAGCAAGAAAATTACTAGCAAGAAAAGGTTAAAACAGTTTGTTCAAGCTCATATAAATAAACTGTTCAAGGAGGCAACTCTATTTGTAATGCTCTGTTGAAGCCTAGATGTGTTTTTTTTAATGGCCGAACCCCGTCATCCTCCTCTTTGTGAATAGATTCTGGTTGGACTGTTTCTGCAGATTAGGGTTCTGTCTGGAACCCATTCATTCTAATTTGTATTCTAACTGCTATGTAAAAAGAATTTAACATATATTCTATGGAAACTTTTACATACTTTGTTTCATAAGTAAAAGAAGCCCATCAAAGTATGACATCCCCTCACCCTCTTGGAAGTCAGGCTGCAGGTCCAGCTTGTGTGCCGCTATAAATGATTCAGAACATGCTCCTTTCTTCACCTCCTCTTACTACTGCCTTACACTACCAACTTCATCCCAATGGTTCTACACAATCAAATTCAATGAAAGTTATTTTTTTGGAAAACAATTCTGATTTTAATATTGAGAATCAATTCCTTTATTTCTTTTGTAAGGAGGTCTATTTTTTTTTATCACTCATTATGAACCACTCTACCATATTTGGCTTGAAATTATATACTATGAGTCAGGTGAGACTATTCTTGCCTGTATCCTGATGCTAACATTATATTAAGGACTACTGAAGAATCTGAAACAAAAAAAGTAACTTGTTGTAGAGATTTTTTAAAAAATATTTTATTTTTATTTATTTATTTGAGAGAGAGAGAGATACAGAAATAGGCAGGTAGACAGAGAGAATGGGCGCGCCAGGGCTTCCAGCCACTGCAAACGAACTCCAGATGCTTGCACCCTGTTGTGCATCTGGCTAACGTGGGTCCTGGGGAGTCGAGCCTCAAACCGGGGTCCTTAGGCTTCACAGGCAAGTGCTTAACCGCTAAGCCATCTCTCCAGCCCTAGAGATTTTTTTTTAAAGAAGTCTTTTTAAATGTTTCTCTTATAGGAGCTTTTCACTTAATCCATTAGTAAATGTGTCAAATTTTAAGGATAAGTGAAATTACTAGGCTCAAACTATGACACAAAGTTCCATTCAAATAAAACCATAATTCAAGCATTACACCACACAATACTGATTTTGTATAATGCAGCTGTGAGGAGGAGAGGAAAAATAAAAGGGCTAGCTATGAGGACTGCCCATGACAAGTTGAATATTTCATCACTGCTCTGGCTAAAAAAACACTGCAAAAGATATACTTTCAGGTTTGAGATAATATGCTTATAATACTGAATTAAATTAATCTGAGCAGATATTTTGGTCATGTAACTGAAGATAAAGTCATTCATGTGTATTTAAAGAGAGAGATTAGTTAGAAAAATTAATGCATCTTGTTAGTATGATGAATTTATTAGTCATTTTTACAAAAGACCTGACTACTATCACTTTCCAAAATTTCAAAAGCTCATAAAACTTCAACTTTTTTATGTTTTTAATATTTTAAAAGTTTGCTTATATAACTACGGTTATACAGTCACTAAGCAAAGAGTAAAGTATTTTTGGCATTTAATAATAGTAAGGTATACACTAAGGAATTTTTTTTCTCATTTAAAAATATTTTCTGTTCTAGAGAAAATATTTTTTTTTAAATTTATTTATTTATTTATTTGAGAGCGACAAACACAGAGAGAAAGACAGATAGAGGGAGAGAGAGAGAATGGGCGCGCCAGGGCTTCCAGCCTCTGCAAACGAACTCCAGATGCGTGCGCCCCCTTGTGCATCTGGCTAACGTGGGACCTGGGGAACCGAGCCTCGAACCGGGGTCCTTAGGCTTCACAGGCAAGCGCTTAACCGCTAAGCCATCTCTCCAGCCCGTCTAGAGAAAATATTTTTATGAGAACATTTTAACTAAAAAAATTCACTGACCTCCAATGATAAAATTTTAAAGTACTAAGATAAAAATACATAAAATCTTCCAAATAGTTGAATAGTAAAGGATGTTATTAAATACAGTTCTATAACTTAAATGTCAAGAAAAAACACAAGCAATTATTATTGGTTTTATTTTTATAGTTTGTTTTTTCAAGGTAGCGTCTCATTTGAGCCCAAGCTGACCTGAAATTCATTATGTAGTCTCAGGCCGGCCTCGAACTCATAGAAATCCCCCACCTCTGCCTCCAGAGTGCTGGAACTAAAGGTGTGTGCACTATGCCTGCCATAAGCAATTTTGTGATATCACTGTGTTCTAGAAGAAATGTACAGTTCTTATTAAGTACACTCTTCTTTATGTTACTATGTGTATGTATGTCTATACATGTACATATGGGTATAAAGTGTGTGGGTGTTTATGTTTAGAAGCATGCATATGCTACAGAATATATGTGCAGGTCCAAGGACAACTTCAGATGTTTGTACTCTCCTTTTACCTTGCTTGGAACAGGGTCTCTTTTAGTGTTGGTGTGTATGTGTGTGTGTGTGTGCATACATATATATATACACACACATACATGTATTTGTCACTGTGAGTGGTGGTTTGAATATAAAATGACTCTCATAGCCTTAAATGTTTATGATAATGACAAAGATACTATTGTCAATACAAAAATTTATAACTGTCTTCTTCTAGCAGTATTATATTTAAGCCTCATCCATTTGGAGGTTTGCATTGGCTATGTATAGGTCAACTAAAAACCAACTTCTTTTTCATAAATATTTTATTTTTTTAAAAAACATTTTTACTTATTTGCAAGTAGTGATAGAGAGAGGAGGGGGAAGAGACAGAGAGAGAGAAAATGTACATGCCAGAGCCTCCAATTGTTGCAAACAAACTCCAAATGCATGTGCCACTATGCATATGACTTTACATAGGCAGAGGGGAATCAAACACGGGTCCTTAGGCTTTGCAGGCAAGGGCCTTAACTACTGAGCCATCTCTCCAGCACCCCTCTAAGAAACTCTTGATAGTGTTTATCATTTTTTTCTTATTTATTTATTTAAGGTAGAGAGAGGGACAGAGTGAGAATGGGTGCACCTGGGCCTCTAGCCATTGCAAATGAACTACAGACACATGCGTCACCATGTGCATCTGGCCTAAGTGGGACCTGGAGAATCGAACCTGGGTCCTTAAAGTCCCTTGACCACTAAGTCATCTCTCCAGTCCTAGTGTTTATTATTTTAATCTTTGTAAGTGCTGTAGCTCTTCTTTATCCATGAAGGATACATTAGGAAATACTTACCAAATGCCTGAAACTGAATAATATCAAAGTCTATACAAACAGTCCTCAATCTATGATGGTGCAATTATAAATTTTTTTGATCTAAGGGTAATCGAGAAAACAATATATATTCAGTAGAAACTTATACTTTGGATTTGGAATTTTTATCCTTTCCAGAGTAGAAATATAGCAAACAATACTTTGTCCTTCTGGGCAGTGACCATAATTGAGCTCCCATCAGCTATACAATCACATGGCTACGATATATAAAATAACCTTGCTTAAAATGGTTTTGCTCAATCACAGGATTATGTGAGAATATGAAGAATATGATGGTAGAATAGACTAAGTTCTAATGCTTGGGAGGATAGATGAGCCAAATGCATTTTTGACATATTTTTTTTTAATTTGTGATAAGATTATTCAGCTATAACTCCACTTGTAGGTCAAAGAACTTCTTTTTCCTCTACATACATGCTTATGAGAAATTTTAACCTATACATTAGCCACAGTAAGATATTGAAAATAATATACAATTATTAATAATAAACTACAACAAAAGTTATTTAAAGTGCATGAATTTTTCATGTAATATTTTCAGATGATGAGTAATTAACTGGGACCATGGAAAGCACATCCTTAGATCTAAGAAGATTATTTTAACATGAAATACTTAGCATATTAAGATTCTGCAACATTCTCTTGGCTATTAAAAAATTTGTGATATTACTATTTTTATACTATTTTATTACTATTTTATATTGCATGCTTTTATAGAACTGAGAATTCCAATTATCATTTAATATTAGCTCAATAATTTACAAAGTCTTATACTTTCTTCCCATATACACTAAAATATTATAAAGATTAACTTCTTAGTAATACAACTTCTATCAGTATTATTTAAATACTGTAGTGTAATTTCCTTTTTCTTTTCTTTTCTTTCTTTTTTTTTTTTTTTTTTTTTGAGGTAGAGTCTCACTTTACCCCAGGCTGACCTGGAATTAACTCTGTAGTCTTAGGGTGGCCTCGAACAGTCTCACCTTACCCCAGGCTGACCTGGAATTAACTCTGTAGTCTCAGGGTGGCCTCGAATGCACGGCGATCCTCCTACTTCTGCCTCCTGAGTGCTGGGATTAAAGGCGTGCTCCACCACACCTGGTTGTAGTGTAATTTCTATGCATGGGTCTCTATGAAGCTTATCTTAACTTCATATCTTCTACATGCTAAATTTGTCCATGTTTGTTACTTTATTATTTTTCCAAAATGTTTTCAATCTTGTTTCTAATATCACATTTATAAATTTTAGTTTGGTGTTTCTGATTATTTTTTAGTCTGGGTAGACAGAAATGAAAACTCTGAACAAACTAATTCAGCCTTTACTTTATTTCTCATTTGTAGTTTTTCCTAGTACCCAGCAACCTAGCAAAGCAATTCTTCAGTTTTTTTTTTTATTTTTTTAGTTTAGATTCTAATCTTCACTCTCCCTGTTCCTCAGTTCTGATTTTTTTCCCAATAATACCCAAATCCCTGAACCACAGAATTCCTCAAAGTAGCTCTTGTTTTTCTTTTTCTGTTTTTCTCCAAGATATCTTCACCCTCAACAAAAAAGATCACACAAATTTCTTTAATACTTGGTAGCCAGTCATTATCTCCAAGAAAACTTACTGTTTTTCAGTTCCCCACCCTTACTCCACCCACATTTATCCTTAGATTTTCACAGAATAGTGTCTGCAAAGTTGCCTACCTTAGCTCCTCCTGCTGTACTGAGGAAAACGCTGTCACTATTTTAAAGGATATCATTTTTCTTTGTGAAGTCAGAATAAGAAGAAATTCTTTTGTTTAGGTACTCTCTGGATTCCTAACGGATTGGAAATAATTTCTCCTTCTATATGCATTTACCTCAGATAATAATCCAGATAAAAGGTAAAGTACAACTTTTCCTTTCAATATGTTGCTTATATTTTATAAACCTAATCTTCCACATGTATTTTTTTGGTCAAAAGTTTAAATTCACATTCATTAGTAATTAAAAAGTTTATCTGATTTCATTTCAAAGACAATGACAAACAGTGACAAAAAATACTAGTTTCTATTTTAGTTTTTGCGTTTAGTTACTATATAATAGTATCTCTAAGAAGAATATGAAAAAAGTATCTCTTCTCATCTTGTGGTTAGTAAAGTCATGCTATCCACATTTAAGCACTTTTATTAGAATATGTGTGTGTATGCATACATACATATTCTGCTTGACTAGAATATGTGTATATAGCATAAGAATATTTTTACTTCATTGACTTTGTTTAAAGCTGAATCATTTCCTTTCTATCAAAGAACATGGGTAATACCTAAGGACAAGGCAAAAAAGAACATTTCCTTTTAAATATTTGAACTACTTGTTCTAAAAATAATCTATTCAAAAATTATTTCTACCACACCCAATCATTTAAGCTAAGAAACAGAATTAACACTTAAGAAAGATTATTGTTTTAATTTCTATTTAGAAAAGATGAAATACCATAGTTCACGAGATTATTAATGTGTAAGCTTGGTTTTCATTTAATTAATTTAGAGTTTTTAGGTCTAGTCTAATAAATTTTGACAATGTGCTCTGATTTTAATTTCCAGTCCTGGTATCTTTAGTGTTTTGCTTTCATAATTAAACTTATTTTACTAGTAATGATACATATTTCATTTTTTTAAATTCATTTCAAACATGTGTTTATCAGTCATTTCATTATCCACCTTAAAATATCACAAGAATATCAAGTTTCTTAAAAAGAACTTAATAAATATGTATCAGATTTCCCTTATGAAAATGCTCTGTATATATAAATCTTTCCAGCTGGATAAATTTATTGTCATCATATGTTTTTGTATTTCCCAAATTAAAAGTTTACTATTTTATTACCCATGAAGACAATGGCATATAAATAAAACACTATTATCTCTATAAGACAGTAACTAAAAGAATGTTACAATAAATTCTCAGATCTTCTCAAAATCCAGAACATTAAATGTTTTGTCAAGACATAGAACTCAAGATCCTAGTCCATATATTAAAGTTCCCAATAATAAAAACAGAAGTAGGATTCCAGATGTATACAAGTGTTTTGTGACTAATTTTTTAAATTAAAAGTGGCATATTCCTGTTATGTTATTTTCTTTTTGAGAAATATGATTAATAAAAAAATACATAACTATTTTAATTTATAAATATCCACATCAGTGCTACCTAACATTCTTATCAGTGAGAAAGAAAATAATTTATATTTGAGCTATTAGCCAAATGCTATGGAGTACTTGAAATATGGTACAGCAATTAAATAACTAAATTTGGAGTTTTTTGTAACCCTAAATAATTTTGGCTTTATGGTGGCTTATGGCATTATATATTGTATGCCTAAAGATATGAGATAATTAATTTGTTTTCATCAACAAATAATTATTTTTTGATAGATTATTTATTAATTTGAGAGAGAGAGAGAGAGAGAAAATGGGCATGCTAGGCCCCTAGCCACTGCAAACTCCAGATCCCAGCGCCACCTTGTACATCTGGCTTACGTTTGTATTGGGGAATTGAACCTGGGTCCTTAGACTTCACAGGCAAATGATTTAACTGCTAAGCCAACTCTCCATCCCCTAAAAATACTTCTTTTACATGTGAATATGTATATATCTTTTCATGTATGTGGGTGCATGTGTATGCAGGTATGTGTAAATGCATTTGTGCATGTGTGGAGGCCAGAGGTTAACATCACATGTCTTTACTAATCACTCTCTACCTTCTTTTATGAGTCAGGGTCTCTCACTGAACCCTGAGCTCAGATTTTACTAGAATGGCTAGCCAACACACCCTTGTGATCCTCCTGTGTCTGCCTCCCAGCAATGAGATTACAGGCACACATATCCATACCTGGATTTTAAATGGGATTTAAACTCAGGTTCTCATGCTTGCAATGCAAGTACCTTATCCACTGAGTAATCTTCTCAGCTCCTACAAATACGTTTGATATAAAGAAAAGTGGTTTCCTTCAAAAGCAATAAATATAGATCAGTAGACCAGAGCTAAATAGGAATACTATTGACCAAATCTGAACTTTCATTACCATTATAAGCATTAAATAAGGTCTTGGCTTTCACAGGGAAAGTCTACATAACTCAAGAAATGCAATGTTGACATAGACTGCACCAAAAAGACAATCACTAGCTAGATACGAGATTTAAAGAAGTGAATGATGCATTTATACTTTTCTCAAGATACAACAAAAAATACACTATAGTATGAAAAGAGTAAAGATGTCATAATGACTTCATAGACAGAAATCATTCAGAAAATTATGTTCCATGCATGTGTACCTTGTACATAAATCAACAAGGCAGATATATATGTATGGCTGACAAATAATATTCCCAAGAAGACAGTAGATTTATCTGAGCAGTAAGAATAGATGACCTAATAAAAATTTCGAACTTCAGACTAAATGGCCCCACTTTGTTGTTATTTTTAAGTTTCAAATAAATATTAGAACATAAAAGGACTTTTTAACCTGGTTGTTTTGAAGTCTCTTAAAGCTGTAGAGATGTATTCAGATAAATGTTTTTCCATGAGTGCCACTCTGATCCAGGCTCTACCCTAAAAGGTAAAAGAAATAATCAGGTAAGAAAAACATATTTTACCCAGCATACTGTCAAAGTGTAAGCATCTTAGCACACAAGGAACAACTCATTGAAAATACAAACAATGGGGCTGCAGAGATGGCTTAGTGGTTAAGGTGTTTGCCTGCAAAGCCAAAGTACCTCAGTTCAATTCCCCAGGACCCATGTAAGACAGATGCACAAGGTGGCACATGTGTCTACGGTTTGTGTGCAGTGGCTGGAGGCCCTGGCACACCCATCCTTTCTCTCTCTTGCTTTCTCAAATAAATAAGTAAATAACTTTAAAAAATACAAACTACAAAAATATCTACATTGATAAAGTAGGTAAACTCACATCGAGTATGTGTTTTGATTTTTTTTTTTTTTTTTGGTTTAGCAAACCAAGTCTGTCCCCTGATGAGACAAAACATTAATGATTTACTTGGATTAGACACTTATTTTGAATGATAAGATATAATTCTACTTAAATACCCAAAGGCAACATGCTAAGCAAGCACCTTATAACACATAAGAAACAGAGTTCTTCTTCATTAACTCTAGCATTAAAGTTTTAAGAAAATTTCCTCTTATCCTTCCAGATAGAGGCTTTCATATTACTGGCAACAAATTACATTACATAAATAATCATGTATACCAACCATAAGTTATTAAATTTTAAGCCTTCCCCATCTGAGAATTGTAAAATTTATCACCAAATATTTAGACTATAAAAATATCCAGGGACTTTGGAAATAATTCAGTGATACAATACTTGCCTGTCATGTTCCAGGCTTCATTTAATTTCTAGTACTACACATACAATAATACAAAACCCTCAATGAATTGGCACATTTTGGCAAACAATCATAGAAACAATTCTTATTAGCATATAACTTTACCAAACATAACAACATTTTTCAGCAGTTGATATTAATCCTTTTTTAATACTCCCCAAATTTTAATTAATTTATATTTGCATATTATATATAAGTGGTGTGTATGTGTGGTATATGCACACTTGTGTGCAGCTGCATGCACCCCAGGTATTGTATGTCCCCTTGAGACAGGATTTCTTCCTCAACCCAGAGCTGCTATCTGTCAGTGAACCCCAGAAATTCTGTAGTTTCTGCAGCCTGTTGCCTGGGGTTACAAATGTGTGTGGCCATGTCCAGATTTTTACATGAGTTTTGAGGAGTCAAACATGGCAGTCTCTAGCTCCAGAGGCCCTCATGCATAAGCTTCAAGTGCTCTTAACTGCTGAGCCATTATCTTCCTTACCCAGTATTTCTTCTCACCTCATTATTTATGATGAATGAATATAATAAATCATAACGGTAGGAATAATTTTAAATTATAATTCAAGGATAGATGTATATACCCTAGTTAATGTAACTAGAGTATACATTAATTGGTCTAGCATGTTAAATTCAATAAGAAAATATATATAAACACAGGCAACTTCAAAGAAGGAAAGCTAAAGCTAGCTAAAATAAGAACTGCTCTAAAAAATCAAAAGATATATAAGAATGACTCAAGAACAGTATTTGAGACTAAGAAAAAAATTTAAAGGTACAGAAAGGATTTCTTGAACTTGAAATAGTTGGAATATTAAGAAAATATAATGAAATATGGACAAAGTCAGTAATAGTAACTAAAAACTCACCAAGAGTTTTTTTTTTTTAGTTGTCATAAATATGCTTACAGATAATTAGCTTAAGAGAGGAAGCAGAAGATTCAGATGAATTTATCAAAGTGAAGTAAATTATCTACTGAGATTAAGCCATTACTAAGAGGGCTGGAATACAGTCTGGAACCTAAATAAGTTTATGCTTAGAAATCCTATGTCCCAATTACCTTTGATAATTAAGGAAAAAAAGCAATGCAATATACCTTATTATAATTTAAAAATATTTTATTTTTATTTATTTATTTGAGAAATAGATTAATTCATCACCTGGTGCATCTGGCTTACATGGGTCCTTTGGCTTTGCAGGTAAGCACCTTAACCAACAAGCCATCTCTCCAGCCCACAATATACCTTAGATGGAAAGACTTTAGACATGATTTTAAATTCAAATATTCTAACATATTGTTAGGATATGTTTAGATGCTAGGAAACAGGCTCAGCTTGAGCTCAGCCAAAGAAAGGAAAAACTCTACATTCCTTTTAATCTAGAGATTAAAATTAAATTAAATAGATTAAAATATCAAATTCCCCATGGTGACATAGTCCTATAATATAAGTGTCAGTGGCATAGCAGTGTCAGAACACACATAATCAAATCAATCAGTTCAATTAATGGAACGAGGCTATCTGTATAGCTCAGTAGCAAAGTGCTTACTCAGTTCAATCCCTAGTATCCCCTACCCACACACATTAAGAACACTTCTGTACTAAACTGGTTATTGTTCCACAGTGTATTTATATTTTTCATTGTTTCAACTATCTTCTGCACAACTAAAGTGTAATCAAATTGTCCCTTTATGTACTACCAAAAACTAAAGCTGTTTATCAGCTTTATGCTTATCAGGTAAGTGCAGTGCTTTAATTCTGGTGATTCTTTGTCTTTGTGTCAAGGCAGAATGACAATATGACATACGCTAGTAGTCAATCAAGACAGCAGCTTCTTAAGGCTCAATAAACCTGCAATTCAGACATTTGCTGAATCCTTCAATCCTGACACTTGGTAGGAGTCATCTACTGAGTAGGTTGAGCACTTTACTCTTCTAACTATGATGAATAAAGCCATCTTTGATGCAAACTTCTCACAGCATGACCAATCATAGATCTTTTTCCACTAAATGGAATCTGTGGAAGAAATTTGAACAAAATGAATACATAAAAACATTGCTTAGGCCAGACGTAGTGGTGCACATCTTTAATCCTAGCACTCAGGAGACAGATGTAGGAGGATCATTGTGAATTCGAGGCCACCCTGAGACTACATAGTTAATTCCAGGTCAGACTGGCCCAGAGTGAGACCCTACCTTGAAAACCCAAAAACGAAACAAAACAAAACAAAAAATCAACCAACCAACTAAACAAACAAACAAACAACAACAACAACAAAAGCCATGGCTCAGAACATGGATTTTCTGTGTTATTTTGAATCTCAACACCAGTTCTTTACAAAACAATTACAAGTCTTTGCTGAGTGACTTCCTGTACAGGAACTAATCCCAAGAGCCTAATTAAGAGTTGGGAAGCAAGGGCTTAGGATTCTTTGGTCCACCCCAACTTCAGTCAAAATGCTACAGTTCTAAAGATTGTTGACTTCTCAATGAGGACATGCAAGTTCTATAAATATATTCCACTCTCTATTGAAGGGCTTGGAATGTACTTGTCATGTTCACATCACTTGTTTAAATTTAAAAATGAGAAAGTTTATATACCATAAATTTTTACTTGCATAGATTTGACTCATCCAAACTATAACTAATCTTTTAACTTTAATCTAAAGTAATCAAAATATTATTTCTAAATCATATGAAAACATGAAAGTAAAACATAAACTTAACCCAGATACAATTGCAATTGGAAAATTCTGAAATAATGATCTTAATTGTGAATTGATGATCAAACTGTAAATCTTTGTTTTCCACAACACAATAAAAACATGAAGAAAATTTGTGAATTATCACTAATATAGCTTACTTCAGCAGCTCAGGCTTTTATAATTTTAAAAATTACTGAGGACTGTAAAAGATATTTTATGTGGGCTATATCTACTAATAATTACTGCATTATAATGTAAACCTAGAAAATTTTAGAATATGAGGTAATTCAAAAATAATAGCCAAAATAAAAACATAAAAAATAATAGCCCATTACATGTTAGTATAAATAACATGGTCATAAAATTATTATTTTTCTGTATAAAGTATTAATGAGAAAAGGTTCTGCTACATGTTGTCTTCAAGTTAATTACCAGTTATTTTGTTGAAGTGCATGAAGATACTCTTGCTTCACACAGATAATAGGAAAAGGAAATCTCTTCCCTTTTTTTTGTTTTCCTCTCTCTTTTTAGAAACAGAGTCTCACCCTGTATTCCAGGTTAACATGCAACTCACTACATAGTCTCTCAAACTGACAAGCCATATAGGATTACAGGTATGCAAAAATGTGCAAGGCTGGGCTAGAGAGATTGCTCAGTGATTAAGGCACTTGCCTGCAAAGCCTAACCATCCAGGTTTGATTCCTTAGTACCCACATACAGCCAGATATACAAAGTGGTACATGCATTTGGAGACTGTTTGCAGTGGCTTAAGGCCCTGACATGACCATTCTACACCTCTCTTCTCTCTACTTTCAAATAAATAAACAAAACATTTTTTTAATTATGCATGGCTTCAGGGACTTTTTATTTTATTTAACAAAGGGGGAGTGAGAGAGACAGAGGGAGGAAGGGAGAGAGAGAGAGACAGAGAGAGAGAGAGAGAGAGGGAGAGGGAGAGGGAGGGAGGGAGAAAGAGATGTACATCAGAGTCTCTAGCCACACTAAATGAATTCCAGATGCATGTGTCACCTTGTGCATCTGGTTTACCTGGGTCCTGGGGAATTGAACCTAGGTCCTTTGACTTTGCAGGCAAGTGCCTTAACTGCTAAGCCATCTCACCAGCCCTTCAGGAACTCTTTTAATGATTAAAACATTTGTGGAGATTCTCTTTATGCTAAGTCAAAACTTAGCAAATGATAATATTTAAAAGTTAGTTGCTACATCAATATTTTTAAAAATGAACTTCTAATACTGTATCATACCATGGTTTATCTTGTAGCTATATTTTTTGATTTTTTAAAATTATTTATTTGAGAGGGAAAGAAGGGGTGGGGGGAGAGGGAGAGAGAGAAAGAATGGGAATGCCAGGGCCTCCAGCCACTGCAAACAAACTCCAGGCGCATGTGCCTCCTTGTGCATCTGGCTTAGGCGGGTCCTAGGGAATTGAACTGAGGTCCTTTAGCTTTGCAGGCAAATGCCTTACCTGCATCTCTCTAGCCCTATCTTGTAGTTTTAATTAGTCATTCACTTATGCATTATTTTGTAATTCCATGTATTATTTGGAAACCATGTGTTTAGGCAGGTCAAGTATTGCTGCAGTCACATTTGCACTGCTGGCAAAATCACTCGACCAAGAGCAGCTTGTGGGAAAAAAAAAAGGTTTATTTTGGCTTACAGACTTGAGGGGAAGCTCCACGATGGCAGGGAAAAGCAATGGCATGAGCAAAGGATGGACATCACTTCCTGGTCAACATCAGCAGGAGAATATGCCAGAACTGGCAGGGGGAAACTGGCTATAACACCCATAAACTCACCCAGAACAATATACTGCCTCCAGGAGTCGTTAATTCCCAAATCTCCATCATTTATTTTTGTTTGATTTTTTGATGTTTGCTATCCTTATTGGGGTAAGGTGGAATCTCATAGTTGTTTTAATTTGCATTTCTCTAATGATTAAGGATGACGAACATTTTCTTAAGTATGTGTTTGCCATTTGTATTTCTTCCTCTGTGAACTGCCTGTTCAGCTCTTTGCCCCATTTTGTGAGTGGGGTGTTTGACTTCTTACTGTTTAGATTTTGAGTTCTTTGTATATTCTAGAGATTAGGCCTCTATCAGTTGGATGCCCCGCAAATATTTTCTCCCATTCTGTGGGCAATCTATTGGCTTTGCTTATTGTATGCTTGTCTGTAAAGAAACTCTTCAGCTTCATGTGATCCCATTGGTTGAGTGACTGTTTAAGATCGTGAGCTACTGAGGTTTTGTTCAGGAAGTCTTTTTCCATTCCTATATCATGGAAAGTACTTCCTAAATTTTCTTCCAGTAGTATTAGAGTTTCCGGTCTTATATTGAGGTCTTTGATCCATTTGGATTTGAGTGTAGTGCATGGTGAACTGTGTGGATCAAGTTTCGGTTTCTTGCATGTGGTTATCCAGTTTGTACAGCACCATTTGTTGAAGGTGCTGTCTCCTAGCATTCAGAACACCTCAGTTTAAGGTGGATGTTGAAGTCAGGTTTGCATTGCTGACAGAAATCACCCCCAAGAGCACCTTTTGAGAAAAAAGGGTTTATTTTGGCTTACAGACTCAAGGGGAAGCTTCATGATAGTAGAGGAGACAATGGCATGAACAGAAGGTGGACATCACCCCCTGGCCAACATAAGTTGGACAACAGCAACAGAAGACTGTGCCAAACACTAGCAAGGGGAAACTGGCTATAATACCCATAAGCCTGCCCCCAACGAAACACTGCCTCCAGGAGGCAATAATTCCCAAATCTCCATCAGCTGGAAACCTAGCATTCAGAATACCCAGGTTTATGGGGGACATTTGAATTAAACCAACACAAGTATTAACAATAACATTATACAATTAAATAATACATTTCCTAATATAAACATCAATGTTATTAGAAAAAACTTAAAGTACCCAGCTTAGTTAACAATTCAATCACACAAGTATGTTTCTAGAGGCAACCACACATTTCAATAAGCTAAGAAAAAATTCATGTATTTTCCCATATTTTTGTATTTTTTGAGATAAGATCTTGCTATATAACCTGGGCTGCCCTGGAATTTACTATGTAGCCCAGTCCTCTTGACTCATCCAGCCTAGATTACAGTCATGTGACAATCACCATGTCCAGTCATATTTCCCACTTTCTTCTGAATCTATAAGGAGATATCTATTCAAAAGCTGAATTAAATAAAATTAGCACTTACTGTGCTATCATGGACATTTTGAGCAAGGCAAGCTGTTTTATACTTGCTTTCTATATGATGAGAAAGTGCTCAATTACTACTCGTGTTACTTGATGCCACTGCCTTAATCTGTGCTCTGGCACCAGCCATTCTACCTCCTCTTGCTGTGCTTGTGCGTGTGAATGCTGACACAGGGAAATGGAAAAGCAAATAACAAGCTGGCATTATAAACAAATAGTTTAGAGATAATGGGCTTCAAAGAGAGCAGAGATCCCAATCTTAGAGATAATGGACCTAAACAAAGGCTAAAACCCCCAAAGATTCCTCAGGACACTGGTGAAGAGCCATTGTTTTAGATTAATCTAGAAATCAGAATAGGACATATTCTGTCACACTTCCTCAAAGGAAATTTGCATAGAGTACATTAGTATCTTCTTCTATTCAAGATGCAACAGTGAAGAAGCAATAGCATTCTAAAATAGCTATATGTGATGAAAAACAAAAGGAAACATGCCTCTGGAAGAGGAGGAAACATTTTTTTTCCAGTATATAGTTAAAATATTTTCTGTATAGGTAAAACAAGCTTATAATTAATTATAGACAGTGCATATTATGTATATCTTACCTTAGCTCTAGAGGAACTGACATTTTCCATATTTTCAATGCTGCAGATACAATTTTGTGAGACTTTCCGGCAAGCCACTCTGATATAGTCCCAGAAGCTACGAGGACTTTCATAACCAAACCAGGTTACTTGACCTTCAGGAGATAAATTGTAATACAAAATAAAAGAAAACTAGTCCAGAAAATTTTCAAAATGTAAGAACAATAAAAATCTAAAAAAGTAAAGGTAATGAATATAGTGGGCCCTTATGGAAAGAGCATGGATCTTCAAAGAATTGTTAAGTATAGTTCCCTTTCTACCTTGAGTAGAATGGAAGTGGATAACTAACCAGCAGAAATTCTAAAATCAACCACTAATATTCAGCACATTGAGAAAGTCTCCTCTTCTCCAATTTTTTTTTTTTTTTTTTTAGTGAAATAAAAAAGAACTGGGGGCTGGAGATATGGCTTTGTTGTTAAGGCACTTGCCTGCAAGGTCTAAGGACCCATGTTCGACTCTCCAGATTCCACATAAGCCAAATGCACAAAGGTGAAGCAAGTGCAAGTCTGCACATCCCATTAGGTGGCACAAGCATCTGGAGTTCAACTTCATTTGATGAGGCCCTGGCATGCCAATTCTCTCTCACACGTGCGCTCTCTCTCTCTCTCTCTCTCTCTCTCTCTCTCTCTCTCTCTTTCTCAAATAAATAAATAAAAGAACTGGGCACTCAAAATATCTTACTATCTATGGTAATATTTTAGATAAGTCATAAGAAATTGTCCTTGTCTTTTCTGTTGACTGGCTAAGCATTCATTTAAAGGTTGAATTTTAAACCTTTTTCTACTTTGAAAAATAGCAAAAAAAAAAAAAAAAAGGTAATTCTTTTCTTCCCCTTTATATGGATATTTCAAATATGAGCTGTGATCTATCCTGTAAGAACATAAAATCAATAAGCATATTTCCTGAAGAGTCATGAACCCCTATCCAACCATTCTTGTCTATAGAACTTCCTTGTAACAGTTACACTTTCTGTCATTTTGTTGCCCAGTGTGATTAGTTTTATCTAGGGAAGCTAGATAATCTTAATGTAGAAATATTTGCTTTTATATTTTAAATACGAGCTACTTACTTATCTCAAAATTTCCCTTACCCAATAATAACTTCTCTCCAGAGACATAAAAATGTGTTTTGTCAGCAACTTGCCTTTAAAGGACAATGTTGAAGATGATATTTGATTAGTTCCCAACCATGGCAGCAAAACCTGACAATTTTAAAAAAAAAATACTCATTTTTTATTTCTCTGCAGATAAAATAATCAAAATACTTAGTGAAGGAAGCAGGAATAGTATTTTTCAAAAAATTCCTCTAGGGTTTCTAATAATGTAATTGTGATCAATCAACAAGTTTCCTCCTTGCTTCCAACCGTGTGTTCTCCACAGTTGGTCCACTGGAGGCACAACTTGTTATACTAATTTTTTATGTGCTTCTGGCCAGAAATCCAGGGTCCCAGAATATTAGGCAATCTGTCTCTAAGCTACATCCCCATACCAACTGATTCTTATAATTATTTCTCTATCTAATTGTCTCATATATAAGTGGTATGATCACTATTACATCAACTCTTCAGTTCGATCTTTAGCATTTAACACCATATTAGGTTAGACTCATCACAGGGACTCAATAAATACTTGTTGGACAAATGAGAGAGTAAATCAGCACAAAATTGCTGGTATTAACTGCACTAAATTACAAACACCAAACATTTTAGACAAATACATTAACTCATGCTTCAATGTGAATAAAAGTGCAAAAGCACTTTAACTGCATATTTTAAAACAGCTATATAGTTTAATGTCTTTTTAAAAATCATAGATTACTACCTACAAATAGAAGTTTACATGAATACTTATAACCTCCCTTCATCACTTTACTTTGCTTCTAATATTCTTTGACTTTAAAAAACTCCTGGTCAGGGCTGGAGATATGGTTTAGTGGTTATGGGACTTGCCTGCAGAGCCTAAGGACCCATGTTTGACTCTTCAGATCCAAAGTAAGCCAGATGCACAAGGTGATGCAAGTGTGCAAGGTCGCATATGTGCACAAAGTGGAACACACATCTGGAGTTTGATTACAGTGGCTAGATGTCCTGGTGTGCCAATTCTCGTTCTCTCTCTCCCTCCCTCTCTTGCTCTAGCTCTCTCATGTTAAAAATCAGGCCAGTCTGTTGGGCTTACCTTAAAAACAACCAAAAAAAAAAAAAAAAAAACACTCCTGGTTAACTACCTCTAAATAGTTTAACTTCAGGGCAGGTTTCATGTCATCAACTTTCCAGATGGCTAGTAGATTAATAACATGGGATTTTGAGACAGGTGAATCTGAATTCCATCACTTTCTAGCTGTGTGATATGAAGCAAATGACTTTAAGTTAATTCTATTTATCTGAACAACTTCTGTAAACTGAGACGAATGCAAATCATATCAACAGCACTTTCATGAATATCAGATGAGCTCATATACATGCACTAAGTAGCAGAGACTACTTCAGATTAAGTAGTAGGTATTAATTATTGCTAATATTACTGTTGTCACACATCATTAAAGGGACCATGTTTTCTTTGCAACACAGAGGAGGAATAAGATGCAAAATTAAGTTTCAATTCCTAATCAATCTTTTCCCATATCAACATTTCTTCTGTTTTTATTTTTGTTTTTTTGAGGTAGGGTCTCACTCTGGCCCAGGCTGACCTGGAATTAACTATGTAGTCTCAGGGTGGCCTTGAACTCATGGCACTCCTATCTCTGCCTCCCAAGTGCTGGGATTAAGGTGTATGCCACCATGCCCAGCTAACATTTCTTTTTTTTTTTTTTGGGGGGGGGTTTTCAAGGGAAGGCCTCACTCTAGCCCAGGCTGTCCTGGAATTTACTATGTAGTCTCAGGGTGGCCTTGAACTCATGGTGATCCTCCTACCACTGCCTCCCAAGTGCTGGAATTAAAGGCGTGCGCCACCATGCCTGGTTTAACATTTCTTTATTAATGAACATATTTTTACTTACTTAAAAGAGAGACAGAAAGGGAGAGTGAGAATGGGCATGCTAGGATCTCTTGCACTGCAAACAAATTTCAGATAGCTGTGCAACTTTGTGCATCTGGCTTTTCGTGGATACTGAGGAATCAAACTCAGGCTGTCAGACTTTGCAAGAAAGTACTTTAATCTCTAAGTCACCTCTCAAGTCCTCCATGTCAACATTTCTAATTTACTTTCTCAAAATGCTTCTGCAGTAAATTAATTTTATCTTTTATTGTCAGAGATCATATTATGATTTAAAATATATATATATATATCTGCCTGACTTCTTTCAAAAAAAAAATGATTAGTACACACTGTCAATTAGTTTATCACAAAAATCTTCTGTTGTCCTTAATCTCTCTAAAAAGGAGGTATGGGACGGGGCTAGAGAGATGGCTTAGTGGTTAAGGCACTTGCCTGCGAAACCTATGGACCTATGTTCAACTCTCCAGATCCCACATAGTCCAGGTGCACAAAGGTGAGGCAAGCACAAGGTCACACATGCTCCCTAGGTGTTGCAAGTGTCTGGAGTTCGATTGTAGTGGCTGAGGCCCTGGTGTTCCAATTCTCTCTTTCTCTCTCTAAAATAATAATAATAATAAAGACTAGGGGAAACAGAAGCCAGAGGAAGGCAAGAAAAGGGCACTATTTTAATTTTCCATCACATATAAAGGGAATTGAGATGGGTACCCAAGGGGGAAAAAAAAAATAGAATGCAGGTTGTCATCACCAAGTGTAATTTCCTTTGTCAGGGAACATACAGGAATCTAGCACTTTGAATAGGGTATAATTTGTTTTTCATAAATTTCTTTTCTCTTATATTTCACATGGCTAAGGAAAATAATTTGTAATTTTCAAAAAAGAGCTACTGTTGGGCTGGAGAGATGGCTTAGTGGTTAAGACATTTGCCTGCAAAGCCAAAGGATTCCAGTTTGATTCTCCAGGATCCACATAAGCCAGATGCACAAGGGGCCACATGCATCTGGAGTTCATTTGCAGTGGTTGGAGACTATGGTGTGCCCCAATCTCTCTCTCTCTTTCTCTCTCTCTCTCTCTCTCTCTCTCTCTCCCTCTTTCTCTTTCAAATAAATAAATAATTTTTTTTTTTAAAAAAGAGCTACTGTTTGTTTTTTAAGCCTAAAATAGGAAACAAAGGTTTAGAAAACACAGAAACCTAGGTCTGGATTGTACAGAAGAGTGCCCACTAAGTCCCTGGGACTACTTCTATATGTATGCTATACTAGTTATAAAGATTTCTACCCAAAAGATAATGGCAAGATTGTTCACACTAAAAAGTGAGAAACTCATTCACAGAATGGTATATAACTATGACTTGCAAGACCTTAAATAAACCAGTAGTATCTTCACTGTATATGTATTTTTTGTAAATTCAACAAGTTGGATCTGAGTATCTCCCTTCCTAATCTACATGCATGCAACCCTGCCAGAGTGAAGTTCTTAATTTAAGAGACTGAAATGGTCACATTCAGAAGCATCTGATTTAAAAGAAAGTAGAGTCACATGTGAGAGCCCTCAAATAAGCTTTTAAACTGCCAATATATTTTCAAATTTTACTGAAATTATTTCTGTACATATAAGAAGTTAAATTTAGGCATGAAATGTGTGTTCAAATGGTTATTTCAGATTTCACTAAAATATTAACTTTTTCTTACACATAGACTGACTGCTAGTACTCAGTAGGAGATAAAGAAACAAGGCCACAAGCAAAATTTGCTTAAAAACATGGGCCAGGTGTGGTGGCCCATACCTTTAATCCCAGCACTTTGGAGACAGAGGCAGGAGATTGCTATGAGTTCAAGGCTACCCTGAGATAATATATTGAATTCCAGGTCAGCCTAGGCTAGAGTGAAACCCTACCCCAAAATAAAACAAATACATAAACAATAAATAAATAAACATGACAGTGATAACCAATCCTAAACATTTCATGTTCTCCACAAAAACAAATCAAACAGCAAAAATCCAACTCCAAACCTGACTAATTTGTGTGTTGGAGAAAAGTTATTTTAGTGAAGATATACACTGGCACTAACAAAATTATCCTTTTTAGCACTCTCAATGAGTATGTGTATAATATGCTTTCAATTATAAGTGTTCTTAGAAGCTGGCATTGCTTATCAATGACAAAATTAAGCAAGCTTTTCAAATCATTTCCCTTCCTATAACCCAACTCTAATTCTTGTTAAGTACAGAAATGAGTGGCAAAAAGCTTTACAACTAAAAGACTACTACCTATAACTACACTGCTTTACTGCTTTTTCATATATGAAAGTGACTCATGAGCTCTTGTATCCAATTAGTCTAAAATTACTCTTGTAGGGCTGGAGAGATGGCTTAGCGGTTAAGCGCTTGCCTGTGAAGCCTAAGGACCCTGGTTCGAGGCTCGGTTCCCCAGGTCCCATGTTAGCCAGATGCGCAAGGGGGGCGCACGCGTCTGGAGTTCATTTGCAGAGGCTGGAAGCCCTGGCGTGCCCATTCTCTCTCTTTCCCTCTATCTGTCTTTCTCTCTGTGTCTGTCACTCTCAAATAAATAAATAAAAAAATTAAAAAAAATTACTCTTGTACATTTATGTATGTGAGAGGTCTATATGGTGTATACACACGTGCAGATGCATGGCCCCTGTGCACATGCATACAGTTTACTGAACGTGGAGCTGTCATTTTTTTTCCAGTCAGACTGGCTTCCTAGTAAGTCCCAATGAGTAGGTGCTTAGGACTAAACTCAGGTCTTCGTGTCTGTTCAGCAAGCACTCTTTATCCACTGAGACATTTCCCCACTCTTTTTGAATAATCTTTTGGTGAGATAAAGGCTCTCACCTTAAAATGTGTCTGTATTTTGTTTATGTCTTATTTTGTGTTCAGAATAAAATGTAAGAACAAGAGCTAAACTTTCTGAAGTAGTTCTCTGCTAAGCAGTGGTTAATGACTAGTAAGTCACCATTTAATGATGGAATATAAAATACCCTTCTCCAGCTTTTGCAACAGTGTTCAGAAATGTAAGCAGTAAATGAAAACTTGTCTCATAACTGATGTTCTGTTAGTATTACAATATACTATCTATCTGAAAATATCAAAGATTATTTATTATCTTGAAGCTGCTATTCATCTCAACAAGCAATGAAGGATAAGATAATCCCACAGGAGTTTAATAAACTACATGGTATCACTGTAAAACAGTGCAGATACTTAAAGGGAATTGGCTACTTAAAACTTTTATCACTATATTAACATTTAGACATTAAATTTTCACTTGAAATTGTTTTAAAAATTTTTTTAATTTATTTGAGTGACAGAGTTAGCGGAAGAGGCAGATAGAGAGAATGGATGTTCCCAGGCCTCTAAAGCCACTGCAAATGAATTCCAGATATATGTGCCAACTTGTATGTACATCTAGCTTCATGTGGGTACTGAGGAATCAAACCTGGGTCCTTTAGCTTTGTAGGCAAGTGCCTTAACCAATAAGCCATCTCTCCAGCCTACACTTTAAATTTTTTAATAGCAACTTCTTACTGTGAATACCACTAAACACTTTTCAATTGATGTTCAAACACACAAAAAAATATTTTATTTTTTTGTAACAAGTTCAGAGTATTTTCCCTTTAAACCAAATACTGTTGTTGGCTGAGGTTTTTATTTAAACCACCCAGTTCTGAATATTGCCTTTTGATTAATTTTCCAAACACATTCTTACAATAATGTTCTAATAGTAATAAAACTGAACACTTTAGACTATAATATGAAGCACTCAGGAGGCAGAGGTAGGAGGATCATATGAGTTCAAGGCCACCCTGGGACTACATAGTGAATTCCAGGTCAGCCTAGCCTAGAGTGAGCCCCTACCTTGAAAAAAAAAGATTAGTTAATTTGATCTTCTATAATTAAAACTGAGATAACTAGGTTTATAAGAAATCTGAATTAAGAACTGATTATAATATGAATCTCCATTCCTATAAATTATTATCTTTCTAAATAGAATACATAGTTACATAACTCTAACATGAATACTTGTGGGAATTTAGATTGTTTTCTGTTTCCTTTTCCTTCCCTTTTCCTCCAATCTTTGAAAAATAAGTATCTTCTAATTAAACATATGAAGGCTAGATCATTTTACAGAAGTCCAACAATATTTTATATATGGAAGAAAATTAATAAAAATATTATGAATGAGTAAATAAAGGCATTCATTCTACCTGGAAGAAAAGACCTAAAAATATAATTCTACCAGTGTTTGAGATGATGAATTAATTATTGTTGATTGTACCTATTTATGTTTTATTGAGTGACGAGAAAATTCATACTGCTTCTCTGAGCTCACCGTATGCATGTAACTAAACAACACTCGTAAAAATGAGTAATAATAAGCCTTATATTATTAAAAGTCATAATAAATACAACAATATGCATAAGTAATAAAACCATAATTAAAGAAAGAGAACTTAATAGAAATATATAGGGTCATGTGGAAAAGAAAGAACAGATTTTTGTATTGTATAGGTTTAAAATGAAATTTTAATTTTAAAGATTTGTGTATGAACACCTGTACCTTCTGGATTTAAAAAAAAACTGGTGGTGAAGTTTTGCAAAATCCATGCAATATACTTAAATGATACAGCCCTCCCCAGTAAGTCAATTCCATGCTCCCACAGAACTCAGTGGTGGGAGACATCACCAGTATAAAGTACCCTGAAGAGGTATTTGGAGATGAGCTAGCCATCTGCAACTTTAGGAAATCTCTTTTAAAAACTAAACAGCACATAGATATTTAAGAAACTTACCTTTAAGTTTATAGATTCAAACTGAATACTCCAAACAAGAAAGATACATGTTACTGAAGCAATAAATACTACCTTTGTCTAATAAATAAAATGAATTCAATTCTCTGTTCCTTGATGCACCAAGGATGCATAAGGATGAATGTGAGCTAAACTGTATAAGTAAGGTTGGCTGGTTGTGGCCTGATTCACTGACGCAGCCAGGGTACTACTGCAAGTCTGCAGCAAGATGGTATAGATTGTTCCATTAACTTTGACCTCTTCTACTTCTTCTCAGTGTAATGAAATGACGACAAAAACACCCAAACCAAGCAACAGCCTGAATGAATTTGCTCACTTTTCACTTTGGATTTAATAAAATTTGTTTCATATAACTTTTAAATTTTTAGAATTGTTTTATCATAGTCATATTTGAACTTTCTGGCTAAGAAATATCTAACTTAAAGTAAATACTTTTTATTTTTATAGTTGGCTTTTCTGCAAGTTATAAACAAATACATTTTGCAAAAGGAGTTTTATTGGCCTCAACATGTATTCTCCTGGAATAAGAACAGCATTTTGATATCAAGCAAAATATTCATCAGTATACCAATGTTGACTAAAATCCTATTCTATGGAAAATGTTTTATTTGCTAAGTTTCCAACTTTTTAAGAATTGCCATTTGGGGGATTGGAGAGATGGCTTTAGCACTTAAGGCATTTGCCTGCAAAGCCAAAGGACCTTGGTTTGATTCTCCAGGACCCATGTAAGCCAGATGCACAACGGGGCTCATGCATCTGGAGTTCTTTTGCAGTGACTGGAGGTCCTGGCATGCTCATTCTCTCCCTCTCTTCCTTTCTCCGTCTTTCTCTCAGCCTCTTTCTCACTTACTCAAATAAATAAGTAAATTAATTAAAAATAACTGACATTTAGAATAGCACTATGCATTTTTGTCTATCTTTTTTGAAGTTTGCTACTGTAACAACATGGGAAAAAGTCCCAAAGTCAAAGTTCTGATATCCTATTTCCAACAAATGTCATTTTTTTTTCACTTATAGGAAATTAATGAAATTGCCAATAAGACATGATCATATACCTTTCCAAATATTTACATTCTTTATAAAATCAAATAACATAGCAATGTTGAATGAAAATTGAAAGGAAGGGGCTCGGGAGATGGTCACACACATCTCATATAAAAAGCCTTACAAGGCCACACAGAGCTATAGGAAGTGGAGATAAGAGAATTGCTGGTCAACCAGTCTGACTACAAAACAGCAGCTCCAGGTTCAGTGTGAGTGACTAAAGCAAACATCCAAAGATGTCCTCTGGCCTCCACACACAAGCACATGGAGTTCATGCATCTATACATGTGTGCATTCACTACATGCATATCAAACCACACATACTATAAGTATATATGCCAGAAGAAAGAAAAGAAAGTTGAAAGGAAGATTTACAATGTTGTGCCATATCTATCCTATGTCAGTTTGCACCATTTTAACAAATATTAAATTTGGAAACATTCAAAATTATTTAAATTATAGTTGAAGATATTAGAAGATGTATAGCTATAATTATGACAAACTAAAATAATTATGTCTCAACAATGAAATGAATATCTTCCCTTGCAAATAATAAGAAATCAGTTATTTGTTTGCACATATACATGGTATTTATATGTAATATTAGAACAGTGAAACCTGAAATGAGATAGCAAAAATAAATATGGTCATGAAAATATACTTACCATTACTAAGGTTAAGAGAGATTAAAAACAAACAAATATACAAATCACACGCACATGTATGCATATGATGATAGATATATAATAGATATATTGTTGGTTGCAGTTATATCTGGTATTTCTGGTACTTTCTATTAATACTACCACATTATATTTGAAGTTTCATTACTTTTATGATAGATAAAAGGCCAAAAACTAAAATTAAAAAGATAGGCAGCTCCAAAAGACAAAGTTACACATATAGAACAAAGGTAAGAAACAACTGCACTGCCTTTTTACTCCTTTTTCCCCTTGCTTTTTTTTCTTCTATTTTTACCAGGTATGGGAATAAAGTCAAGTGGTCCATATGGTAATAATGGAATAAAATATTAAAGTGAAGTCTTTTCCAAAGATATCAGAAAAGCAAGAAACAATAGGATATATGAATTTAAGACTAAACAATGCATAGGAATACAATTTGGATTGAAAATGACACATGAAAAGTACATAAATTTGAGTGAAACTTAAAATTTTTCTACTTACTAGCCTTTTTCACTATAGTTACTTTGGTGATTAGGGCTTTCCAATTTTACATTTATATCTGAACCTTGTAGTCATCAAGAAATATTAATTAGAGGCTAATTTTACTCTGTAAAGTATGAGATGTCAAATCAAATTTACAATAAGTCTCAGAAAAAAAATTAACAGAGAACATATAACTGAATGCTTCAAACATATTTGAGTATTGTGGCTTTCCTGAGATATAAGAGCTGCTGAAAGTTCATAACTTAAAAGGGTGTTCTCGGCATGGCCTTGACCATTGTCTAAACACCAAATTCTGGCAATCTCACAGCCATTTTCTTATCTCTGGTATCATGTTTTGGCCTGAATATTTGGATTTTTACTGGATGACTTCTGCTCATGTTACTTCAGAAACAATCCAGCTCTCATTCTGTGTGCATACTAAAACTCAAAAGTTGGAAAGCCTTCAAAAATAGACAAAGAAAACTCAAAAACCAAATGGACAGGTTTATCTCTACCTATTGTTTTTAACAGTGTTTATCCTGCAGTTCAAAAGAGGGCCTCATGGGGAGTGACTATTTACCATCTAAATCAGGAAGAGCTTTGAGGTTGAGGCCAGAGTTCCTGAGCACTGCTTAGATGGAACAGCTCAACTGGATTACAGATGAATACCAGTTACAGGAGTTCTAACTCTTTTAAAGCTGAATCCAAATGATATTTGGCTGGGGGTGGGGGGAGTAAGAGAAATTATTTATTGTTCTTGAAACAAACATCTAGTTTTTTTTAACAAACTTTCACTGAGTGTCTACTGTCTCAGAAACTTTGCTAGAGATTTGGAATATGTCAACAAAAGTGACAAAAATAATTAGCTCTGGTGAGGCATACAAAAAGGATACATAATTATAATGAGTATCATTGGGAATAAAGACTTTGTAAAAGGTAATGCAGAGATAAAGATGCCAGAACTTTTAGAGGGTATGAGAGAAGGGGAGGTTACTTATGATTTTAAATACTGTAGAAGAGCTAGGCCTCAATAAGTAATTTTCAAACAGACAGAAGAGTTAATAATTCAGATACCAGGAAAGGTGTGTCCTCTACATAAGGAACAGGCATGCAATGATACACTGTGGTGGATTGTATCAGTCAAGAAGATAAACAGCTGATAAGGATAGTGTGTGGCAATTTAATGAAAAAGAAAAGAGTAGCTAAATACAAGTGTAACTGGAAAAATGTTCAGAAAAATGCAAAATCTAAGTTGAAAAGTGAATCAGCAAATCCAGTGTTATTAAGAATAATGAGCAGGTTGAAGGAGGAATGGGAGCAAGGCAGTTCTTTCACTCAGGGAGCACCTAAAGAGGGAAACCAAAAGAAATGTCACACTGCCTGCTTTAGCAGAATTGGAAATACTGATCCCGTCTCATCTCTCAATGACATCACTCCCTATTCAGGTGTGCTGGCCTCTTCCTGAGCCTGACCCCTGAGTCCAACCACTCAGCTCTCTCCTGGATTCACTTAAGAGTAAAGAGTAAAGCCTACCAGAAGAAAACACACACACACACACACACACACACACACACACACACACACACACACACACACACACACATACACACATACATAATAGGAACTGAGGGAGGTATGTGAGGCAAGCTCCTCTATTTCCCCTTCTTCTTGGCTGCTCCTCTTTCCTTGCCTGAACCTCAGGGTCCCAGCACTAGTAATTCCCTATCTGCCAGAATGGGGGAAAGATGTGTTTTTTCTCCACCCTCTTACTACCTTTTTAAAGTTTCCCTGAAAAATTCCTTTTACATTTCCCTCCATGCCCAGGCTTCCGCCTGGGCTCCCAGACTACATGGATGTATCCAGTCTCCTCCCTTGATTCATGCATTCCCCCTGAATAAATGTAATGATTTGTATTCTGTCCATTTCAGTCTACTTATCTCAATTCTTCATGGAAAACCTACAGTTTGGAGTTCATAAACTCTTTCTGGACTCTAAAATCCCTGTTAAAAGATTAACAGGAAATGACATATCCCGTTATAACTTATATTGTTTTTCTTTAATATGTGGCATGTTAGCATTCATTTGTAATTCTTTATAATTATTCAGAAGCCTTTCATTTTAATAACTTTGTACAGTCTTTATAACATTAGATCCCATGTCACCTAGTTGAACTTTCCATGATAGCTTCTACTAACTTCACTGTTAAATTTCTTATTTTTCTTTATCTAAGTTACTAACTCATAAATGAAAGAAGACAAAGGTAATATTTTAAATAACTAAACTGTTGAAGCACTGTTAAATCTCTTGCCTTTCTGTCTTCCCCAAACCAAGCAGAACAGATTACTAGCTCATTCCTTTCACTACATCAGAATCAGAAATACTTTTAATCTTTCTATCCTAAGCCCTGCTTGGATGAGGCCCTGAGTAAGACAATGAATGACATACAAAGAATAGAGGGGTTGGGGAGATGGTTTGCTGAATATACCTGATGACTTTACATGAATTCTCATCCCCCAAACCCATGTAAATCTGGAGGCAAGTAGCACATGTGTCTGTAATCCCAACACACCTAGGCTTATGGCAATAGAAAGCAGAGTGAGGGGCTGGAGAGATGGCTTAGCAGTTAAGCGCTTGCCTGTGAAGCTTAAGGATCCTGGTTCAAGGCTCAGTTCCCCAGGTCCCACATTAGCCAGATGCACAAGGGGGCGCACGCGTCTGGAGTTCGTTTGCAGAGGCTGGAAGCCCTGGCACGCCCATTCTCTCTCTCCCCCTCTATCTGTCTTTCTCTCTGCATCTGTTGCTCTCAAATAAATAAATAAATAATTAAAAAAAAAAAAGAAAGCAGAGTGAGGAGCATCCTGAAGCTCATGGGCCATGACATTCTCAGCAGCAAAACAAGAGAGACCCTGTTCCAAATAAGGTGGAAAGGTGAGAAACATCACCACAAGGTTACCCTGTTACCTCCACATGTGCACTGTGGCATGTACATTCTCAAACATAGTATAACACCACACACACACACATACTCCACACACAAAGAGAGGGAGAGAAGGGGAAATAGACTACATTCAGGAATACAAGATACAAGATGGAGAAGGATTAGAAAATAAAACTACCTGTAAAGTACCAAAATTAAGGCACCTACTTACTCCAGAAAAATAACAAGAGAATTCAGGTTATGACGCATTTCCAAAGTAAAGGAAAACAGTAACAATAAGCCAAGAAAAACATGGAAAGGTGACATTACAGGAATGTTCCTTGGCGCTTATTTTACTGTGCACTCTGACAAAATATACAGCTTCCCAAAGTAACAGAGGATGAAACAGTTGGAATGTTATAAGTTAAAATGAAAAACTGAGGCCCTCTCTACTTATATTATAAATTTAATTTTTGACAAATTTAGTGCTGTTGCCCACTTCTATGAATTTTGAGAAATGCAGAGGGTGATATGTAAGTATGACCAAAAGATTCATACCATTTCCATTATCCATTAAAACTCATGATCAGCTGGGCGTGGTGGCACACTCCTTTAATCCCAGCACTCAGGAGGCAGAAATAGGGGGTTCACCATGAGTTTGAGGTCACCCTGAGACTACATAGTTAATTCCAGGTCAGCCTGGGCTAGAATACACCCTACCTTGAAAAACGGAAAACAAAACAAACAAACAAACAAACAAACAAACAAAAACCTCCTCATGATGCCGTGTAGTCAACTCACCAGCTTGTAACCCCTAGTATCCTTTAATCCATTCTCCGACACTACAATGTGACCTTTTGAAAAATGTCATATAACTGGGGCTGGAGAGATGGCCTAGCGGTTAAGCGCTTGCCTGTGAAGCCTAAGAACCCCGGTTCGAGGCTCGATTCCCCAGGTCCCACGTTAGCCAGATGCACGAGGGGGCGCACACGTCTGGAGTTCGTTTGCAGTGGCTAGAAGCCCTGGCGCGCCTATTCTCTCTCTCTCCCTCTATCTGTCTTTCTCTCTATGTCTGTCACTCTCAAATAAATAAATAAAAAATGAACAAAAAAGAAAATTTTTAAAAATGTCATATAACTGGAATCGCATAGTATCTAACCTTTTGAAGTTTTCCTTCATATACTTATCATAATATATCTGACATAAGCCATGTTGCTGTGAGTATAAATACTTTCCCTTCTTCTTACTGAGTTTTTATACTGTACACAGCAGTTTATCCATTCATGACATAAAGGGCATCTGGATTGTTTCCAGATTTTGACAATGATAAATAAAGCTTCTGTAAATAAATATAAGTTTTTATTTCTTGTTAGTAAAGGACTGGGATTTCTGAGAAATAAGAGTATGTTTATCCTTTTAAAGAAATTCAAGCTTTCCCAAAGAGGCTATAGAATTTTATGCTCCCACCAGAAGCAATGAATGAAAGTTCCAACTTCTCATTATACACTCCAGAGTACCAGAGTAGTGTGCAGAGAAAACTTGGTGGAATTTTATTATGTAGCAAATAGACATGAGGGTGGAGCTTAGAAAACAGTCCTACAGATAGCCCAAGTGATGTTTTCTGTTTGTACATTTTGCCAGTGTACTGTAAAAACCCCAACACAACTTTTAGTGTAAAACCTCAATTTTAAAAATCACCAAAGTCTCAAACAATAAATAGTCATGAGATCAACCATGAACCTAGAGTAATCTCAGAAAGGAATTTGATATAGAAAGTTACAGCATATCTTGATAGCTATGTCTCCTGACAGTCTGAATGTCCTTTGTAGCTAAAATGTCCTTAAAACTGCATTTTGTTGTCCCCATATCAAATATGTGACCCAAGGAAGGGTCTGCACCAGTGAAAGACTTCAGCTTCCATTGAGGTCTTGACCCTTTCCTTGTGACTTCTTCTAGCAGATCATGGGAAGAAACACCCTAAAAAGGAGATTCAGTCACTCATGATTTAGGAAGGGAAAATGGTCCTTACATCATTAATATGCCACTCACTTCATTAATATTCATGAAAATTTCTGTAAATTCTACAATAAAGGCTGGGGAGATGACTGAGTGGAGAAAGTATTTGCCACAAAGTGTGAGTGCCTGACTATTCTACAGAACCTACTTTAAACTTTAGAATCACTTTGTCTACGAAAAAAAAGTCCGAAACTGAGTGCACTGAATTTACAGAGCAAATGACATGTTACCTAGATTTCTGATATAGAGTAAAGGTCAATATACTAGGATTGAGAAAGTCTTTTGTAAATTTATGTTGACGGACTCTAAGAAAGTTCTCTTTTTAAGAATTATTTTGTGAAAAGTATTTTTAAAACATGAGTTAATGCTGAATTTTGTCAAATGTGTTTTACTGATGTGATTTTATTTTTTAATTATTTTAATAAAATACATAAATGCATTGAAAATGAATTTTTAGCACTGAAGTATCCTTTAATTCTAATATTTGTTCAAATTTTATTGAATATTATAATGTAGAAGACATGGAAAGATAGTGGCATACAGTTTCCTTTTCTCACAATATTTTGTCAGCTTTTGTACTGGTCTAATGCTGCCTCATAAAATGAGTTGGAAAGTGTTCTTTCTCATGTTTTCAAGAAGGTATTCAATACAATTATTTTTTCTTCCTTTGGTGGTTTGCTGCAACTAACAGTAAAAGCAATGGATTTGGAATTTTCTTTGTTAGAACATCTTTAAGACATTTATTTATCTCTAAAAATAGAATAGCACTATCCTACTTTTTTGTGTTATGCCTTTCAAGAAATTGACAAAATTATTCCAAATTGTCAAATTTATGGCCAGAATTATCCAAACTACTCACATACTACATTTTTAAAATTTTTCTTTAGGTAGCATACAGGTTAGTAGGTTTCACTGTGGTGTTTGTATACATATATAATTATACTTCCTTATTTATCACTACCTCTACTGCTGTTCCTCACATTTCCTCTTGCTGATCCACTTTCCAGAATTAGAGCCACCTTATCACTGTGACTCCCTGGTCAGGAAGTCAAACCAAACAACAGTGAGTTCCAGGTTGAGGAGAGATTATTTTAGAGAAATAAAATGGAAGAACAACAGAGGATGACACTTGACATCCCTTTCTAGCCTATGTCCACATGCACACAGGGTGAGCACATACACCACACGTGTACATCTTTGCCAGCATTTCTTGTTCCAAGAACAGGTACATTTGTCTTATTCACCAAAGTATGCCCAGCCATGAAAACAGTGTACAGCATATAGTAGGTACTCAATAAACAGCTAAACAAATGAATACACTTGAGTAAGTGAAAATTCAAAAAAAATTTAGTGATAAATAAGATTGCAAGACAGTGATAGACCATAATACAACTGACAAATTCAAAAACTAGTCTTCTCTTAATATTTGATATCAATTATTTAGGCTTTTGTACCAAAATAACTGACTAAAATCAACTCTGTTTTGTGAAATGAGACTGCTTTTCTATTAAGCATCTCTTTAATTTGCTACTTTTTGTCTTCCTTTTCTCCTTGCTTTCTCTCTTTTTCTTTTTTCTTAGTTTCCTCAATGTCCACAAATCAACCTTGGACTTTTCCCTTTTCCAAACATGTTCTTTCTTTTCAACTTCGCTGGGTAATGGCCATATCCATGGAAATACTTTATTCTCACACAACATGAAAATTCTTACCTAACTCCAGTCCTTAGCTTTCTCTTGCTTACAGCCAACAACTTCTATATTTCTTAATTTTATCCCATTTTATACCTTTAGTGACTGATCTCTTTTTCTTCTTAGGATGTTAAAATTTTTATTAACCTTTTATTTCTTTAAAAATGTATTTAAAATATTCTAAGTTGAAAATTATATATACTTATACATACCTATATATAATCACTATGTTCTAAAATCTGTATATATTATAGAATGATTAAGGATAATGAGAAAAGGCCTGAAAGGGTTTCATGATAGTAATCATGTCATGTTTATTAAGCTCATATTTGAAAAGTTTAGCAGAAAAAGGACAAAGCACAATGAGTTGGATGGCCTCAAAACGTAAGAATTTTCTAACTAGTTAAACTGTCCAAATGCTTTAAGTTCCCAGATATCAACAATTAGGAGAGACTGGCAGGCCAGTGAGCTCCACAGATTCCCCTGTCTGTCAGTGCTAGAATTATAGGCCTGTACCACCACACCCAGAACTTACATGGGTTCTGGGTATAAAACTCAGGTCTCCATGCTTGTGAAGCAAGTACTTTATTTTCTGACTGAGCAATCTGCCCACCCCAAGTTACATATTGTTTCATGATTAGTATCAATCTCAAAACTACAGTAGCCAACTTATCCAAAGCATGTTCAGAAACACTGATCTTACATAACAGATGTTACTATACCAGTGGGTTTTGTTGTTGTTGTTGTTGCTGTTTGTTTTCGAGGTAGGGTCTCACTCTAGCCCAGGCTAACCTGGAATTCACTATGTAGTCTCAGGGTGGCCTTGAATTCATGGTGATCCTCCTACCACAGCCACCCAAGTGCTGGGATTAAAGATGTGCGCTAGCATACCTGGCCCAGTGTTTTTCTTGTTGTTGTTTCTATGGTGTCAGGGATTGAGCCTATGATCTTGCATATGTCACTGAGCAATTTCCTTAATTCCATGGTTATTTTTTTTCTGTCATAGTTACAACAGTAGAATTTTTATCCACAAATCAATTAGATTTTATATTTTTATCACAATATTTCTCGGAAGTAACATTAATAGATTTGATAGACTGGAAGTAATTTTGATAGTTCATAGTCTATATTTTGAAGTGAATAATTCAGAAGATGGCAACTGGTTGTAGAAGAGGAATTCCACTTACACATGGTAGAATCTGCCCAATAACTCAATCTGGCAATCTCTACACAGACTTATACTTTTCTACTGACAGATTTTTAAATTATATTTTGTGAGATAATTATATGTTAAATGGTAAACCACATCATGGGAACTTTCATAGATAATGTTTGTGAACATTAAGGTAATTACAATATACTATATTATATATGCTTTTTTGGCCAGTGTTACTTATAAATTTTTATATAAAAATTTTAAAATATGATTACACAGTATAACTCTTACACTATTTCAAAATATATCCATATTACTCACTTTTATACAAATATATTTTCTTTAAAATATTATATTAATGGCAGAAAATTAAGGACAGTAAAAATGAAAAGTAATAATCCTTTTAATATGTAATAAAGCAAGTTTAACAGAAAAAGCTTCAGTGATTTTATGATGGGCTTGATTTTAACAGCAGAACTTTAAATGGATTCAGAGATTTTTTTCCTGCCTATATAAATTGAACCATTTGTTCAAATGAGTTAAAATTTAGCATAATGTGATACGCTCAGAATCAAAAAGTACAGAATGGAATTACTCTTCAAATTACATCTGAAAAATGCTTGTGAATTACCAAAGCATCGTACTACTACAAACTTTAAATTTATAATTAAGATTATAAAGAAAAGAAAATCTTAAGTGAAGAATGGAATAATTAAATTTCCTTTAAAACTAGTTAACAGAATTAATGTGATTATATGTTATTACTTTATCAAGACTCGTACTATATAATTATTGATTTTTGTGAACTATATTTTGAGATACTTTGATTTAAAAAAAAATACTGAATTTAAGCTGGGTGTGGAGGTGCACGCCTTTAATCCCACCGCTTGGAAGGCAAAAGTAGGAAGGTCATTGTCAGTTTGAGGCCAACCTAAGGAGACTACATAGTGAATTCCAGGTTAGCCTGGGCTAGGGTGAGACTTTACCTCAAAACAACCCCCCTCCCCAAATGCTCAATTCAGGGCTAGAGAGATAACTTGGTGAGTCAAATGCTTAGTTTTCCCTGGAGCATCCATTCTCTTTCTGTTTTTCTCTCTCTCCTCTCTCCTCTTTCTCTCTCTCTCTGCT
Organism: Jaculus jaculus; assembly: GCF_020740685.1. Lineage (NCBI taxonomy): Eukaryota > Metazoa > Chordata > Mammalia > Rodentia > Dipodidae > Jaculus > Jaculus jaculus. Next base: position 55,725,077 of record NC_059111.1, on the reverse strand, counting down.
TGCAAATAAATAAATGACAAAAAAAAAAAAAAAGAGGCAGATAACATTTCTGAGGATAGCTCCCAAGGTTGTCCTCTGGACTCCTCACACATGTGCACATATGGGTGCACACACATCCATGAATCCACACATACAAACATGCATATGCACATGGATTCTGAATTCAGAGACAACATATTTCCTATATTCCCTTTAAGTTTTAAGAGATTCATATTCATGATGTAAATATACTTACTGATTAAAGAAAACAAAGCCAAATATTTCCTACATTATTTTAATGTACTTACTGCTATTTTTTAAAAGATTCCTAAGTTAAGGTAATATATAGTAAGCAAAAATACTTAATTCTTAGAATATTTATTCCTTGAATAAAGTGAATAAGTAAGCTTTGGGATGGTCCACTATTTAGTATTATTGAAAAGTGACTTTGTTCCTATATGTAGCAATAAACATACACAACATTCTACAAATTCGAGAAATAAGTACATTCTAGAAGTAAGTCTAAATCTGAGAATTCTAGAAGAAAGTGTAAATCTGAGAATACAGATTCTATGGACACAGGCCAAAAGATCATGCATTGTGAAATCAGTTTGATGTTTCTCAAAGTACAGAATAGCTGCTAACTCAATCAAAACCATACTATATCATTGGTACAATTTCAAGCTTATCAGAAGAAAAGCATTAGAAAAAAAATCAGTTCTGTTACCTTTTAGTCGGTGACTTAGAATTTGTTCCAAAACTGCTGCAAAATTGTTAAATTCAGGAGATGAATCGTCAATTGTTTCAAAACAAGACCGGTCAATCAGGGTCTTCACAGAATACCTGTAACATAAAGATTATTGCTTTTACATAGAGTTAATTCATTCACTTCAGTATGGAAAAATAGGAAGAACCTAGGGCCTAAGAATTTTAAATAGAATTAAATAGGATTTGTGCATTCATGAATGGTAAATCCAAAGATTTTAGGAATAGTTATAAATAGAAAAACCTATACACCTATAAAGAATGCTTCACTTTCTCTACAAATCAAAATGCCCTTTCCATTTTATACAATGTGGGTGAGGGCATGGGAAGGCTCTGGGGATTGAACCCAGGGCCACTCACATAGTAGGCAAGCGCTTTAACACTGAGCTACATCATACCCCAAATGTCAATGAACTTTCTTAATTTCAGTTTAAATGACATTTTTTTTTTTTGCTGAATTATCCTCAATATTCCTACAATAAATGAATATTTTTGTTTCCCTAAAGAGACAAATACAATTTAACTTCTGTCATTTGTGTTACCTAGCCCTTACTTATTAGAATATAAACTTATGAATTCCTCCAGGGCAGACACACATCTTCTGAGTGTTGAACTCTTCCTTATTCCCTATGGACAATTCCTTCAGCAGTGTACTTATGACATACTTCTTAATATATTCATAAACTCCATTTTCAAAGACTGGAAATATTTAAATGTAGATTCTAGGGCAAAATAAACACAGTTTTTACCACGTATAGACTCATATACTCACCATCAAAATCAGGATAGAAAAGAGATCTGTCACCTCAAACAATTCCCTCATCCTATTCCTTTTATGGTTTTATCATTTAAAGGACAATGCACGAGTATCCAAGACAAATAGTGGAAAATGAAATTAAGTAGTAATAATAAGAGGTATTAAACAACTAGAAATGAAAACTCTGAAAAATAACCTTGAAAAATAAAATAAAATCTCTTTCTTAGGCTGTTGGCTTAATGGTCGTTCTATTCAACCCAAACAGAAAATCCACAAGTATAAAGGAAAATAAAGAGATTTCATATGGCTTATATCTATTAATTACTATATAAAAATTAAACATAAAAAATTTAAACAAAGGGGACTGGAGAGATGGCTTAGCAGTTAAGTGCTTGCCTGTGAAGCCTAAGGATCCTGGTTCAAGGCTCGATTCCCCAGCACCCACCTTAGCCAGATGCACAAGGGGGTGCACGCATCTGGAGTTTGTTTGCAGTGGCTGGAAGCCCTGGCGCACCCATTCTTTCTCTCCCCCCCCCCCCTCTCTCTCTGCCTCCTTCTCGCTGTCACTTTCAAAGAAATAAATAATTTTTTTTTTAATTTTAAAGAAAGGAAGCCTTCAGTTAGCACAGTAAAGAGCCATAAAAACGACTCAGTAGGAGTTGGAAAGATGGCTTAGTGGTTAAGGTGGTTGCCTGCAAAGCCTAAGGACCCAGGTTGAACTCCCCAGTAAGCCAGATGTACAAGGTAGCATATGTGTATGGAGGTCATCTGCAGGGGCTGGAGGCTCTGTAGTGCCCATTATCTGTCTGCCTCTTTCTCTCCCTCCCTCAAATAAATAAATTAGTAAACAAAATATTAAAATATAATTTTATAAAAAATGACTGGGTAAACTGAAACCATGCAAAATGATCTTAGTAACTGATGAAAAAATAATTTTAATTATAATTTAATAATAATAATAATTTATAATTGTGACATTTACAAATCTCAAAATATTTTAAAACTCTAATATGTAGTCAATTACAATATAGAAAGTAAAAAAAAGTAAAACATTACTCTAGAATATCATAACTTAAGATATTAAAAACACTGGCGGCATCTGTAATTCCAGCATTTGAGATGCTGGGCCAGTTGTGAATTCCAGGCCACCATAGGCTACAGAGTGAGTTGTAGGTCACCCTGGGCTAGAGTGAGACTCTGGGATAGAATAAGACTCCAACTCAAAATACTGAGGATTAAAGTACTTTATTTCTTCAGCAAACAATTATCAAGAGTAGACTGGAGCTTGTCTTAATTCTTCCCTTTGGGTAACATGATTAGACATGAGCATGCCTTGGCCAACTGTCCTATCCCATTTTCAGTGTGGATCAACTCTTCATATTTTAAAAACCGATCAATCTATTTATCTTCTATGTTGCAGTGCAAATGCCTCATCAGCATGCTACTACTCTGTCTGGCTGCCAGCCTCTTGTCTCTCTCTGTTCAGCAATAATGGGAAGCTTCCCCCACCCCCCATGGGTAAGGGAAATCCATGGCTTGTTGCCATGAAAATGATGGAAAGCAGGCCATTGGCATCTTTAATGTGAATCACACCAAGTGAGCTAAGATAGCTTTCTCAGTGATCACTCTAATTCTTCATATGTTAGCACCTCCATTCAGCATAAAAAAGTTACCAGTATCAAACTTGATGAAATCTCTCTACTATACAAATCAATCCAAATGGTGACAGCTTCCTACATTTTCTCCCTTACACTTTCAATGTTGTGAAACATCTCTGAGAGGTCTTTTACTGTGAAATGCTTTGCCATTTACTTTAGGATATCTTTCTCTTTCCTATTACAACCAATTTCCTCTGCTAAATTCATCCAGATGTTTACCTTGATCATCTTAAAACAGCAGTAATGCCTTTTCTTTCTTTCCCATTCTTTTCCTTTCCCTTTCCTTTTTTGGGGGCAATGTCTCACCATGTATACCAGGGCCAAAGCTAATGTACAATCCACCTTCTTGCTTCAGCTTCCTAAAAGCTGGGATTGCAGGCATGTGCCACCACACCAGGCTCAAACAGCAGCACTATCAGCTTTTTCATAGTGATTTATTTATTCAGCAACTTAAATTATGTTTGACTTAAATTTTACTTTGAGCATAATCTTATTTCCTTGCTATACTTTTATCTTGAAAATTGGCCATCACTCATCTATGTATCCATTTGATGTAGGCTTATCAATATTAGGAAAGAAAAGTTTTACTCCCTGTACATAACTATGCCACAAAGGCATAATGAACAGTCCTTTATAGACTTTGAAAGAAGTGAAATGGCTAGCTGTCAATCATGATGTGCTTCTGTTGTTTATGCAGTCATCTGTGGATTGATGAACTACCAACAAAAATGTGTTTTATACATTTGCTCAGTTAATATATGGTGATAAATTAGAACTATACTAACTAATTTTATTTAACTCAATTGTGGTAAATAAAATATAACCATACAAAGGATTATCTACTTATTAATTATAAATAAACTAAATCTACCATATATTATATATTTTAAAAAGTATATTTTATAAAATGAAAATTTCATTTTCTTAATGTTTATTATTATTATCATCAAGATGTTTCCTATGGATACATCATGTGTTGGCACCCTTTATTCCCTCATCCCTGCCCCCATTCTGTTGGGGACGCTCCTCAGTGGACTTGCAGGTATTACCCATGGTGTTGCAGTTTATGTGTTGTGGGAGCAGTAGTCAGTTATTTTGGAGGGAAGGGAATGCCTTTGGGTATGATGTCTCAACCTGTGTCTATTACAATCTTTCCACGCCCCTTCTGCAAAATTTCCTCAGCTGTGGTGGGTGAGTTTTAAGTCTACTTCAGTGATGAGCTCTTAGGAGCCTTAGATCTCCGTTTGGTAGGCGTTGAATATCGTCAGGGTCTGTATCCTACACCCTGGCACTGATTATGAGGAACAGCATGGAAGTGACACTCTTGCTCATCTCCCCAGTTCCTCTGTGGATTCAGCTATGGCTTGGCTGCAGTGTAAGAGGTACTTCATTGTCTCCTCTGGTCTTGCTACCTTCAGAAAAAGAACAGGTTCTTAAATGGAGAGTGAAGTCTGCATAGTTTAAATGGGATAAGCAGTATTAATTTAGGGAGAATTTGATGTATGTAACTCCTCTTTTAGCCAAAGATTTGTGACAGCTTAACATTGGAGAACATAATCTTTTTAGCTTCATGAGACCCCACTGGTTGAGTGATTGTTTAATTTCCTGAGCTTCTGAACTCTTATTCAGGAAGTATTCTTCCACTCCCATAGCATGCAGAGTGCTTGCAATTTTTTTTTTTTTTTCCAGTAGGAGAACAGTTTCAGGTCTTACATTGAGGTCTTTAATCCATTTGGACTTGATTTTTGTGTATAGCAAGATGAGTGGGTCTAGTTTCATTTTTCTACATATGGTCATCTAATTTGTCTAGCAACATTTGTTGAAGATGCTGTCTTTTTTCCAATCTACATTATTGGCACCTTTGTCACAGATCAAGCAGCTGTAGTTACTTGACCTAAGGTCTGGGTCTTCAATTCTGTTCCATTGGTCTATGTTTCTGTTTTTATTCCTGTACCATGCTATTTTTGTTTCTGTGGTTTTGTAATGTAGCTTTAGATCAGGTATAGTGATGCCTCCAGAGGTGTTCTTTTATTGCTGAGGATATGTTTGGATATCTGAGGACTGTTGTCATTCCATATGAATTTTGAGAACATCTTTTCAATCTCTGTGAAGAATGATGCTGGTATTTTATTAGTATTGCATTAAATCTGTATATTACTTTTTTGACAAGACTGAAAAATTGTTATTTGACATTACTCTTGAATTTACTAATAAATTAATTAACTTATTCATATACTAATCAAAAATATTTTCATTAAGAACCAGGAATAGTTTCCAGTATTTTTACCAAGAACACTATTATTACTGAATGACAAATGAAAATGTAACAAATTGTGGAAAGAACATTAAGAGCCACAAGATGGGAAAGTGTAGTTTGAGGTATTGTCTGCCTGACATGAACAGACTGGCACATTCATGAGCCAGTGATTACCTATGTCCCCAATGATAACTACCCTCAGTGGAAAAGGGGTGGGAAGAGAGGACAAAATAGGATAACCTGATGGTAATATTCCTAATTTGCAATACGTTCGTAAAAGTCCCAGTAAAAATTATTTTTTAAAAAAGGTTTTTTTAAAAAAAAATTGTTTATTTATTTATTTGAGAGCAACAGACACAGAGAGAAAGACAGATAGAGGGAGAGAGAGAGAATGGGCGCGCCAGGCCTCTGCAAATGAACTCCAGACGCGTACGCCCCCTTGTGCATCTGGCTAACGTGGGACCTGGGGAACCGAGCCTCGAACCGGGGTCCTTAGGCTTCACAGGCAAGCACTTAATCGCTAAGCCATCTCTCCAGCCCTAAAAATTATTTTTTAAAAGATGTAGTCTCATTAGGTTTTTACCCAAAAAAATCTACGACTTCCAGTCAGAGCTGCTTTCACCCAACAAAAGTAGAGTCTCCTTCAAAGTCAGGCTGACCTGGAATTCATAGCTATTCTCCTACCTCTGCCTCCCAAGTGCTGGGATTTTAAAGGTGTGAGCCACCAAGCCCTGGCTCAGAGCTTCTAATTAGCATAATTAGTATTAAACCACTAGTCAAAATCTTATGTAACAATTATTTTTGTGATTTTTTAATATAAGAGTCTCATGTAACCCAGACTGATGTCATACTTGCTATGTAAGAGAGGATGACTTTGAACTGATCTTCCTTTTACCTCCCAGGTGCTAGGATTATATGTCTGCCACCAGTTCTTGCCTAGAATACCTTTTGAAAGTTTTGTTTACCCTATCTGTTCTACTAATAGGGACTCTGTTGGCATTAGGCTGGTATTCATAGGTCCATGTTACAAGTATCACACAACCAAGCTCACAAAGAAAGATAAAATACCCATATAAGAAATAAATGTGATCTTTTATGTTCAAGGGGGACTAATGCCTAATTATCATGGACATAATACCCACAAGGAAAAACTAAAAAGGGTGGTAAAAGAGACAAACACACAATCCTATGCCCTGGAGACAATGGAAGCTTCAGACCAGGTGGCATTCAGATCAGACAAGGGACACTAATGAATATTAACATTAGGGGGCCATCAAGGCTAAAGACGAACATGGGCCAAGACAATGAGCAGGAGACACTACTGAGGACAGTGCAGTGTTTGCTCTGGTAAAGGGATGTAATCTGCTCTGAAAAGGTATCTATACAAACCTCAAAATAGAGATAACTTACACCAGCTTTTAACTCCTCACAGTTCACTTGTGTCCCCATTGTGACACTAATGAGATGAAGTCTGCTTTGTTCTCACACTGACTAGGGCAGTATGCTCCAGATACATCCCCAAGTAAACAACATGCAAATACAAACTCATCAAGTAGAAGCCAACATCAAACCTCCTATACTAACCTACAGTAACAGCATAGTTTAGCCTTTTGTAACTCACAAAATATGCATACTGTATACTGTTCTGGAAGCACTATGTGCTGTATTAGAGTCCTCTTCTTGAGGTAGTTCAAAGCCTTGAAACAGAAAATTTATGTATCTGTCTACACTACCACGGATAAATAGTTATTAAAGCTAACAATCAAACCTTTATCTCCTGCTTCTCAGATTATTACTTTTTTTCCTATGGATAGTAACAAACTTGCAACCAGAAAAATAGAGATGAAGCTATGAAAAGATATTTAACCCAACAAAGAATCCATGAAACAAGAGGAAATCTGTGGCATTCCTCTTAACGGTTTGAACTTGACTAAAAACAAAAACCCTTACTTGCCTTACCAAAGACATGCACTTTACAAACTACCCAAGAAGTTAGCACTGAGGAGCCTGAGGCAGTGGGCTGAGATCCAGGCCAGCCTGGTATAGACAGTGAGACCCTGTCTGAGGACAGAATGAGAGCTAGCACTCACAAAAATAGTAGTGGGTTGCTCCCAGCACTTGGGAAGCAGCAATGGGAGCATCACCATCGAGTGTGAAACCACCCTGAGACTACACAGTGAATTCCAGGTCAGTCTGAACTAGAGTGAGACCCTATCTCAAAAACAAACAAACAAACAAACAAACAAACAAACAAACATAATTATAATAGTGGGAACATAAAATTAGCATTAAATTATTCTTCAACATAGTTCTTCCAAAATACTATAAGGAAGGAAGCTTGATCAACTGTCTAGACAGGAATCCTTGCTGGCCAGAGTATTAAGGTCTTCTTCATAGCTGCAGGGATGTTGGCATATGCCTGTTTGAGGTAGACCAAAGAGCCTTGAGGGACTTTGGCTGGCTTTTTGTGCTGTGCATTGATGTCTTCCAGCACCTGCTGCCAATGACTCAGCTTTGTCAAGTGCTTCTGGACCTCAGCATCTTGCCACTGCAATTCATTCCTTAGTTCTGATACATCCTCCTTGATAACCTACTCAGGTTTCTGAACAGATAACTGCAATCTTTTTTGTAGGAAAAAGCACTCTGTTTTGAAACTTCTGAATACACTGATCAACATCAGTTCCAATTTCTTCCTGATCACCGCCATTCACATAATCCTGACTCACAAGAGAAATGAAGCAAGCCTCAAAGGATGACTCTAACTCATCCACAAACATACTGTTCGATGATCTGGAAGCTCCAGGTGCTGTGTGAAGGAGTGAGGCCTGGCCTGGGAGACCTGGTGGGGGCAGTAAGGGTCTGGGGGACTGCTGAGTAAAAGGGGAGCTGCTATATCTCTATATGTTGCCTTTGGTAGAATTGCCATTTTCACAATATTAATTCTACCTATCCAGGAACATAGGAGGACTTTCCATTTTTTCAAGTCCTCCTCAATGTCTTTCTTGAGTGTTTTTATGTTTTTATTATATAGGTCTTTCATATCCTTGGTCAGTGTTATTCCAAGGTATTTAATTTTTTTGTTGTTGTTGCTATTGAAAATGGGACAGCCTCACTGATTTCTTTCTATGCATATTTGTCCTTTGCATATAGAAAGCCTACTGAATTGTATGCATTGATTTTGTATCCAAACACTTTACTGAAGGAATTAATCACCTTTAGAAGTTTTGAGAGGGAGACTTTTGGGTCACTTATATACAGGATCACATTATCTGCAAATAGGACTAACTTGACTTCTTCCTTTCCAATTTGAAACCTTTTTCTTTCTCTTGTCTTATTGCTTGGGCTAGTACTTCTAGTACTATTTAGAAAAACAGTGGTGGGAGTGGGCACCTCTGTCTTGTTCCCAAAGTCAATGAGAACTCCTTGAGTCTTTCCCCATTATTTGGGCTTTGGGTATATTATATAAATAGCCTTTATTGTGTTGAGATATAAACCCTCCATACCTATTCTTTCCAGTGTTTTGATCATGAAGTGGCATTGTATTTTGTGAAAAGTTGTCTCTACATCAATTGAGATGATGATGTGGTTCTTATGTTAATTTTATGTGGTGTATTACATTGACCAATGCCTGTATTTTGAACCATCCCTGCATCCTGGAATGAAGCCTACTTGATCAAGGTGGATAATGCTTTTGATGTGTTGTTATATTTAATGTGCAAGGATTTTGTTCAGGATCTTTGCATCTAAATTCATCAAGGATATAGGCCTGTAGTTTTCTTCTCTTGTTGCATCTGTCTGGTTTTTGTATTAGGGAGATGCTAGCTTCATGAAAGGAGTTGGGGAGGGTTCCCTGGTCTCTGATTTTGTGAAAACAGTTTGAGAAAAACTGGTTTCAGTTCTTCAATGAAGGCTTAATAGAATTTTGCTGAGAAGCCATCCGGTCCTGGACTTTCATTTTTGGGGAGGTTTTTGATTAACTTTTCAATCTCCATGGATGTGATTGATAGGCTGATTTAGGAGATTAATCTCCTCTGTGTTTAGTTTTGATAGGTGGTTTGAGGGTAAGAATTTATCCATATCTTCAATATTATCCAATTTGTGAAGTAGAGGTTTTAGAACTATGCCCTGATGACCCTTCCAATTTCATGAATGTCTGTTGTGACCTCTCCTTTTCTCATTTCTGATTTTGTTAATTTGAGACTTTTTTTTTCTTGATCAAGTTGGCCAGGGCTTTATCAATCTTCTCTGTTTTTTCAAAGAACCAGCTTTTTGCTTCATCAGTTTTAAAAACTGTTTTCTTAGTTTTAATTTCTCCTCTGATCTTGACTATTTCTTTCCATCTGCAGCGCTTAGGGTAAGATTCTTGTTTTTCCAGTGACTTTATGTGGAAACTTAGGTTATTAATTTGGGATCCCTTTGTCTTTATTATAAAGGCATTTAGCACTATTAATTTTCCACTTAGACTGCCTTCATTGTGTCACATGAGTTTTGGTAAGTTGTGCTTTCATTATCATTTAATTCTAGGAATTTTACAATTTCTGTTTTGATTTCTTCCACAGCCCATTCATTGTTTAAACATGTGTTGTTTAGTCTCTAGTAGCTGGTGGAGTTCATTAAGAGTCTGTTGTTGATTTCTAGCTTTAAAGAATTATGATCTGATATGATATAGGTAGTTACTTTAATTTTCTTAAACTCATGGAGGCACACTTCATGGCCTAATAGATGGTCTATTTTGGAGAAGGTTCTATGGGCTACTGAGAAGAATGTGTATTCTGTAGAGTTTGGGTGGAAAGTTCTGCAGCCATCTGTTAGTTCTAGTTGATCTATAATTTCCCTATTGAGTTTTGGCTTTGATGATCTATTGATGACAGTGGAGTATTGAAGTCTCTGACTATGATGGTTTTGGTATGATGGTATTGGTGTTTCTGTTTTGTTGTGAAGTAGGTTTTGTTTTATAAACTGTGGTGCACCTGTGTTTGGCACATATATACTTATGACTGTGATGTGCTCATGTTGGATCATTCATTGATGAGTAAGAAGTGCCCTTTGTCCATTTTGATTATCTTTGAAGTCTATTTTATAAGATATCAATATAGCAGCAACACCTGCTTGTTTTTTTTATTTCCATTTTCTTGGAATATAATTTTCCAACCTTTCACCCTGAGGATGTGTCTATCTTTAGGGGTGAGGTAGGTTTCTTGAAGATTGCAGACAGAAGGGTCCAGTTTTTTTATCCATCCTTATAATCTGTGTCTTTTGATGAGTGAGTTAAAACCATTGATGTTGTTAAAGAGTTTTAACTATGATGTGTCTTGAGTGTTTCTTCTTTGGTCCTGTCTTATGTTCTGTGGGCTTCTTGTACCTGCATGGGCCTCTCTTTTAAAGAGATTCAGAAAATTTTCTTCAGTGGTTATGTTGAATCTATGCCTCTGGCATGGATTTCCTCTCCTTCTTATACACCCATGATCTGGATGTTTGGTCATTTTAAGGTATCCCACAGGTCCCTCATATTCAGTTCTCTTGATTTGTTGAACTTAGCAAAGTTTTTGGCCTCCCAACGAACTTCTTCTATCTTATCTTCCAAGTCAGAGGTTCTGTCTTTCACAAGAGTAACTCTTTAGTGAGGGGTAGAGAGGATTTTATATGCTCTATTTAATTTTTGTTTTCTGTCGTGTTATTTTGCATCATGTCCATCTTGTTTTTGCAGTATGATTCCAGTTCACGTTCTGATATTCTTGATGCTTCCTGGAATTCATTCTTACATTTGATCAAGTCTTCATTAAGCTTAATCAATTGGTTATTGAGATCTTCCATTTATTGACTCACCCTCAATTCATTCATATCTCGTTTCAGTGTTCTAATGTTTTCTTCAATTAAGTGAAGCATACTATCAAAAGTTAAACACTCTAAAAGACAATTTTGTTCAATTTCATTGATATGACTTTTTTTTTTTTTGATGGTCTTTCTCCCAGTTCCACAATTCGTTTGATCAGGGTCACATTTGTTGTGTTTTCATTTTGGGGTTAAATTTCTCTTGATTTCTCTATGACTTCACTGGAGGTTTCTATTGTGAGTCTAGGCACCCTTGGTGGACATCTCTCAGTTTTCAGACTTTCACTGGCTTTTTGCATTGTGGTCTACCCATCTTGGGGAGCCACATTATTCTACTGAGGAAGCAAGTTCTTATTCTTGTAGGATCTTCAGAAAGTGTTCTGTTTTAAATGTGAACCAGATTGGTGTACTGGTGTACGATGGAGTTCCAACATAGATGTGCAGACTGTGGAGGCTGCAGGTATATCAAAGGTACCTGGGGGGAACTGGGAGTTCTAGCCTACTCAATCCACTTCCATGTACTCCTCAGCATACAGGAATCATAGGTTGGGGAAACAGGCCCCAGGAAGCTGGAGAGTCTGAGGCAAGAGGACTACCTCTACAGTGGACCATGCACCCTCTGACTCAGAGAAAAATGGATATTGATACCCAGGGACCAGTCAGGATACCAGAGCAAAACACCTGCTTTCCACAGCCCCCACACAGGGACCTAAATCACAGGCAGAAGGACCTGGACCTGGACCAGGGAGGAGCCACAGAATAGAGATCTGGCCTACTCACTCAAGGCAGCCCAGGGTATCTGGGAATTGGGAATCCAGGGGCACTTTGACCAGGAAGGCGGAGCAAGGGACCTGCTTCTGCAACAAGCTTGTAGCCCCAAGGTAGCTGCAGGGGGAACTACTGGGACCAGGAAACTGGGAGGAGCCTGGGAACAGATATGGCTTATTCACTAGGTGCCAGGTGCACCCTCCATGTAGGGTATCTGGGAATTGAGGAGCCAGGGGCACTTTGATCAGGAAGGCAGAGCAAGGGGCATGCTTCTGCAGCAAGGTCACAGGATCCAAGCAGCCCCAAGCCAGCTGCAGGAGGACCTACCAGGACCAGGAAACTGGCAGGAGTAGGGAAACAGGGATCTGGTCTACTCACTTTGTGCTGCACACCCTGCATGCAAGGTATCCGGAAACTGGGGACCCAGGGGCACTTTGATCAGGAAGGTGGAGCAAGGGGCCGGCTTCCCCAGCAAGCTTGTAGAGTTCAAGCAGCCCCAACTAAAACAAAAATTTCTAGTACTATTGTTTACCTGCTTATAAATACCTTTATAAAATTCATTCTTTCCTTTTTATTATCTTATTTTTTATTGTGAATTAAACCATATGAACATACAGCATGTAAATACCTTTAAAGTTTATTTAATAAACAAATGATTAGATCTTGTTTTTCAATATTAAACTATTCTAATATTGCATGTTATATTGGTTCTAGAAAACTCTACTGTACATTTATTAAAGAACGGGAATTGTTCTGGGCATAGTGGCACAAGCCTTTAACCTCATCACTTGGAAGATCCTAAGAACTTGCAATAGTACTAATTGTATGCAGAGTTAAGAAAGCTGTGACTCAAATAATTTCCTGTTTTCCTTTTGTTCAGGTAAATAATTTTTACTGAGAAACCCTAAGACAGATTCAAATTCAACTACATAGTAGTATCTACAGTAGAAATGGGAGCTCAGAGAAGAATTTTATTATATAATACCACAGGGGGTGAAAAATAGCTAGGAAACAACTTTCATGAAGGTGGTCACTTGAACCTAAAGAATATTAGTGAGATAAATATTAGCTGCAATGCATGTATACATGAATACAAACAAGAAGAATATAGAGAGAAACCAGAAAGGATTTGAAAAGTTTTGTTTAATAAGTCCATTTGAGTTATAAGAAAAATGATGCCAATAACCAGCCAACTTTAATTTTTTTTATTTATTTAAGAGACAGAAAAAGGCAGCTACAAAGAATGGGCACACCAGGGCCTTCGGCTACTGCAAAGGACTCCAGACACATGTGCCACCTTGTGCACCTTGCTTAAGTGGGCATTGGGGAATTGAACCTGGGTCTTTAGGATTTGCAGGTGAGCACCTTAACCAGTAAGCCATTTCTCCAGGCCCAACAAATTTTTTTTTTTTTTTTTTTTGAGGGAGGGTCTTGCTCTAGCCCAGGCTGACCTGGGATTCACTGTGAAGTCTCAGGGTGGCCTCAAACTCATAGCACTCCTCTTACCTCTGCCTCACTAGTGCTGGGATTAAAGGCACGCAATACCATGCCCAGCCCCAGCAAACTTTTTTTAAAAAAATGTTTTTATTTTTTTTTTACTGACAACTTCCATAACTGTTGACAATAACCCATGGAAATTCCTTCCCCCACTTTCCTCTTTGAAATTCCACTCTCTATCATATCCCCTTCCCCTCTCAATCAGTCTTTTATTTTGATGTCATGATCTTTTCCTCCTATATTGATGGTTTTGTGTAGGTAGTGCCAGGCACTATGAGGTCATTGATATTCAGGCCATTTTGTGTTTGGAGGAGCTCATTGTAAGGAGTCCTATCAAACTTTTAATAGGAGAAAATAACTGAAGTTTTTTCAGCAGGAGATTAGAATAAGTGTTTCTAAAACAGAAAGCAAAAACTGAGGCTGGGGAAATAGCTCAATCAGTAAAGTCCTTGCTGTGCAAGTATGAGGACCTGAGTTCAATAACTAGCACCCACATAAAATCTGGTTGGGTTGCTTATGCCTGCATTCCAAGTACTAGGCAGTGGAAGAAGGCAGATCCTTAAGGCTTACTAGCCAGATAGTCTAACCTATCTGGTGAGCTAATGAAGGACCTGTCTTAAATGGATAGCATACCTAAGGAAGATACCCAAGTTTTTTGCCTGAGTGGTGCCAAGAATCATACACATGTGCATGTGCATGCCATATATGTGTGTGCACAAATACATATAAACGTGCATACACAGATGTGCACATAGCACACACATGCCTAAAAAGGAAAAACCAAAGCCATGTGATCCTCCTCTCCTACATTTGACTTCACTAGAAAAAATTTCATAAATGGTTCTAATTCTTGTTAGGTAGAAACTGACTATCAGCACATTCCTTAAGGTAATAAAATCCTACTGCTTTAGAAAATTATGTCATCCAAGATAGTAATGCACATCTATGCAATAAGCTAGAAATGTTTTAAAATAACACAGAACACATATCACAAAAAATGAGTATATGATTCAGTTTCCATCTTTAACAATTAAATTAGCTTTTAATAACTTTTGCTTTCCAGGAATTACAGAAAATTATCTACTTCATAAAAGCTAGTGTAAAGAAACAGCCATGGTTGCTAGCATACATATTTTTATGGATCAAGAAAAAGACATTTACAGATCAAGCCAGTCAACAAAGCACACAAATTTTATTCTCGTGTTAACTTCACAGTACATTCCTAGAGAAGATCTGTAAGATTAAACCCAATATAATGAATTACAAAACACAGAATCAATTTTAACTTGACAGCCATTTAAAAACTAAAAATCAAAAGGATCAATACCCAAAGCATACCATAAAACACAACTTATACTGTTTCCAAACATAGATATTTAAGTATGAAAAAGCTTTTTTTAAAAAAGAATTTTTTTTAATGACAACTTCTATACCTACAGAGAAAGCATTTTAAGTGATTTTATTATGTGAGGACTACTAAAGAAAAAAATGCAACGTTCCTGAGCTTGGCTTCATCATGTATGTCCTACACTCCTGCAAATACTAGCCAGAACTTCAGAAGGAAAGTCAGGTCCACAGAGTTCATTTTAAATTTCCAGCTTGTGAAATTTTCTGACTCTATACTTCTCTAATATCATGTAGCTAGCTTTGTTACATCACAGTAATGAGAATCTTTCTTCTGAAACACAATAACTAGCTAAGTTCTATCAAAATCAAAAATGTAAAAGAATATCAAAAGTATCATACAGATATGCTATTCCTTATAATTAATATTAGTAATTAATTATTATCAATATTAGTAATAAATTTCCTGAAAAGGACTGATCTTTAAATAAATAAGTGACCATTCATGACTACCTGAAATACTAAATCAAGTCTAAGTAACAGTTTGGATATAAAAAATAAAAATTTATGAACTAATATTTCATTTCCAAATTACAGTTTTTGACATTTCTGACTTAAAAGATGCTCCTTCCTACCTTCAATATCTAAAGAAAACTTCTGTTAACTTAGAAATAAGAAAGAATGAATACAATTAAAAACTTTAAAACTAAAAATATGAACTACCTTTATCCCTTTGGCAATACATCAAGAGAAATGAGTTCCAAACCAATATTTATAGGATCTAATTAATAACATAATTCCTTAACTGCAGATTTATAATATGGATTTGTAATATTGTAACTAAAAATAACTTAACGTAACTTAAAAATAAGAAAAGATCAGGATAAACATTACTTTGTCAAATTTCTATAGATTTTACTATAACAAAATTAAGAAGTGGCAAATAACCTTTTATAAAATAAGGCCTTGCAATAGTAATCTACATATATATTGATATATATCACAGATATCTGGAAAAATTTGAATAAATCCAATGATAATTAAAGTAACAAATGCATCTAGAATCCTCATTACAAAACTAAAAAGCTCAGAAGAGTGAAGACACTAATAAAAGTTATATTTTATTTTACTTATTTATTATTTGCGTGAGAGAGAAAGAAGCAGAGAGAGAGAGAGAAAAAGAGTGCACCAGTAGCCTCTGAAAATGAACTCCAGATGTATGTGTCACCTTGTGCATCAAGCTTTACATGAGTGTTGTAACTAGGAATTAACCTAGATTTCCCAGGTTGTTAGCTTTGCAGGAAGGCACCTTAACTGCTCAGCCATCTCTCCAGCCCAAAAGTGATATTTTTAAGTACACAACTTCTGTGATAATTTTTACTACTGTTTTACACCAAATTTATAGGAACCCTTATTATATGTCTTTGTTGTTAGATTACTTAAAATACATTGCTATAATCAATAATCAACAAGATGGCTGCAAAAAGAAGTGTTACAAATTACAGCAAATATAAAACAGTGAGTATCTGTGATACACACAACACTCAGAGACCACATTAGCTTATTCAAATTTTACTCTAGAAACTCAATTTTATTTTGTGCATTTTTTTAAATTCAGTAATATTTTCAAGTAATAATACAAGTTATGTTTCCCAATCATCATATGTATTTTCCTTTATTTTTCCCATTAACTTTTTTTTTATTAGATATGGACATATTTAGTGTGTAAACAACACATTTTGGTACCATCCTTTCCCTCCTCCTTGTCCCTTTTCTGAAGAGACCTTCCTTGTTAGGGATGCAGGTCAACCACATGGGGATTGTGGGTCAAGCATTATGGGGGCAGCAGCCAGTTATGGGGGAGAAGCAATGTCTCTGTACAAAATGTCCCAACTTGTGGCTCTAACAATATTTCTGGCCCCTCTTCCACAAAATTCCCTGAGCCATGCTGTAGATTTTGAGTCTACTTCATTGATGGGTACTTAGGAACCTCTGGATCTCTGGTTTGGTAGGAGGTGAGTTCCCTCAGTGTCTATATCCTTCACGCTTGTGCTGATATCAGATTCATTAGGAAAGCAGCATTCTTGCTCATTTTCCCAATTCCTGTGTGGTTTCAGCTGAGGCTGGGGTGGAGCACACTGGGTCATTTATCTCCTCAGTACCAGCTCCTGTATGAAAAAGGGAAGCAGATTCTCCAATAGATAGTGAAGTCAGCACCAGTTAAATGAGATAACCATTACTAATTTAGAAAGAATTTAAAGGGTATATATCCTTTTATAGCTGAAGACTAGTGGAAACTTGGGAATGGAAAGCAGAATCATTATCTAGGTAAGATTTTTTACTTGTTTCCCAATTCTAGATATGATTTCCATTCCACTGAGCAGATCTGCTAGACAATCCAAGAGCAGTTGGTTACCCACCATGGCTGTGTGCCACTATTGCACTTCTGTGAGCATCATGTCAGGTTGTTTGCTTCTGAGTCACTTAGACTTTGAGTTGCTCAGGCAGATATTGGCCACTTTCCCCTGATAGCTCATGTAGTGCCTTCTAGCACTAGATGGGCTAATTGTGTGGGGACTGGCTCTCTTCTGGATTCTCTCCACGGTCCATGATGACAGTGTATCATATCTGTAGCAGAAGAGTCTTACCATTAACCTCTTGTGGGTTATCAAGTACTCTGACAGAAGTCTATCTTATTTATTTTGGGAGATCTAGTAGGTCTCTTTGATCAACAGCTCACTGTGGATGTAAACCACATCCTGTTACAGGGAATTACAGGCCAGCACCAAGGGAAAAGAAAAAAGAAAACCAGGAGAAATTTAAGGTTAGGTTTCATCTCACCCTCTCTACGGCCCTTCGATTCAGGTACTCCCCCCAAAGGATCTCTCAAGGGTCTAACTTCCAGGATATGATTCTAAGGTATCAGTACACTTGGGTTCAATTTTGTGGCCCCCTCCACCATTCCCCTTCCCCCAAGTCCTACAACTTCCTATTGTCTAAGCCTCAAGATGATATTCAGGTATGTCAGCAAGTTGGGCTGACCCAGGTTAGGAACTACAGATGAGTAATACCATGCGACAGTTGAATTTCTGTGATTGTATGAGTTCACTTAGAATCATCTGTTCCAAGTTTGACCATTTTTCTATAAATTTAATTGTGCTACTTTTTTCCTTACTCCTGAGTAGAATTCCATTGTGTAGATATACCACATCTTTGTTATCCACTCATTCAATGATTGGCACCTAGGTTAATTCCAGTTTTTAGCTATTATGAATTGAGCAAGTATAAACATGGGTGAACTGAGATGTGGAGCTTTTAGGGTAAATGCCCAGTAAGGGAATAACAGAGTCTGTTGGTAACTCTATATTCATCCTTTTCAGGGGTGTCCATATTGATTTCCATAGGTTGTACCAGCTTACATTCCCACCAACAGTGAATCAGTGTTCTTATTTCTCCACATCCTTACCAATATTTATTTTCATTTTTTTAACGTTTGCTATCCTTACTGGGATAAGGTGGAATCGCACAGTTGTTTTAATTTGCATTTCCCTAATGGTTAGTGATGGTCAACATTTTATTAAGTGTGTATTAGCCATATGTAATTTTTCCTCTGAGAATTCCCTATCCAATTCTCTGGCCCACTTTTGGAGGGTGTTGTTTGATATTTTTTTTATTGTTTAGTTTTTTTGTGTTCTTCGTAGATTCTAGGTGTTAGTCTTCTGTTGGTGGTACAGCTGGCAAAGAGTTTCTCCCATTCAGTGGGTAATCTATTGGCTCTACTTATAAGATGTGCAAAAGCTTTTTAGCTTCATGAAATCTCATTGGTTGAGTGCTTGTTTAATTTCCTGGACTATGAGGGTTTTGCCCAAGAACTCTTTTCCCAATCCTATAATGGGAAGAGTGCCTCCTATTTTTCTTCCAATAGTTGAAGAGTCTCAAGTCTTATATTGAAGTCTTTAATCCATTTGGACTTGATTTTTGTGTATGGTGAAATGAGTGGGTCTTATTTCATTTTTAAAAAATATTTTATTTTCATTTATTTATTTGAAAAAGAAAGGGGGAAGAAGGGATGAAGGAAGTGGGGGGAACTGCATTCCTGGGCCTCCAGCCACTGCAAATGAACTCCAGATACATGTGCCCCCTTGTGCATCTGGCTAATGTGGATTCTGGGGAATTGAACCTGGGTTCTTTGGCTTTGCAGGCAAATGCTTTAACTGCTAAGTAATACCTCCAGCCCTAATTTCATTTTTCTACACATGGCCATCCAATTTACCTAACACCATTTGTTGAAGATGCTGTCTTTTCTCCAGTCTACATTATTGGCACCTTTGTCAAAGACCAAGCAGCTGTAGTTGCTTGACATTAAGGTCTGGGTCTTCAATTCTGTTCCACTGGTCTAGTTTTCTGTTTTTATTCCAGTACCATGCTGCTTTTTGTCACTATGGCTTTTTTTTTTTTTTGGTTTTTTGAGGTAGGGTCTCACTCTGGTCCAGGCTGACCTGGAATTAACTCTGTCATCTCAGGGTGGCCTTGAACTCATGGCAATCCTCCTACCTCTGCCTCCCAAGTGCTGGATTAAAGGCGTGCGCCACCACGCCCGGCCACTATGGCTTTTTAATATAGCTTTAGATCAGGTATGATGATACAACAGAGTGTTTAATTTTTTATTTTTTTGCTGAGAATATGTTTGGGTATCTGAGGCCTTCTGACACTCCATATGAATTTTGAGATCATTTTTTCAATCTCTGTGAAGAATGATGCTGGTGTTTTTATTTATTTTTTTAAAAATTTATTTATTTGAGAGCAACAGACACAGAGAGAAAGACAGATAGAGGGAGAGAGAGAGCATGGGCGCGCCAGGGCTTCCAGCCTCTGCAAACGAACTCCAGACGCGTGTGCTCCCTTGTACATCTGGCTAACGTGGGACCTGGGGAACTGAGCTTTGAACTGGGGTCCTTAGGCTTCACAGGCAAGCGCTTAACCACTAAGCCATCTCTCCAGCCCTGTTTTTATTGATATGACTTTAAATCTGCATATTGCTTTTGGTAAAATTGCCATTTTCACAATATCAACTCTACCCATCCAGGAGCATAGGAGGACTTTCCATCTTCTCAAGTTCTCCTCTATTTCTTTCTTGAGTGTTTGTTTTCATTATATAGATCTTTCACATCCTTGTTTAGTGGTATTCTAAGGTATTTAATTTTATTGTTGCTACTGAAAATGGGACAGCTTCACTGATTTCTTTCTCTGTATATTTGTCCTTTGCATATAGAAAAGCTACTGATGTTTTTGCACTGATTTTATACCCTGCCACTTTGCTGAAGGAATTTACCACTTTTAGAACTTTTGAGATGGAAACTTTCAAGTCACTTATATATAGGATCATGTCATCTGCAAATAAAGCTAATTTGACTTATTCCTTTCCAGTTTGAATCCCTTTTCTTTCTCTTGGCGCATTGCTTGGACTAGTACTTCTAGTACTATGTTGAACAGTGGAGTGGGTACCCCTGTTTTGTTCCCAATTTCAGTGGGAACTTCTTGAATTTTTCCCCATTGAGTATTATTTGGGCTTTAGGAGCCTTTTAGGAGCTAAAATAGCCTTTATTGTGTTGAGATGTAAACCCTCCATGTCTATTCTTTCCAGTTTGATCATGAAGTAGTGTATTTTGTCAAAGGCCTTCACTGCATCAAGTGAGCTTATCATGTGATTCTTATAAATTTATTTATGCAGTTTATTATGGTGATTGATTTTCATACATTAAACAAGCTCTGCATCCCTGGGGTGAAGCCTATTTGATCAAGGCGGATAATGCTTTTGATGTGTTGTTGAATTCAGCATGCAAGGATTTTGTTCAGGATCTTTGCATCTAAGTTCATTGGAGATATAGGCCTATACTTTTATTTCCTTGTTGCACCTCTGTCTGCTTTTGGAATTGGGGCAATGCTAGCTTCAAAAAAAGAGTTGGGGAGGATTCCCTCATCTCCGATTATGAAGACCTGTCTGAGCAAAATTGGTTTCAGTTCTTCAATGAAGGTTTGATAGAATCCAGTTGAAAAGCCATCTGGACCTGGACTTTGCTTTTTGGGGAGGTTTTGATTACCTTTTCAATCTCCATGAATGTGATAGGCTTGTTAAGGGGATTAATCTGCTCTGTGTTTAGTTTTGGTAGGTAGTATGTGTCTAAGAATTCATCTATTTTTTTTTCCAGATTATTTAATTTTGTGGAGTACAGGTTTGGAAGTATGCCCTGATGATTCTTCCAATTTCATTGATGTCTGTTGTGATCTCTCCTTTCTCATTGCTGATTTTATTAATTTGAGACTTCTCTTTTTCTTTTTTGCTTGTTCAAATTGGTGAGGGGTTTGTCAATCCTGTTTATTTTTTCAAAGAACCAGCTCATTGATTTTTTAAAAAAATGTTTTCTTAGTTTTTAATTCATTAATTTCTGCCATAATCTTGATTGTTTCTTTCCATCTGGAACTCATTGGGGTGAATACTTCTTTTTCCAGTGCTCTTAGGTGGACAGTCGGGTTATTAATTTGGGATTTCTCTGTCTCTGTAATGAAGGCATTTAGGGCTAGAAATCTAACACTTAGGACTGCCTTCATTGTGTCCCATAAGTTTTGGTAGGTTGTGTTTTCATTATCATTCAATTCTAGGAACTTTACAATTTCTTTCTTGATTTCTTCCATGACCTATCCATTCATAGTTTAAAAAATGTGTTGTTTAGCTTCCAGGAGCTGGTGGAGTTCTTGATGTGTCTCTTGTTGTTAATTTCTAGCTTTAAAGCATTGTGATTTGACATGACGCAGGAAGTTACTTCAATTTTCCAGACTTTATGAAGGCATGCTTTACTGCCTAATATATGGTCAATTTTGAAGGTTATGTAGAGTTGTGCTGGCAAGTTCTGTAGATATCCATTAAGTCTATTTGATCTATGATGTTGTTGAGCTCTATTATTTCCCTGTTGGTTTTCTACTTGGAGGATCTGTGTATTGATGATAATGGAATATTGAAGTCTCTCATTATGATGGTGTTGGTGTTTATTGTTGTTTTATTGTTAAGAAAATTTTGTTTTGTAAAAAATGTTGTTAACCAGTGTTTGGTGTATGTATATGACTGTGATGTGCTCATGTTGGATCATTCCCTTGATGAGTAAGAAGTGGCCCTCTTAGTCCTTCTTGATTACTTTTTAAGTCTATTCTATCAAATATTAATATAGCAACACCTGCTTGTTTTTTTTTTTTTAATTTCCATTTTCTTGAAACAGCATTTTCCAGCCTTTCACCCTGAGGAGGAGTTCTATCTTTAGTGAAGTGGGTTTCTTGAAGAAAGCAGATAGAAAGGTCCAGTTTTTTGATCCATCCTGATCAACTGTGTCTTTTGATGGGTGAGTTAACACCATTAATATTTAAGGCTATTACTGTGAGGATTGACTTAATCCCTGCCATGATGAGGTGTTTTATATGGTTTGGTGCTTTCTTGTTCCAGTCAGGTTTTCACTGCTGGTAGATATCACCCAACCAAGAGCAGCTTGTGGGAGAAAGAGGTTTATTTTGACTTACAGGCTCAGGGGGAGCTTCATGATGGCAGGGGAAAATGATGGCATCACCCCCTGGCCCACATAAGGTGGACAAAGGAACAGGAGAGTATGACAAATACTGGCATGAGAAAACTGACTATAACACTCATAAACCTGCCCCCAACAATACAATGACTCCAGGAGGTGTTAATTCCCAAATATCCATCAGCTCAGAATCTAACATTCAGAACACCTAAGTTTATGGAGGGGCACCTGAATCAAGCCACCACATTCTACCCCTGGCCCCTATGAACTGATAACCATATATGATTTAAAATGTAGTGCATTCAACCAACTTTAAAAGTCCTCATAATTTTTATTAATTCCAATTATGTTCATACATTCCCATAGTCCAAGGTCCTTTAACTGAGCCATAATACCAAAAAAATCCCCCCAAAACCCATAATGGCATAGAATAAACATTCAGACAGCAAAAGATGGCACTGGGCATAGCAAAGAAATATTCAGCCAATATAATATTTAAAACCAACAGGGCAAACATCAAACTCTGTAGCTTCAAGTCCAATAACTTTAGCCAGTGACAAATCTCTAAGTCCGATAATTCTAACCAGCAACAAGTCTCAGAGTTCCAATTCCACCCCTCCAGCTAGACTTCGCACAGTCCTGGAAAACTTTATCAGGGCTGGCAGGTTTACTTAGCAGCCATCTTGTGGTCCCGAAATCTCCACTGGGTCTCCACTGCAATCCGCAGTTCTTCCTCATGGCTCCATCAGGTCTCCATGCAGGCATCCAGCAAACCTGCTTCACACTGCCCATAGTCATTTCCAAAATCAAGATCATATTGCAAACGCAATGACCCTCTCTTTCCTGCATTTTTCATTCTCCACAATACCAGGTAGGGTGACAATTTGTTAATCCACGGGAGAATTGTTGGGCTCTGAAGGGCCCAGGTGTGAGGCCTAGTGGATTTTCCTGAGCTTAGCTAAAATTTGGCAACCTGTCTCTGGCCAGCTAGGACTCAGCAAGACACCTAATGGCTTCTGGCCTGCCACCTCTGGGTAGCAATTGTAAGTACCATTTCAATAGTTAAAGTTTACTATTGGCCCTTACCTCTTCCCCCATCCTAACATCCCCACCTTCGTCCCCAACATGATATAGGCAACTGCTCATAGTAATAAAGCGAGTTTTTTCTCTGTGTTCCTGCTTCGAAAAGACTCCTGACTCAGTGTGGTTTTTCTCCGGTGGCCAGGACAGATCTGGGTCATCCGACACTCTTCATCCCCTCAACCCTTAGGGAGGAATCAGCAGGCCTGGTCCTTCCCTCAACACTACCTACCTGCCTGGGGAAGGAGCCCAGCAGAGAATAAAGCAGACTTTGAAGAACAGGACAATCCTTGAGCACTCAGGCCCCTTCAGAAGAGTCTATGTTCTTCCTGTTGCCCCAGTGCCGGTCAACTTGCCCAAACTCAAAGGTTGTAACCTCTCAATTGCAGCTGAATGGGCAGCAGTTTCAGCCTAAAGATTTCTTTCTGTGCCATATCCCTCTGCTCACACCATTTTATTTCTATGCAAAGCAACCCTACACAACTTCTCAGGACATGGGCATAACAGAAAGCTTCTCACACAAACTGCTAGCCCAGTCCAAGCAAAGCTCTTTCTTACCCTCATAAGCCAAACCTCACAGTCCATAGTTCTTACTGCATTCAGGTCTTTCAACTCTGACCAGAATAGTCCATCAAGGTGTATTTACAGCACTTCAATGCATCTCTTATGGCAGTTTCAAATCTTTACATATTCCTCTTGAAAATCAACTCCAAAAGGCCAAAGCCACACAGTCAGGTGTTTAGCAGCAATCCCACTCTTTGGTACCACTTTACTGTTGAAATCATGTTCACATTGCTGCTAGAAATCACCCAACCAAGAGCAGCTTCTGCGAAAAAGAGGGCTATTTTGGTTTATAGGCTTGAGGGGAAGCTCCACGATGGCAGGGGAAAACGATGACATGAGCAGAGGGTGGACATCACCCCCCGGCCCACATAAGGTAGACAACAGGAACAGTAAAGTATGCTAAACATTGGCATGGGGAAACTGGCTATAGCACTCATAAGCCCGCCTCAAACAAGACACTGCCTGCCTCCTGGAGGTGTTAATTCCCAAATCCCCATTAGCTAGGAACCTAACATTCAGAACACCTAAGTTTATGGGGGACACCTCAATCAAACCACCACACTTGTGTATTGTAGTATTTTGAGCCTAGTCTATTTGGATTACTGTGACCTTCTTCTTGTTGGCTCTTGAGACTGATTGTTTGACTGTTCTGTGTGGAGTATTACCTCAAGTATTCTCTGTAAGTTGGGTTTTGTGTTCATATAATCACAGAGTTGAGTTTTTTCATGGAAAGTTTTTCTTTCACCATTTATTAGGAAGGATACTTTTCCTGGGTATAGGAACTTGGGTTGGAAGCCATAAATTTAGAGTTTGGAGCATTAAATTCCAGGCCCTTCTGGCTTTCAGTGTTTCCACTGAGAAATCTGACATAATTCTGATGGAATTGCCTTTATATGTTGTGAATTATTTCTTGCTTGCTGCTTTTAATACTCTGTTTGCTTTCGTTGTTAAGAGTTTTAACTATGATGTGTCTTGGAGAGTTTTTTCTTTGGTACTGACTGTTTGGTGTTCTGTGGGCTTCCTGTATCTGGATGGACCTCTCTATTGAGATTCAGAAAATTTTCTTCAATAATTTTGTTGAATATGGTCTTTATGCCTCTAGCCTGGATTTCCTCTCTTTCTGACATAACCATGATCCAGCTGTTTGGTCATTTTAGTGTATCCCACAGTTCCCTCATATTCTGTTCACTTGATTTTTTTTTTTTTTGAACTCAGCAAAGTTTTTGGATTCCTGATTAATTTCTTTTGTCTTATCTTCCAGGTCAGAGGTTCTGTCTTCCACATGAGTAACTCTGTTGGTGAGAGGTTTCAGGTAGATTTTTATAATTTCTATTTTAGTGGTTTTTTTTTCTGTTGTGTTTTTTGCATCATGTCCATCTCTTTTTTGAGGTACAATTTTCAATTTGAGTTCTGATTTTCCAGATGCTTCCTAAATTTCATTCTTGAGTTTGATCAGGTCTTCATTAAGCTTAATCAATTGGTTGCTGAGACCTTTCATTTCTTGATTCACCTTCAATTTATTCCTATCTCTTTGGAGGGGTCTAATATTTTGTTCAATCAAGCTAAGCCTACTGTCAAAAGCTGAATGCTCTAGGAGATGATTCTCTTCAATTTCATTGATACAATTGTTGGTTCTTTGATGTTTTGCTTCCAGTTCAGTGACTTTTTTTTTAAATTTGAGAGTGAGAGAGAGAGAGAGGGAGAGAGAGAGAGGGAGAGAGAGAGAGGGAGAGAGAGAGAGAATGGGTGTGCCAGGGCCTCCAGCCATTGCAAATGAACTCCAGACATGTGCACCCCCTTGTGCATCTGACTAACGTGGCTCCTGGGGAATTGAGCCTCAAACCGGGGTCCTTAGGCTTCACAGGCAAGTGTTTAACCATCTCTCCAGCCCAAGTTCAGTGATTTTTTTTTTTTTTTGATAAGGGTGTGATTGGATATTGTGCTTTCATTTTGGGAATGAATTTCTGGTGATTTCTCTCTGATTTAATTGGAGGCTTCCATTGTAGGACTAGGCATCCTTGGTGGAGATCTCTCAGTTTTCTGACTTTCGTTGGCTTTTTTGCATCATTATTTCGCATTTTAGGAAGACTTTCCTTTATTGAGGAGGATGCAAGTTTTTGTCCTTTGCACTCAAAGCTCTCACATAGTTTATTGTTTTTAAAATATCTAAAAATTATTTTGTTTTTGTCAATGTAAAAACTTGAAATAGAAAAATATAATTTAAAATACCTTTCCCATTTGTAATACATTTTTTCTACATGCAGACATTTGTAATTCCAGCTTCTTTTATCTGTGCTCAGATGTTATAAAAAGAAAGAGGATGTACACTAACCTGTGGTTTTTATGAAAGCTAACCCTATTTTAAATGTCTTCCATACACCATTCCTTTTCTTTGCAGTACCAAGTAATGATACTAAAGACTGTGTGTCTCAGTGTCTTAACAAAGGTTAGATAACAGTTGAGCCAAGTGTCAGTCAAGTGCCTTTTGATGCTGAAAGTCTTATTTATAGTGGTCATCTGTTTCAAAATGCAATTTTTCTAGATATTTAAAATGTAGCTTCCTAATATTCACTTATGCTAAAGTGTTTTACATGAATTTTTTCATTTGCTACTGGATAAAGAAGTTGTATTCCTACATAAAATGCCATCTAAGTGTATAAAACACTCTTTATTAAAATTATTTGTTTTTGTTTCTAGTGATATAACACTCTATAACACAAGTTGGCCTCAAACTCATGGCAATCTTGTTCCTTTAATAAAGATATCAGAAGACTGCAGTGGTGTTTGTTTATGGGTCCTCTATTCCATTCCAGTGTTCTACATGACTTCTTCTGTACAAGTACTATGCCATTTCTGTTATTATTGTTTTATAGTTCTACTTGTAACCAAGTATTGTGGTATATTTAGCACTACTAATTTTAGTCAGGATTTCCTTAGCTGTTCATGGTTTTCTGTGCTTTCATGTGAATTTTAGGATTTTTTTTTTCTATTTCTGTGGAGAATGTCACTGGAATTTTGATGGGCATTGCACTGAAATCCGCAGGTCATTTTCAGTATTATAGCCATTTTCACATTTATTCTACAGATTTTTCAAAATGAAATAGCCTTCCATCTTCTCCTCCCTTTAAATTCTTTTTTCAATGTTATCTAGTTTTCACTTTTGGGGTCTTTCACATCCCTGTTTATTTTCTTTTAAGGAACTTGCTAATGATATTGTATACAGAAAAGCCAATTTTTCTACATTTTGATCTTGTATTCTGATACTCTGCTTAAAATTCAAACAAATATAAGAAGTCTCTGGTAGAGACTTTATGGTCTTTTAGGTATAAGAACCACACTGAATATAATGATAATTTCATTTCTTCTTTTCCTATTTGTATTCCTTTTATTTCTTTGTCATGGTTCCCTACTCTGACTTTGCCTTCAAGAACCACACCGAACAAAGGTGACTAGACTGAGAATACTATGTGATTTTGGCACTTGATTCTATTTATATGTTGAGTATGTTGAGTATTTGAGTACGTTGAGTATGTTCAAACATCTTCATACCCATGGTAGTGTATGACTATTTTAGAGTGTTGAATCTGGTTTGCAAGTGTTATATGTATATATTTTTTTCTTTTTTTTAATTATGTAGAAACTTTGTACACATCATGTGTTGGTACCATCATTTCACTTCTCCCTGTCCCCAGTCCACTGAGGACCCTCCTGAGTGGGATTGTTGGTAATCATGATGGAATTATGAGTTATGAGTTATGAGAGCAACAGTAAGTTACTGTGGAGGTTGGGCAATGCTTCTCAATGTTCCCTCCTGTGGTTCCTGGCTGCCCTAGGACTGCTGCACATTGGTTTCCCACGGGTGTCCAGGCAACTGTGGAGCAGGGTCTTGGGTGGCTGTGAGTGCAATGGGAACAACTGGGAGACTGTGTCAGAGGACAGCTTGTTCATTGGTTAGGGGAATTGGCTTAAAAGCACTCATGTAGTGGTAGGAAAAGGTATATGGTACGGGTCACATGGAGATTGGCTGTATGAGGGCTGCTGGGTGATACCTCATTAACATATAGGGACCTTCCAGGTGAGCTCTAAAAGGTCACATGGCCATGGGGAAAATGAAACCTAAGTCTTATGAGGATATCCAGGTGCCCCAGGCAGGTGGAGGGAGCAGCCCCACTTCTGCAGTTCTTGAGGTAAGATTATTAGGGTCACCTGCTACAACCTCCTGTGGCCTGGAGCCCTTAGCTCTGTCTGACAGCTCAGGACTGCTTAAAGCTCCAGTGGCCTCAGCTGTACCTGATACCCTCCCACCCTGTGGCTCTTACGTTCTTTCTGCCCCTCTTCCATGAAATTCCTTGAACCTTGTATTTATATTTTGTGGAAATTTTTTTTTTTTTTGTGAATATGTTCACCATAAAACTTGGTCAACTGCTATTTTTATTAGTCTTTCCTTCTCTGGTTTTGGTATCAGGATAAGTCAGGACTCATAGAACGAGTATGAAAGTGTTCCTTTCTTCCCTGTTTTATGGAGCAATTTAAGGAACGCTAGTTCTTCTTTAAAGGTCTCTTAGGAATTCAGCAATGTCTATCTCATCCTGGGCTTTTAGTTCTTAGGAGAATCCTTACTACTGCTTAAATATACTTGCTTAAAATAACCAGTCTTTTTCAGTTGCTTATATATCCTCTTGGCTCAAATTTATCAGATCATATGCTTCTAGGAATTCATCCATTTAGTCTCAATCTTCTAACTTATAGAAACAGAATTTTTCAAAAGATTCCCTAAAGATCCTCTGGTTTTCAGTGTTATCTGTTTTTAATATCCTCTTTTTGTATTTAATTTTATTAATTTGGGTCTTTATTCTGGGTAGTTAGGATAAGGGCTTGTCAATCTAGTTTCTCTCTTCAAGGAACCAAATCTTTATATTTTTATTCTTTGTTTCATTAATTCTTCACTGAAACTTTGTTATTTCTTTTAACTACTTTTGGGTTGACTTGTTTTTTTAGTTTCATGTTATTTATTTTAGATCAATCTATTTTTTATAATTTATTTATTTTCAAGCAGAAAGAGAGAAAGAGAGAGGGAATGAACATGTCAGAGCCTCCTGCCACTACAAACGAACTCCAGATACGTGAGCAACTTTGTCCATCTACTTTATGTGGGTACCAGGGAACTGAGCACAGATCACTAGGCTTTGCAAGTGCCTTTGACCACTGTGCAATCTCTCCAGTCTCCTAATTTTTTAATGCAGGTACTCATAGCTCTAAGTTTCCCTCTTGGGTCTGCTTTTCCTCTATCCCAAAGGTTACATGAAGTTGTTTTAATGTTCATTTGTTTCTAGGAAGATTTCAATCCTCACACCCATTATTTTCAATTATCAATGAATGAATCAATCAAAAGTATATTATTAAATTGCCATGTGTTTGTATAGTTTCTGTAGTTCCTCTTGCTATTGACTTCTGTGCTCTATTATGAAGGTGAGAACTTATTCAAATATTTATATCTATTAGGACTTACTTTATGTCCTAAAATGTAATCTATTTTGTAGAAAGTTTCATAGATTGCTGAGAAGGTGTACTCAACAGCTGCTAGAATACTAGGTAGATGTCTGCTAAGTCCATTTCATCTATGCGGACCTGGATCATCTATCTATTAATGAGAGTGGAGTATTAATGTATATTTGTATTTGGATTTACCTGTTCATTTTATGTTCAATGATGCTTATTTTACAAAACTGGTTGCACTAACATATGATGCACCTCTTTAATATATTATTTTTATTTGCTTATTTGAGAGATGGAAAGGAGGAGAGAGAGAATGATAATGGGCATGCCAGGGCTTCTAGCTACTGCAAATGAACTCCAGATGCATGTGCCACCTTATGCATCTGGCTTACATGGGTCCTGGGGAATCGAACCGAGGTCCTTTGGCTTCAGAGGCAAGTGCCTTAAGTGCTCAGCCATCTCTCCAGCTCTGATGCACATCTTTAAATCCCTTATATCATCTTGCTAGACTGTTCGCTGTATTAATGTGCAAGTGTGTACCCTGATTCTGGCTTGAAATCTGATATGGTGGCTCTGAACCTTGCTTACTTTCACATGTTTTCACTCCAGTCTGTGTAGGTCTTTGCTGGTCAAGTGAGGTTCTGGCATCAGCAAACAGTTGAATGTTGTTTATTAATCCATTCAGGTAGGTTGCATCTTTTAATTATGGATTTCAGTCTTTACAGTTATCACTTGAATGTGTATATTAATTTTCCCTTCAACTTAGAGGTTTGATAGTTTACTGAGTTAATCATGCTTATTTCGTAATTCTCATCTGTTTATTCTCCTGGTGAAATTTATTATTTTCCAATATTGTTGTGATTATGTATAACTTTTATCATCTTCTGTATTCAAGTATTTCTTTATTTTTTTCTGCAGTACCATGAAATGGACTTAGGGCCACAAGCATGCTAACCAAGTACTCACCACTAATCCATATCCCTAGTTCATTTTTTATTGAGAATCTTAATATATAATATATAAACATATGGTAATTTGATCATGTTCCTGTCCAATTACCCCCCTTTTACTCACCCCCATACCCTGAGGACCATCTCTTTTTTTTTTTAATTTTTTTTGGTTTATTTTTATTTATTTATTTGAGAGCAACAGACAGAGAACGAGGCAGAGAGATAGAGAGAGAGAGGGAGAGACAATGGGCGTGCCAGGGCTACCAGCCACTGCAAACGAACTCCAGACGCGTGCGCCCCCTTGTGCATCTGGCTAACATGGGACCTGGGGAACCGAGCCTTGAACCGGGGTCCTTAGGCTTCACAGGCAAGCGCTTAACCGCTAAGCCATCTCTCCAGCCCAAGGACCATCTCTTTTAAAGTAGTCTTTCCTCTGTGTGTGTGTTGTTGTTGTTGTTTGTTTCATTCCTTTTGTTCCCCTTCATCCTCCATGTCAAAATGTTGATGGGCTCAAAATCATGCTAGTCTTGTGAAGGCATTAGTAACCAATGTGAGGTCATAAATGCACCAAACCATTCATGTTGGGAATATAGCACCACAATGCATGCCCACACTGTGGCTCAGTCTTTCCACCTTCCTCCTCAGTTCCCTGAGTCTTGGAGGGCACTAGTGTTGAGCTATTCACACCCTTATTTTCTACTCTGATGCATTTTGAGTTTCCTTAGTGTCTACCACCATCTAGGAATGGCTCTCTGGCTAACAGTTCTATTCTTTCTATGACTGACTATTCAATGTTCCCTGAGCCCTGGCAAATATGATAGAGAGGACTTGTCAGGTCTTAAGCTATGACATTCTCTTCCTATTTGGGTGAGTCTTTGGTCTCCCTGGTATTTGCTGCCAATTGTAAAAAACAAGGTTCTCTAACCAAAAGTGAGAAAATTATTAATCAAAGGGCTTAAACATTTCTCTCTTCTTATTATTAAAGCTAAGACTTCAAGTTAAACAACGGTCGTGAGACTGGTATTCCCTGTCTTGTTCCAGACCTTAGTGGGAATGCTTCAAGTTTTTTTTTTCCATTTAGTATGATACTGGCTTTAGTTTGTTCTATATAGCCTGGGATGAAACCTACTTGATAGAGGTGGATGATCCTTGAATTCAATTTACAAGAATGTTATTGATAATTTTTGCAGTAAGTTTCATCAGGGATCCTAATCTATAATTTTCTTTTATTTCTGTGTCTCTGTCATTACTTTAATGCTAGCTTCATTGAAAGATTTAGGGAGCTTTTCCTCCTTTACAATTTTATTAGATAACTTGATTAGTAGTGGTTCCAGATCTTCTATAAAGGCCTGGTAAAATTCAGCTGTGAATCAGTCTGGCCCTGGATTATTTTGGGTTGGGAGATTTTTAATTATAGCCTTAATCTCATTTTTTTTTTCAAGATAGGGTCTCACTCTAGCCCAGACTGACCTGGAATTCTCAGACTGGCCTTGAACTCATAGCAATCCTCTACCTCTGCTTCCAAGTGCTGGGCTTAAAGACATGCACCACCATGTCATGCCAATCTCACTTCTTGTTACAGCTCTATTTAAATTTATTTCTCTCTTCTGTATTTAACTTTGGTGGATTATAAGTGTCAAGAAATTCATCCATTCACTTCCACATTTTTTAGTTGGTGGTATCTAGATTTTTGAAATACATCCTTATGGTTCTCTCAATTTCATTGGAGTCTGTTGTAATATCACCTTTAACCTCTAATATTGTCAATTAGTGTCTTCTCTCTCTCTTACTTTTGGTTAATTTTGTTAGGAGCTTATCTAGTTTTTCTTTTGGAAGAACCACTTCTTTGCTTCAGCATTTTTTTTTTTTTTTGCTACATTTCTAATTGATTTCTGTCTTGATCTTTATTTTTTTGTGTCTGGAACATTTGAGTTTGTTTTTGCTTTTCCAAGGCCTTCAGATTTTGCACCATATGTATTTGAGATCTATTTTTTTTTTTATCAGAGAGAGAATTGGTATGTCAGGGCCTTAGCCACTACAATTGAACTCCAGATGTGTGCACCACTTGTGTGCATGTGTGAACTTGTGTACATGCATCATCATGTGTGTCTGATTTACGTGGTTCTGGGGTGTGGAATCTCGGTCCTTCAGCTTTGCAGGCAAGCACCTTAATTGCTAAATCATCTCTCCAGTCCGAGATCTATTTTTGTAATGTAGGCATTTAGAGCTATTAGCTTGCCTTTTAGAACTGCCTTCAGGGCTGGAGAGATGGCTTAGCGGTTAAGTGCTTGCCTGTGAAGCCTAAGGACCCGGTTCGAGGCTCAGTTCCCCAGGTCCCACGTTAGCCAGATGCACAAGGGGGCGCGTGCATCTGGAGTTCGTTTGCAGAGGCTGGAAGCCCTGGCGTGCCCATTCTCTCTCTCTCCCTCTATCTGTCTTTCTCTCTGTGTCTGTTGCTCTCAAATAAATAAAAAATAAAAAAAAAAAACTTTAGAACTGCCTTCATTGGTTCCCGTAGGTTTTGGTATGTTGTGTGTTCATTTTCGTTCAGTTATAGGAAGGTTTTGATTTCTTTCTGTAACCTGTTTGTTGTTGAATAGGGTATTGTCCAATCTCCAGGAGTTCATGTATATTGTATTGCTTCTCTTGTCAATGTCTAGCTTTATTGCATTTTGGTTGAATTTAATACTACGTTATCTCAATTTTCCTGAATATGTAGAGAGTTGTTTTGTATCATAATGTGCAATCTATTATAGAGAATGTTGTATGAACTGCTGAGTAGAATATGTATTCTGTGTAGTTTGTATGGAATGTCCTACAGATGTCTGTTAAGTCCATTTGATCTATGGAATTATTTATCTCCCTTGTTTCGCTTATCTTCTGTTTAGATGATCTAATGGGAATAGTGGGGTATTGAAGTTACCCACCATTATTGTATTGGGATTTGTACCTGGCTTTATGTCTATTAGATTTTACTTTATAAAATTTGGTACACCTGTTTATGGTGTGGGTATGTTTACAATTGTAACAACCTCTTGGTGAACTGTTCCCTTGATTAGTATGAAGTAGCCTTCTTTATTTTTTTTCTTTCTTTTTATTGTAAAGTCTATTTTGTCAGATAATAGTTTAACTATACCCACTTTTTTTGTAATTTCATTTGCTTAGAATATCTTTTTGCATCCTTTCACCCTCAGGTGCTGTCTTTGATAGGTGTGTTTCTTGAAGACAGCCAAAGCATAGCTCCTCTTTTCTGATCCAACCTCTTAATCTTTGTATTTTCATTGGGCAGTTGAGTCCACTGATATTCACAGATATTGAAAGATGTCAGTAAATCTCTGTCATTTTGTGAAGTCTGGTGTTTTCTTGGTCATCATTCACTTTAACTGTTCTAATTTGATTATTCTCTTCTCCCTCCTCCAGACTCTTAAGTATGTTTATTCTTCTCTTCATTGTGCAATATTCCACCCAGTATTCTCTGCAAGGCTGGCTTTGTTCTCATTTATTCATATAGCCAGCTGTTATTGTAGCAAGCTTTACTTTGTCCTTTTATTGTGAGGGATAAAATTACTGGGTATTGTAGCTTTGGTTGGCATCTGTGATCATTCCATATCTTAAAGACTATATCCCATGCCCTTCAGATGTCACTCTGAAGGTATTACCTTTGTAAGTGACAAGCTGTTTCTCTCTTGCAGCTTTTAGTAATGTCTTTGTTTTCTGTGTTTACTATTTTAACTATGTCATGGAAAATTTCTTTTCTGATTCTGTGTATTGGATTTGGTGTTATATGTTATACTTTTATAACTAGATAGACCTTTCTTACATAAAATTTGGAAACTCTTCTTCCAAATTTAATGATTGGTTCAAATGTTTTCTTTCAAATTGGAATGTTTTGTCTTTTTAAAAGGTGCCCCACCTTTCCTTCATGTACTGCTCATGCTTTTCTTGAACCTGTCATTGATTTTGGCTTCCTGATCTATGTCCTCTGCCTTGTCCTCAAATCCTGATATGCTGTCATCCACATGATCTATTGCATTGATATGGCTCTTCTGGAATCATTTTAATTGAGTTATTTCATTTTGTATTCCTTTTTTTGCAACATATCTGTTGCACTCCGGTTCGCATTGCTGATGGAAATCACCCAACCAAGAGCAGCTTCTGGGAAAAAGAGATTTATTTTGGCTCACAGGCTCGAGCGGGAGCTCCATGATGGCAGGGGAAAACGACGGCATGAGCAGAGGGTGGATATCACCCCCTGGCCAACATAAGGTGGACCACAGCAACAGGAGGGTGTTCCAAACACTGGCAAGGGGAAACTGGCTATAATACCCATAAGCCTGCCCCCAACAATACACTCTCTCCAGGGGGCATTAATTCCCAAATATCCATCAGCTGGGAACCTAGCATTCAGAACACCTAAGTTTATGGAGGACACCTGAATCAAACCACCACAATATCTTTCTTTTTATTGAGTTCTACTATTATTTCCTGGCTTGATTTTCTTTGTATTTAGTTAATTGTGTTGTCTTGGAATTCATTCAAGTATTTATCTGTGTCCTTTTTGAATTTATTCATCTACTGATTTCTTTTAATTAATTCTTATGCATTTCATTCAGGCTTTTATTTATGTCCACTTTACGTTTGTAGTATATAATTATCATGATCATTGTTTGGAATCCGTTGCCTGGAGTTTCCTCTAAATAGATTTTGTTGGGAGGCTTCAACTATGGGACTAGGTAGACTTCATGGTGAAATCTTGTCTTGGCTTCTTGTGTTGTTTCCATTAAGAGTTACTCATCTGGAGATAATCCTTTTGTCCTGTGGAGAATGTAGCAATAGCGGCTTCACTGGAGAGTACAGAGTAGCTGGGATTAGGACTGATTTATTAGTAAGAGACACAAGTATGGACTAAGAGCTTAATGGGTCCGATTCTCCTGGATCCCCAGTGACCTACCAGAGTCTGGATTGAGAGGAAAGGCAGTGCTGATTTGTAACTCACTGGAAGGCAGGGCCCTATCACCTGGTGCTTCTGGTTCCCAGGTGACTTATCCATATCTGGGACTTGGGCCTATATGCTAGATACTGAGATGTCTAGTGCTTTCCGGTTCACTGGCTGGAAACCTTCCCTGTCTGGGGCCTGCACGCTGGAGTGAGCTGCCTGGTACTTTCCAAAAGCTTCCCTAGCTGATGACCAACTCATATCCCAGGGCCTGGGCCTACATGCTCACAGCCCAACAAGCTGTCTGGAGCATTCCAAAGGATTATCTGTTTGGTCTCTTTTAATTTTTTTATCCTTGGGAGAGAGAGCTACCGACCACCTCACCCTCCATAGTCTGAACTCCCTGCAGCTAAAACTTTGGGTGGCCATCCCTATCCAACCTCCCCTTTCCCAAGACCATCTTTCAGGGCAATTTCCTATCCAAACACTGTGGCAGAGTGTTCCTGACTCCTGGACTTGTGATTGTTTTTCAGGTACCTAGAGAATCTAACTCTCAAATAAGCAGTCCACTCTCAAGACTGTGTCTGGTTAAAGCACTCTACTATATGAGGATCAATGCAATTGGTTTCTTCTCCAGTGCTTCCACAGGATTCATTATTGCACCAAATCCTCTCACTAAATTCAAGAACTATGGGCTAATTTTAAGGCTAGGATTAATACTGTTTCTTTCCAAAACTGGAATAAAAACAAAAAGGGTAAATATTTGGATAAATACAAGTCTGTATTTCCTGAATATTGGCCATGAAATACAATAATGAAATAATTTTGTAGAATTTAATACACATGTAGATTTTTTAGTGTTTTAGGTTGGTATTTTAATGCTAGACAAAAGGTGAAATTCAATTATGCCCTGCCCATAGGGTGTGAAGTGTAGCTAGCTCAGTGGTAGAGCACTTAATGCTTGAGGCCCTGGGTTTCATTCCTCACATAACATAAGAGAAAAATCTATGTTACCAACACCAGAAACTTTAAATACATGCATTCAGAAAGAATGAAAGTAAACTACGAAAAAAGATATACAAATAATTGCTAAAGAAAGCTAATTTGATAACAGCTGGTAAAATAGACTTTAAGAAAATAGCTTTATGAGATATGTAAAAGAATGTATCATGATGATAAAGAATTAAGTTGCACGGAAAGGATCAAGCTCGAGGTCTGCATGTAAGTGGTAATACAACAACAAAATGTTTGCAGAAAAAAAATGACAACTAAATAGGAAAAGAGACAGGTCTATCCTCAGAGATGTAGACTTTATCACATCTCTCCTTACTAGACAAAAAAAAAAAGAAATGAACAGCAACACAATTGACCTAACAGGTATGTATAGAGTATGTAGCCAACAATAATACAACATTCAAGCCTGCAGAAAATACTGAATGAAAGTATCTACTATACCATAAAAGAAATATCAATAAAATTTCTAGGCTTAAAAAGCTTGAAATATTTCTAAAATACACACTTTTGTAGTGGAATTAAGATATAAAGTAGTAAGAGATGATTAGAACACTTTGAAGTGTTTGAAAGTTAAAGGCACATTTTTGTATCTGCATGTACACTGTTGCAGTCAGGTTCGCATTGCTGGTAGAAATCACCCAACCAAGAGCAGCTTCTGGGAAAAAGAGATTTATTTTGGTTTACAGGCTAAAGAGGAAGCTCCACGATGGCAGAGGGAAACGATAGCATGAGCAGAGGGTGGACATCACCCCCTAGCCAACATAAGGTGGACAACAGCAACAGGAGACTGTGCCAAACACTGGCATGGGAAAACTGGCTATAACACCCATAAGCCCGCCGCCAATAATACACTCCCTCTAGGAGGCATTAACTCCCAAATCTCCATCAGCTGGGAACCAAGCATTCAGAATACCTAAGTTTATGGGGTACACCTGCATCAAGCCATCACATTCTGGCCATGGCCCCCATAAACTGATAACGATACATGATGTAAAATGTAATGCAGTCATCTAACTTTAAAAGTCCCCATAGTTTTTACCAATTCCAATGATGGTCATACATCCCCATAGTCCAAGATCTTTCAACTGAGCCATAACAACAAAAAATAACCTCA
The DNA here is from genome assembly GCF_020740685.1 of Jaculus jaculus. Classification (NCBI taxonomy): domain Eukaryota; kingdom Metazoa; phylum Chordata; class Mammalia; order Rodentia; family Dipodidae; genus Jaculus; species Jaculus jaculus. The sequence continues at coordinate 55,687,498 of NC_059111.1, read as the reverse complement.
AAAAAACCCATAATGCCACAGAATAAATATTCACATTGCAGAAGATGGCATTGGGCATAGCAAAGAAACATTCAGGCAATACGAGATTTAAGACAGCCAGGGTAAACATCAAACTTTGTAGCCTCAAGTCCAATAACTCTAGCCAGTGACAAATCTTCAAGTCCAATAATTCTAACAAGCAACAAGTCTGGCATTCCAATTTGCTAGGATACTCACAGTCCTTAAAAACTTAATCGGGGCTGGCAGATTTCCTTAGCAGCCATCTCGTGGTCCCGGTATCTCCACTGTCTCTCCACTGCAATCCAGGGCTCATCCTCATAGCCCCATGGGGTCTCCATGCAGGCATCCAGCAAACCTGCTTTACATTGCCCATGGCCATTTCCAAAACACAAGAGCGTGTGGCAAAACTGAATGACCCTCTATTTCCTACATTTCTTATACTCCACAATACCATGTAGGGTGACAATTTGTTAATCTAGGGGGGAATAAAGCAGACTTTGAAGAATAGGACAATCCTTGAGCACTCAGGCCCTTCAATAGAGAATATTCTTCCTGTTGCCCCAGTGCAGGTCAGCTGACCCAATTTCAAAGGTTGTAATCTCTCAATTGCAGCTTAATGGGCAGCAGTTTCAGCCTAAAGATTTCTTTCTGTGCCATATCCCTCTGCTCACACCATTTTATTTCTATGCAAAGCAACCCTACACAACTTCTCAGGACATGGGCATAACAGAAAGCTTCTCACACAAACTGCTAGCCCAGTCCAAGCAAAGCTCTTTCTCACCCTCATAAGCCAAACCTCACAGTCCATAGTTCTTACTGCATTTAGGTCTTTCATCCCTGACTAGAATAGTCCATCAAGCTGTACTTACAGCATTTCAAGGCATCTCTTAGGCCAAGATTTAAAATCCTTCCACATTCCCCTTGAAAATCGGCTCCAAAAGGCCAAAGCCACACAGTCAGGTGTTTAGCAGCAATCCCACTCTTTGGTACCACTTCACTGTTGTAGTCAGGTTCACATTACTGGTAGATATCACCCAACCAACAGCAGTTTCTGAGGTTTATTTTGGCTGACGGGATTAAGGGGAAGCAGGGGAAAATGATGGTATGAGCAGAGGGTGGTCATCACACCCTGGCCAACATAAGGTGGACCATAGCAACAGGAGTGTGTGCCAAACACTGGCATGGGGAAATTGGCTATAACACTCATAAACCTGCCCCCAACAATATACTCCCTCCAGGAGGTGTTAATTCCCAAATCTCTATCAGCTGGGAACCTAGCATTCATAACACCTGAGTTTATGGGGGACACCTGAATCAAGCTACCACATACACATAAGCGTTTAGGTACATGGGTGTGCACATGCAGTATAGGCCAACAGCTGATGTCAGTTGTCTTCCTCCATTGCTCTCCCACTTAGTTTTTGACACAAGACCTCTCATTAAAGTTGGAACTCACCAATTCAGCTGTTCTAACAAGTCCCAGGGCACCTCCTGCCTCTACCTCCTAAGTGCTAGAATTATAGGTCTTTATGTGGGTGCTGGAAATTCAAATCAGATGCTAATACTTGCATGGTAAGTATTTTCTTGACTGAGCCATTGCTTCAGGTCGTCAAAGCACATATTATTTTTTTAAATAATCTATGAGTAGACAGAGAAAACTAACAAAGCCCAAAGCTGATTCTTTGAAAAAAAAAAATTACTACAATGTATAAAAGACTTTGTAAGAAAAAAAAAAAACTGGGAGGACATAACTTAAAAATTTTTAGAGAAGTGAAAAAAAATCACCAAAGATCTTTCAAACAAAAAAGTTTTAGCATTCCCAGCCTTCAGGAGGCTGAAATGGGCGGGGAGGGGGAGGGGTTGAATTTAAAATTCTTCGGCCTTACACCAAAATTCTTCCTCAATAAAAATACATTATTAGCCAGGCATGGTGGCACACACCTTTAATCCCAGCACTTGGGTGGCAGAGGTAGTAAGATCAATGTGAGTTCAAGGCCATCCTGAGACCACAGAGAGAGTTCCAGGTCAGCCTGGGCTACACTGAGACCCTATCTCGAAAAACCAAAAAAAAGAAAAAGTTATTAAATCAATTAATAACATAAAAGGATACATTCCTTGAAAAATACTAAAAATGATAAAAGAAGGAAACAGAAATCTGAACTGCATAGCATCTATCAAATAAACTGAATGTTACTAATAGATTCCCCACAAAGACAATTTGTGGTCTACACATTGCTTCCCTGATCAATTACTCTAAATGTTTAAAAAAGAAGTAATACTAATCTTAGATAAACCTTTATAGAATAGAAAAAAAGAACAATTTCGAAGTTTCTATATAAGACAATCAATCAATGATAAAACGAGAAGACACTATAAGAAAAAACAAGAATAAACCAATCTCTCCTTGATTTTACTAAACTTTTAGAGATCTAAGAAAACTCTGTTAGAATAAGCAAACCCAGTATGCAAGGGCAGTATTTTTACAAGCAAATTTTAGTTTTTATTCCAGAAAAAAAAAAAGAGGGTTGGAGAGATGGTTTAGTGGTTAAGACGCCTGCCTGTGAAGCCTAAGCATCCAGGTCCAATTCCCCAGTACCCACATAAGCCAGATGCACAAGGTGGTGCATGTATATAGAGTTCATTTGCAGTGGCTAGAGGCCCTAGCATGCCTGTTCACTCACTCACTCATTCTCTCTCTCTCTTCCCCTGTTCCCCCTCAAATAAATAAATAAATAAGAAAAATACTTTTAATGGATGATTTCAGTTGTCACAATTTAAAAATATAACAAATATACAAAAATAAACTTGACAAAATATATATATTCAAAGCCATTTATCACTATATATTCCATTCTATATAGTATATTTAAGAAAAATTCAGAATATTTAACTATATTAAGGCATTTATTATATTATTGAATTAATGCAGCCTTACTAAAAATCTCAAGAGTTTCATGAAAATTGACTAATGGATCCTACAACTTAGTTTGCAAAAAGTTAAGGATAACCAAGACAATCTTCAAAAATAACTAAAAAATTCTTCTTTTAAATAAGACATATTATAGAGTAAGTTATTAATGATAGCAGGATATCAAGTCAATGATAAACAAGTACACTACCAGAACAAAAGAACAAGTCTAGAAAGAAAGTCACAATGATTTACTCAAATGAAAAGATAATTGTGATACTTGAAGGTAGTAGAAAAAGCGTATCTTCTTAATTAATAATTCCAGGTCAACTGATTTTCTTCATGGATATTAATCCCGACTCCTACATTTAACATTACAAATAAACTACAGATAGATTGTTGATATAAATGTACAAAGCAAAACAACACAGCTTGGACTGGAGAGATAGCTGGGTGATTAAAGGTGCTTGCTTGCAAAAATTGACAGCCCACATTTGATTCCCCAGTACCCACATAAAGCCAAACTCACAAAGTGGCACACCCCATATTCACTTTCTCTCTGTCTGCTTCTTTCTTTCTGTCTGTCTCTATCTCTTTCTCAAATAAATTTTAAAAAGCACAGCTTTAGAAGAAAACAGAAGAATATTCTGATAACTTTGAATAAAGATGATTTATTAAGCACATCACAGTAACTGTTAACTGTGGAAATTTATAAGCATTAACCATAAAATTTACAAATCCTTTATAATTTAATTTTAATCCACCAACACACACTGTAGAGTAAAAAATCAGCACAAAATAGGAGGAATAAAATATTCACTAAGCAGTACATTTATGCTACATGTACTTTTCTACATGCCTAAATCAATAAACATCCATATTAAAATGTAGGGGCATAGTGGAGCTAAATGTATTATTATGGTATCATCTCTATCTTTTAGAGATTGGTCATAAATTTAACACTAAGATTTCTAGTAGCTATATAAGAAAAAGATAAAGTTGTCATTTACATATTCATAAGCCAAACAGATGAGCATGAATCCATTTCCTAGAAATTCAAATGGTAACAATGAAGTTAAGACAAATATTTCTCACAGAAGTCTTCACAAATAAGCTACGTTATAATCAACAATGTCTGTAATAATAACATCAAACAGACCTTCTGCAATCTCTTTTCATCATAATTTTCCATGTACACTGATAAAATATTATCAGTGCAAGAGTAGATAAAGTAAATTGGGTGAGAGAAGCATGGAATAATTCAGTTTTACATATTCAGATACTCTATGATGCTATGAAATAACCTAGAAATGTTGATCAAAGTCCAAACCCAAAGTGTTACTACAGGGCTTGGGAGATTGCTCAGTTAGTAAAGCACTTGCCTTAAAAGCATGAGGTGAAGACTAGAGTTCAATTCCCAGAACTCAGGTATTTAAAAAAAAAAAAATTAAGCCCCAAATGTGGTGGTCACACATATAATATTAGCACCAGGGATGTGAAAACAGATAGCTCCTTAGGGTTGGCTGGCCAGATTAGTTTAGTCTAATCAGGCAAATGCCAAATCAATGAAAGTTTCCAAAATAAAAATGTGGATAGCACCCAAGGCTTATCTGTAGCATCTACACACAGATGAACCTGCCCTCCCCCACACACGTTCTCCTAAATTCAGTCAAAAAAAATATTCATTATAGCCAAGGTATGAACAGTCTCATAAGGCAAATTCAAGCAAGTAGTAACATAAAGTGTGAAAATATAATCTTTTACCTAAATACATTTCTTCTGCTAAGTTGAAGAGCAACAGACTTTTTAAAAATGATTATCCCACACTAAAATGGTAAGACTGCTAAAGGTCACTCACTTAACTAGGACCTCTGAGCACATTTCTTTTTTTTTTAGCAAAATGTTATATCTTTCCTAGTTCACCATGGTTATAAATCGGCAAGTATAGATGTGAGGTAGAAAGAAAAGACCTGCTAGACAGCTTTAAGAAGTAACAGCTAATTTTGGAGAAATGGTAGAAATGTGAAAACAAAGAACTCTAAACAAAGGAATTATAGGACCATTTAGCAAAAAGGACTAGTGCACCTCAAGAATCTCCAAGGGCAGCATTACATTATGCTTCATGTATTCTTTAAATCATACAGGGAAATGCATAACCTCTTCTTTTGAGCAATATACCAAAAATGTATAACTGCTGTTTATTGTGGGTTCAATTACAAACCAGTTATACAGAAGGTTGTATTCTATAATAGTTGTTGACTGAAGTACTACAGTGGATGGATGAAATTTAAAAGTTAACATGAATATCAGTTAACTATAAAATATGAGGTCTTTATTCCCTGAATACATCAAACAAATATTCACATTCAGAAATATGTTGATCTATTAAAACATATTTTATGTTATTAAAGTACATTATGAGATTGTGTCTACCCTGCTTATTTCATCATACTATCCATCTTCTTAAATCCTTCTTGTTATGATTTTGTGTGAGAAGTTTCTCTTAAATACTGATTTATATTAAAGTTTGTAAAGCATTTAAAAATGTTTATCTTGATATAACTATCAATTTTTAAAAGTTTAGATTTTATTTACCTTTGCCAACAGAACCAGTCAAAAGAATATGTCAGCTTTTCTTAACTTTCAATTAAGCTTAAGAACAGTGGGGAGAAAAGACTTGTATCCGATTGAAAAAAAATTTTTTTTTCAAAGTTCTAATCTAAATGATAGAAATGAAGCCATTCTACAAATACTTTGAAGTGTGGAAGCTTTAGAGCCTTCAAATGACCTAATTTCCCTGTGATAAATCTGTGGAAACATATAATAAGATCTTACTTGCTGAGATAAGTATCACACAAATGGTTTTGTTGTACAATACACAAATGATCTTTGGGAAGAAGTGATGAAATAATTACACACACACAATCATAATGAACCAAAATTCAATTTCTTTACACCTATAGGTCAATATAACTTTTTCTCCAAAACATTAGCAACTGAGACAAAGCCTATATTATAGGCTCCATTGTTAGCCATGAGTAATAATTTATATGCACCATTAACAATTTGGACAAAACAGCTTAGATAATGCAATCAATATAAATATTTATATAGATTGAATCTAAGTCAATATACTATGCACATACTATGCAAAAACTATAACTAAAGTCAGCATTTATAAATTTCAAAACATAAAATAGGGATGGAGAGATGGCTCAGCTGTTAAGGTGCTTGACTGCAAAGCCTAATGACCCAGGTTTGATTGCCCGGTACCCACATAAAGCCAGATGCATGGTGGCATATGCATCTGATGCTCATTCACAGTGGCTGGAGGTCCTAGTGTGCCCATTCTCTCTTTTCTCTCTCTGCTTGCAAACAAGTAAAACAGAAAATAATTATCTAAACAATGAAGAAATAGCTATCCTGGATAGCTGTCCATACAAATCTGTGATGTTACTGAAATGTCTTAAACATAGTTTAAAATTTACTTCACATGAAGCTGAAATACAAATGCCTGTCTCTTTCTTGACTGCCTTCATGAGAGTACAAATGAGCAATGAATGATCTAAAACCAACAAAGACAAAACTAGTAAAGAAAAAAATATCATTCAATCAATATGTATTTGCTGAGTGTCAGTAGATAATACTGAGTAGAATTTTAAAAAATCACACAGAAAACAGGTGTGATCACCACCTCCACGAAGTTTAACTCTGTTGAAGCGACTATGAAACATACTATTTGAGAAGCATGATATAGGATGGAACCTGATTTGGAACTATCATTTCTAATATCTGTAAAACAAAGGTAAGAATAGCTTTTTGTTCTACTTAAGAATGCTATTTGTTTAAAAGACTTTAATAAAGCCTATCTCCCACAAAGCTTACATCGTATACAAAACAAATAGATGAAATTATTTTATCATTTACAATTTGAAGTGTGGCAATTTAAAGTGTGATGTTCTTCCTGCTAAGCAGACAAATGTACAACAAAAGTTTTTAAAAGATACTCAAATTTATTGAATATAACTCCTACTTCAAATATCAGCAAACTGATTAAGAAGCTAGACACACTTTTACATAAAGAAATTTAAAAAGTGTAGACATAAATTGCAGAAAAGAAAAAGGAGTCATCATTATCTAATAATTAATTATCACTGATAGTTGGTGACTCGATGAAATAAAGTAATAATAAAAGAATTTAAGGTTTAGAATAGTTTCTAAGAAAATGGATACCCAGAATTTTATTCTTAAAAAAAAAAAAAAAACTCCAAATGTAAGACTTGACAACCTATTGCCTCGTTCAAAATCAGTTCTATCTGAATACTAGAACTGCTAGCGGTTATTCCTTCGTTTCTGTGTTTCCTACAGGAAGGGAAAACTACATTTTATAATTAGAAAACATTTAAGGAAAGACAGTAGACTTAGGAATAAATCTTTGACATGAAGACTAGTAATCCGTCACAGTCCCAAAAACAGCACTAGCACTGCAGTTAATGCTAGTTACTATCTAGTATCTATCTATCTGGTAACTAGCATTAGGCATTCAGTATTTTATGGAACAAAGGAGTGAAAATACATGTAAACAAGCACACACAACCGAATGCACGCTGATTTGCGCCAACAGAGTAATTACTTTCACAGAAACTGCCTGATAGCTGAACGTGCTCCAAAGCAAAGCACTCTTCCTCCAGGCCCTCCTCAACCGCTCCACACTAAATTACACATTCAAAACAAATCTTCGCCGGCTCCGCCCCAAGCCCTCCCGCGGCGGCCTCTAGCACTTGTCCTGCTGCGAAGTCTGGGGCCTGGGTGGCGCCCACATGCCCGCCCTCTGCAGGGCACGGGCCGCGGACGGACACGCGGGGCGAGGCGGCAGCCCCGGCCCTGGCCCTGGCCCTCCAGGGGCTCGCGCGCCAGCCCGCAGCCCGCAGCCCTCAGCCCGCGCCTGCCCGGCCTCGGCCGCCGTACCTGCACACGGTGATCAGGTTCCTGCGCTCCACCGCGGCATTGCGGGCGCTCAGGCTCTTCTTGCCGCCGCGGCTCCCGCTCAGGCCCCCCAGACTCCGGGAGGCCATGGCAGGGCTCACCCCTGGGCCCCTTTTGTCTCCTACGACCCCGCACGCCTCCCACACCTGTTTCACAGGGTCCTCGCGCCGTACACAACCCCCAGGGTACGTGAGGGACGCAGCGAAGATCCGAGGCTGGGTGTGGACCGCAGACGGCAAGCGCTTGGCACCCAGCTTCCTCTCACGCACGAACACGCGCGCGCGCACACGCACGCACCACCTCCGCCCTCGCGCGCGCCGCTGCCAGCCGCCGAGGAGCTCAGGTTCTGCGTTCGACGCTTCGCTCCGTCCCCAGGGACCCCGGCCGCCGGCGCGCGCGACCCCGCCACACCCACAGAATAACCACTCGCGCTTGGTCACTAATCTCTCCCGGTCCCGTCTGCGGCTGCTGCGGTGAGGCCCGGAGCCTCACGCACGCAGCCCTCCCTCCGGCCACCTATGGGATCCACCCTCTACCCTCGGGACCCAATCGTAGCAGGCGGGGGCGGGGCCTGCGGTGGGACCTTTAAAGCGACGTGCTGAAGCCCCGCCCCCGACGCGTGGGTCTGTCAAGGCTACCTGCGGCGTGCAGAGCCCCTCCGCGACTCACCGGTCCGACGCGCAGTGTGGCTCCGGGCCAGGCCATGGCAAGCGGGGTTCACAGAGTGGCTGGGGCCCAGCGGAAGCGGCGGGGTATCAAGCTTTAAAACCAGATCCCTAGGCCTGGGGCCTAGCCTAGTTTCTGACAGAAGATGCCTCTGCGCCCGCACCCCGCTCTGTGCAGGAGGACCAGCAAGACGGGGGGGGCGGGGTTCTTTGATCCCAGCGCCTACCTTGGGCCTGGTCAACAGCGACACAATGGGCTGAGGGGGAAATGTGCTCCTGGGCCATCCTTCTTGGGATGTCTAGGACTTCTGGACCTTCCACGACAGCTCCCACCCTTCCTCCAGCACAGAGTGAAGCCCGGGCGGAGAATGAGCGTGAGTGTACACTCTCGCGTCCTGGGTAGTGACCCTTGGGGCTTGACCCTGGTCCATACCGATGGGGCTGCTTCCCGAGAGGTCTAAGGAAGCTTTGCAGTCTCCATCTCTCAGGCTTTACCTGTGGGAGACTGCTGAGCTGAGACCCAGGCCGCCCTCCCTCACCTAAGATGCTGTCTGCCTGTCTTGGAACCAGTATTGTACAGACGGTAGATTGAAATCCTTAGTAACTACTATTCCCGTGGAGCCTACTACAAAGTGCTGTGCTTATAACGTGACCTCAAACAAACGCTCCTTAAACTTTAATTGGAGGTCAAATTTGCTATTTTTATTGAAACATCACAATTCTAGTGACTCAAATATCCATATAATTTCCACCTCTATTTTTGAAGTTTCTCTCAAAGAATACGATATGTAGTTTAGTGCAGATATTTTTAGCCTTGTATTTGTATGTAGGGAAAGGAGACATTGTTATTCTATGTTGAATTTTTAAAAAAATATATAGTTACTACTTTCAGAAGGTTTAAATCTTGAAAATCTATTTAAAATCATCAGGGCAAAGACAGTTTTAATCTGCAAAACCTAATGGTAGAATAAAAATCTATTTAGAAAAATGTCTTAACTAAGTTATTATAATGAGTATGCATGGATATGAGAATAAACTCTAGATTTTTCTTTCACATTAATAAAAGCAGGTGTTTTTCACATACAGGTATAAATGAGCTATCAGTGCACTTGTTCCCAAGCATTTCTTGTGATATAGATGCTTCTAAGGAGACCTCTCCTAGGAAATTGTATCTTTTCTTGCTAACCCAAATATGCATTCAGAAGTGGCCCCTGGGAAACAGTTACACAGGCTATATAGAGTCTCAGCAGTTTAGACTGACAAAGGCAATACTATTCAAATTGACATTGCTATTTTTTATTTGAGAAAGAAAGAAAGAAAGAAAGAAAGAAAGAAAGAAAGAAAGAAAGAAAGAAAGAAGGAAGGAAGGAAGGAAAGAAAGAAAAAGAAAAAGAGGTAGAGAGAGGGAGAGAGATCATTTCCATTCCAGGGCCTTCAGCCAGTACAGATGAACTCCAGATGCATGCATCACCTTTCACATCTGGCTTATGTGGGTCCTGCTAAGCCATTTCTCCCACATGGCACTGCTATTTTTAACCACAAATTAAAACTGCATAGAGAAAGCCCTTATATAGAGAAAAACTCTAGGATCAGGAGTGGTGGAGCACATTTGACATCCTACCACTCAGGAGACTTAAGTAGGAAGTGGATGTATTAATTTTGTGCTGCTGTGTCCAAACACCTTACAAGAAGCAAATTAAGGAAGGATGTTTCAATGTTACAGTCCACCATGGTGTGGGAAGCATGGTGGCAGGAGCTTGAGTCAGCTGGTTACATTCAATCCACAACAAGGAAGTGTTTTTTTTGAGGTAGGGTCTTACTCTAGCCCAGGCTGACATGGAATTTACTGTGTATTCTCAGGATGGCCTCGAACTCACAGTGATCCTCCTATCTCTGCCTTGCAAATCTGGGATTAAAGGCATGTGCCACTACACCCTCTCAGCCCTTTTTATTCAGTCTAGGGCCCTGGCCCACAGCTAGGGTGGGTCCTCAAATAACCTAATCCAGAAAATTGAGTACATTCCTAGAGATTTGTTTCCATGTTGATTCTAAATCCTGTCAAATTGACAACCAGACATTAATCATCACAACTCATCATGACATGGAAGACTGTGGCAGAGCAAACCAATTCACATCATAACTGAGAGGATGTGGAGAGTGTCAAGAAACATACAGGGATGATATACCTCCAGGACATGCTTCTAGTGGTCTATTTCCTCTAGCTTGATCCCACCTCTCAAAGTTTCTTCAGCTTCCCAAAATGGAACCACCAGCAGGGTCAAAAAGCATTCAAAACATGAGCCATTTCAGATTTAAATGGAACATTGGGCTACATAGTGAGATCCTGTCTTAAAAAGAGACAAAAAGGGGAAAAGAGAAGAAAGGAGGAAGGGAGGAGAAAAAAGGAGAGAATTGAACTTCTAGGCACCTATGCTAGTTAAGTCCTGAGAGAAGGACCTGAAGCATTTATCAAGAAGACAAAAGTGAGGGGTCATATTAGAACAAGAAAAGCAAGATGTTACTATTCCAAAAATTGGCTTTCTAGCATCAAGTGCATTTTCAGGTTATTTGAACTATAAGTGTATTAGTTGTTTTTCTCATTGCTCTGACAAAATACCTGACAAGCAACTTAAGGAAGACAAGTTTTATGTTTTGGCTCACAGGTTGAGGCTACAGTCTATCATGGTGGAGAAGGCTTGGCAGCAGGAGTGTGAAGCAGCTGCTCACATTACATCCAAAACCAGGAAGCAGAGAACAACAAGTGCTGATGCTCATTTAGATTTCTCCTACTTATTCAGTCCAGGGCCCCAGCCAGTGGAATGATACTGCCCATACTTAGGGTGAGTCTTCTCACTTCAGTTAACCTAATCTAGAAACTACCTCACATACATACCCAGAAAATATGTCTCCATGGTGATTTCTAAACCCAATTAAGTTCAAAACTTGAGAATAAAGATCACAATGAAGTAGCATTTATGATTAACAAATAAAATTTCTTCTCTAATTATTAGATACCAATGTTGTTTTTCATATATTACTTCTAGAGAGGTTGAATTGACATATCAATACTTAATATTTTACTATAATATAAGCAATTATTTCCTTTTGAATGTATAGTATTTAATTAAACTGCCACTGGGGGGCCTTACTTGATAAGATAATTTTCTCCCTCACTTATTCAGAGATGGGTGTCCTGGGTCTCTCTAGATTACTAACCTAAAAGGAGATTACTATGTAATTAGTACATGGTATTCTACAACTGTAGAGCTCCATAAGTTTTCATGCTATTTTTTTAACTTTTTGGCAACTATCTCAATTAATTATTTGATTATTTGAATAAAGACTATTCTGGGATATAAAAAGATTCACTAAGAAGCAGCAGATACCAAATCAGACCTATAGAAATTCTATAGTATTGGATAAATACATACCATCCTTTCTCCTCCTCCTCCTCTTTCTTTTCCTCCTCTGCCTGTCTCCACCTCCTTACTATTATTATTTTTGGTTTTTTGAGATAGGGTCTAACTCTAGCCCAAGCTGATCTGCAATTCATTATGTAGTCTCAGGGTGACCTTAAACTCAGTGATCCTCCTACTCCTGCCTCCAGAGTGCTGGCATTAAAGGTGTGCTCCACCACGCCTCGCTTCATCTTTTCTTATTATTTCCCCACCCTTACACTTCTGCTCAAGAGAAAAAATTACAAATGCAACAAGTAAAACTTGTCAAGTACAAAGTTCTGTAAACCAAAGAAATTACCAAACCACATTTCTTTTAGTCTCAGAAAATGTGAACATTCCATGTGTACCACAAATCCAGTTGCCATACATAACATTTTAGAAAAAAAATGACACTCAAGCTTTCGTATATGATTTTCTGCCTTTGTAATGGATGGGGAGATTTGCTTCTTCTTCACATACCCTCTGGTGCTAAGTGCAGCAGTAGCCTCAGTTGTGCTCCCAAAGAAGAAGAATTCACAACAGAGTACGAGTATAGAATCATGTAATCAGAGTTCATTTTAGCAGGTAAGGAAGTAAAAGGTGAAGTCAACTCTTCAGAGTAGAGGGCAGGAAGAACCAAGGGACAACAACAAAGCTGTGCCGCCAGCATCTGGACTGAGAAATCCTAGTCTACCATTTCTCCTCACTTTGCCCTCCCGTGGGGTAGTCCAGTGGTTGAGTGGTCTCCTTCCTGGACCAGGTAGAGGCTGTCTTAGAAGCCATTCTTACCGTCAGTGTAGTCTGTTACAATTAGTTATAAGAGTATGTATAATGGCACAACTACCAAAAAAGTTGAAACATTTACTAGTGAAAAAGGCAATGGTGCCTTGTGTATCTGTCTCTCTCTCCTCTCTCTTTCTTTCTCTCTCACACACAAATAAATAAAAAATTTAAAGAAATGAAATTCTTGATAAATCAATGAAATCAAGAGAGAAAATATTTTGGCAAAACTTAATATGTTCACAAGTAAATTTTGTATATGCAATATTTAGTATATGAAAAGACAGTAATGATTCACCTTTGAAATCCCAGGGCCAATTCATTTGTAAACGGATGACTACTAAGATTTCTGGTTGGTGTTCAAGACTTGGTCTACTGCATCTTTTGACTCATAAGTTTGACTAAGTATATTTCTCTGAATCAGTCAGTGAATATAACTAAGGAAACTGAATATTGTTGTAGTCATTTAGCTCTTGATTAAGAGCTATTTCATTCATCATGAGTTAATATCTTGGAAATATTTCTTGGCAGATTATGGAACATACTCTTCCATAATTACAGTTATCAGTTACAATTGTTAGTTTTCTATTATTTCATAAGAATTTTTACTGGCTTAGTGCCTTAAATGCACTCATTTATTATTATTATTATTATGACCATTCTATAGATCAAATTTGGTAAAAACTCAGACCTTATTTCTCAATGTTTTACTAAAGTAAAATCCAGGTGTAGGCTGAGCTATGTTCTCTTCTGGGTGCTTTTGTAGGGTGTATGTGGTGGGGGTGGTCAACCTCCTTTCAGACTCTCACTTTTTGGCACAATCAGCTCCTTGCATATGAAGGAGTGTGTTCCTTTTAATTCTGGCTGACATACGGTTTCTGTATCTTCAAGTCAGCAACAGAGCATCAAAGACCATTCATGTTTCATATTTCTAAGTTCTGCTGTCACTTGGTGGGGAATTCTATGCTTATTTTATTTTAGTTTTTAATATTTTGTTTATTTTTATTTATTTATTTGAGAATAACAATCAGAGAGAGAGAGAAGGAGAGAAGGGCTTCCAGCCACTGCAAACTAACTCCAGATACATGTGCCACCTTGTGCAACTGGTTTATATGGGTACTGGGGAATTGAGCCTTGAACCAGGGTCCTTAGGCTTTACAGGCAAGTGCTTAACTGCTAAGCCATCTCTCCAGCCCCTTATTTTATTGTTTTAATTATAAATTTTTATTTTATTTGAGAAAAATAAATTAAGACTTTAATATTTAAAAAATATTTTATTTATGTGAGTGAGAGAGGAGAGAAAAAGGTAGATAGAGAGAAAATGGATGCTCCAGGGCCTTCAGCTATTGCAAACAAACTCCAGACACATGTGCCACCTTGTGCATCTGGCTTACATGGGTCCTGGGTAATCAAATCTGGGTCCTTTGGCTTTGTAGGCAACTGCCTTAGCCAGGAAGCCATCTTTCTAGACCTATGCTTGTTTTAAAGGGTCTGCATGATTAGCTTTGACCAACATAGATAATTTCTAGTCTCAAGGTTAGCCAATTAGTAACCTTATATCAGCAAAATGTCTTTTTGCCATCCGAAATTATGTAATCACAGGAGTAATAATTCTAGGTAGCAGAAACTCAGAAGGCCATCTCAGAGTTCTTTGTAATGATATAAAAAAATGTTTTTTCCATAAATAGCTTCATTTTGTAAAAGCTGTGTATTTGTCAATAAGATCATGAGAATAAAAATGTACTTAACACTAATGTAGTATGACCAAAATAGTAAGTTTCCCAACCAAACTACTTCTGTTGATATCCTTATGGGAATTGAACTATAGCTAATTTCAGAGAAGCTATCAAACTGCTGGTGCTAAGGGTTTGGAAACTATGAATTACTTTAATCATTGAATAAATATTACTTAGTTGCCTATTATGCGAGATATATTATTCTAGGCTATAGATTTTTAGTAGTGAACATAAGTTCTGTTTTTGAAGAACTTAAGCTATAGATAGGATATCTATAAATCAAAAACAAGCATACATGTTTATAATGTATAGTAAATTATCCAAAGAAGATGAGATCACATAAAAGGAGAAGGACAAAACTTGAGAAGTCACTATTCCTAAAAATGACAGTGTCACTTGTGTTTGTGAAGTGAAACAGCACTGTATCCCTGTAAGGATATCAGAATATAATGACTGTTGGGCTGGAGAGATGGCTTAGCGGTTAAGCGCTTGCCTGTGAAGCCTAAGGACCCCGGTTTGAGGCTCGGTTCCCCAGGTCCCACGTTAGCCAGATGCACAAGGGGGCGCACGCATCTGGAGTTCGTTTGCAGAGGCTGGAAGCCCTGGCGCGCCCATTCTCTCTCTCCCTCTATCTGTCTTTCTCTCTGTGACTGTCGCTCTCAAATAAATAAATAAATAAAAATTAAAAAAATATATAATGACTGCTAAAGTAAAGAAAGAATAGGAGTTAAGTAAGTAGAGGAGCTTATGAGAGAAAGTATCCAGGCAAAGTACAGAGGAGGTAGAGACTATGTACAAATGATCATGGGCTCTAGGAAATACATTGTACATAAGGTTACCTTGGCATCACCTCAGAGGGTATGTGAGAAGGTTTAGTTGCACATAAGGGCAGAGAAGAAGCCAAGATTTACTTACACACAGGCTCAATGACCACATTAAGCATTTTCCATCTTCATCCTAAGAATACCAAGAACAACAATTTGAAAGAAGAAACAAGATCAGATTTGAGTTTTGAAATCAAGTGGAAAATGCTGCCCCATAACGATTTGAAAGTAGTCAAAATGCAAGACTTTATTAGAATTTCCCTCATCACTTGGGTTTTTATAGTCTCTGACTAGAAACTCTATTTTTTCCTTTAAAGCCTAAGTAGCTTTCTGATAACAGGTGACAGTACTGTACAATCTTATGCAGCATACCAATTTGCCCCAAATAAGGTCATCTGCCTTTGCTTGGTGTTTCCTAACCTAGAACAAGTGTGGTTACTAGAAAATTCTTTTTTTACATAAGAATAAAACTTTTGGTTTTCTGGACCATTACCTTCAATTTTGACAAAGTATGTTTCATAAAAGACAATTTCCAGGATAATAGAGGTTTTTTAATTTTTGGTTTGGTGTGGCTTTTAAATGAGTGACAATCTATTTCCCAAGATATTCCCCAGTTCTCACGCTCGAGTGATCCTTTAGCCTTAGTCTCTCTAGTAGCTGGAATTGCAGGACCCATACCTGGCTCTGAGGAATGATTTTAAACAGGAATCCTTGAATACAAGATTGTCCTGTTAATGATTGGGTTTCATCCCCACTTAAGTGAACTTTAATAAACAATTTAATAGTACCGCCAAAGCAGAAGATCTCAGTGTACTTCTTTTACTAGTTTTGTGATGCTCAACTTTCAGGGTCAGGCAGAACTTTAATACATGGGATAGACTAAATAACACAACCCTAGTCAGTTCATATCCTACTCCCACACTTCCATTCCACACCTACACTTTATTCATAACTTGTGCATGTTGGCCTAGTCCACTGAGGAAATTTTTGTGTGTGGTACACATGTATGTATATATGCATTCATATGTATGTGGGGGTGCATTTGTGTGTGTAGGCACATGCATGTATGTGTGCATGTATGTGGAGACCAGAGATTGATATAAGGGAGGTGTCTTCATTAGTCTCTACCAACCTTGTTTATTAAGACAGTGTCTCACTGAATCCACAGCTGGCCAATTTGTTCTGTTATTTTTTGTTATGTTCAGTTTTTTGTCTTAAAAATATTTATTTATTATTTGTTTGCAAGCAGAAAGAGATATACAGGAGAGATAGAGAAAATAAATGCACCAGGGCCTCTAGCTGCTACAAACGAACTCCAAATGCATGTACCACTTTGTGCATCTGGCTTTATTTGGGAACTAGGAGATCAAACCCAGGTTGTTATGCTTTGCAGACTAGTGCCTTAACCACTGAGCCATCTCTCCAGCCCTTGTTTTTCTTCAGACATATTTCTTTTTATTATTCATTTTTTAATTAAAATTTTCTGTCATTTTTATTATAAATATACTATGTATGAACACATCATGTGCCTTTATTGGTACCTTTATTTCCTACCTCTCTGTCCCTATTCTACTGAGGGCCCTCCTTAGTGTCATTGCTGGTATTCCCCATGGAGTTCTGGGTTATGAGTTGTGAGAACAGCAGTCAATCACTGGATGGGGGGCAATGCCTCTGGGTATACTGTGCCAACCTTTGGCTCTTACAATCTTTCTGCCCCCTTTTGCTGTAAATTCCCTGAGCCATGGTGGGTGTGTTTTAAGGCTACTTCAGTGAAAAATTCTCAGAAGCTTCTGTATTTCTGCTTTGGAGTATTGAGTATCCTCAGAATCTGTCTCCTTCACTGTGGCACTGTCAGCCTCACCATGGAAACAGCACTCTTGCTTATCACACCAATTCCTCTGTGGTATAACTGGGATGTTGGCTGAATTGTGCAGAGTTTATCTCCTTGGGTCTTGCTGCCTTCTGAAAAAAAAAAAAAAAAAACACAAACCAGATTTCCAGTAGTTAAAGTGTGGTTATGGGACTGTTATCTTGACTAGAAGTCCTGGGTTTTTTTTGTTTGTTTTGTTTTTGAATAAAGTCTCACTGTAGCCCAGATTATCCTTTACCTCAGTGACCCTTTTACCTCAGTCTTCCTAGAGCTGGGATTAAAGTGGTGAGCTATCTGGCCAAGAGCTGACCAACTTGGCTAGTCTAACTCCAGATATATTGTCCCAGGAATATGAATGCACCTCCTGAGAACTAAGATTACAGGTGTCACCATGCCCAGCGTGTGTGTGTGTGTGTGTGTGTGTGTGTGTGTGTGTGTGTGTAAATATAAATATATAAAAAAGACCCAAGTGGAGGGCCTTTTTTATATTTGCATAGCAAGTTTTTTTTTTTTTTTTGACTGAGCCATCTCTCCAGCTGCACTGAAGACTTCTAAAGAAAACTCTTAACTGCCTTCACTATGACAGTATACAATAGTTCATATCCCTTCAATGACATACAAATTTAGGGAAGTTACATGATTTCTGTGTATTTCAGTTTTCTGAAATGATGATAGTAACTATTTAATAAGACTTGGGAACGCAATAAATGAAAACCAAATGGAGCTCTTAAAAAAGGCTTGGTGAGCCGGGTGTGGTGGCGCACGCCTTTAATCCCAGCACTCAGGAGGCGGAGGTAGGAGGATTGCCATGAGTTCAAGGCCACCCTGAGATGACAGAGTTAATTCCAGGTCAGCCTGGACCAGAGTGAGACCCTACCTCGAAAAACCAATAAATAAATAAATAAATAAAAGGCTTGGTGAGTGGCAAGTGCTACCAAGTGTTAGCTGTTATTAACTGATCTTAGAAGGGGCTCCTGCACTTTAACTCTGGTCTCAGTGTCTCCAAAAATCTACTATGTGTTTTGTCAATAGTTTCTTGAACTGACTTTGACCTTGGTGGTTTGTTGTTTGTTGCTTATTTTTTAGCCTAGGTAATTTTGCCAGTTCCAGATTGGTTAGCATTATCACCCTTATCAGGCTTTCCCTCTCTTTCATAGTCCTATAAGTGTTCTATTTTGAATTGTCTTTGTGCTTTTTTGTACCTTGCAATAAACCAATAAAAGTATACGATATGCTCATACTTAATATATTATAGCATAGCTAATACACAATACCAAAACAACACATAAAAAGTAAATAGGTGTATGAGATGATGAGATCTCATTATATTACATTATTACTACTATCCAAGTTGATGTTAAAAATCTTTCTTGGGGGCTGGAGAGATGGCTTAGCAGTTAAGCGCTTGCCTGTGAAGCCTAAGAACCCCGCTTCGAGGCTCGGTTCCCCAGGTCCCACGTTAGCCAGATGCACAAGGGGGCGCACGCGTCTGGAGTTCATTTGCAGAGGCTGGAAGCCCTGGCACGCCCATTCTCTCTCTCTCCCTCTATCTTTCTCTCTCTGTCTGTCGCTCTCAAATAAATAAATAAATAAATAATTAAAAAAAAAATCTTTCTTGGGCTGGAGAGATGGCTTGGCAGTTAAAAAGCTTGCCTATAAAGCCTAATGACCCAAGTTCGGTTGTCCATTACCTACATAAGACCAGATACACAAAGTGGTACATGTATCTGGAGTTCATTTGCAGTGGCTAGAGGCTCTGGTGCATTTTTTTTCTCTTTCTCTTTTTCCCAGGCATGGTAGTACACACCTTTAATCCCAGTACTCAGAAGGCAGACACAAGAAGTTTGCTGTGAGTTTAAGGCCAGTCTGAGACAAAATGATGAATTCCAGGTCAGCTTAGACTAGAGCCAGATTCTACCTCAAAAAGCCAAAAAAAAAAAAAAAAAAAAATCTGCTCTCTTTGAAACATGTTGTACTGGACAGTGGTCATCATGTTCACTTACAAGTTCATAAACTTCATTTTCTACTTCTTTTACTACTAATGTACTAATTAACAAAGCCAAACAGGGTTATTAAGCTTTTTCAATCTTTGATTAAAACATAAAGTTAATTGTATTTCATCTTGTAAATATATCTCTATTATTCCCAACCATGAAGATTTTGTAAATTTTTGCCTTCTGTGGTTTATATTTAAAAACCCATCTTGGGCTAGAGAAATGGTTCAGAAGTTAAAGTACTTTCCTTCAAAGCCTACAGACCAGGGTTCAGTTCTCCAGTACCCTCATAAAGCCAGATGCACAAAGTGGCACATGCATATGGAGTTCATTTGCAGCAGCTAGAGGCCCTGGTGTGCCCATTCTTTCCCCACTTCCACTTTCTCTCTCTCCCTCCCTTCTTCTCTCCTTTTTTCTCTCTCTACTCTCTCTCTCTGCTTGCAGATATAAATAACTTTAAAAACTCATCCTTCCAGGGTAAAATTAATTAAATATAACTTTTCAAACTTCCAAACTCTTATAAAAATCTCTTGTTTTCCTCCCCTTTATTTGCACATATATAGTGTGTATCCATGTTCATAGATGTGTGGGTGATCATGCAGGTGGGTGCATGAGGAAGCCAGAGGATAATCTTGAGTGTCATTCTTCAGTTGTAGTTTACCTGCTCTGAGACAGCATTTCCCATTAGCCTGGAACTCACCACTTAGACTAGATTGGCCATCCAGTGAGCTACAAAGATGTACTTGCCTCTACTTCCCAAGTACTGGGATTATAGGCTTGTGCCACCACATCTATCATTTTTGCATGGGCACTTGGGATCAAACTCAGGTCCTCATGTTTATAAAGCAAGCACTTTATTGATTGAGCTATTTTCCCAGTCCTCCTCTTCCCTTTCATCATGTTTTATTCATAGATTATCTTAACTATTACACATTAAAAAAATATGCTGTGGGCCAGTTTAGCAATGTGGTAAGATTACATTATCCCTATGCTCCAAACTCTGCAATGGTTTTTTCTCTCCTTCCAAGTCACAGTTTTTACAACTTCCATTCCCAGTAGTACCTAATCACATCAATTCTCGATATTATCTCCTATTACCTTTCTTCCTTGGTCACTCTGTGCAGTCACTCTGGATTCCTACTGTTCTGAACATTGTTGGGAAGCTCCTTTCTCAAGGCTTTGAATTGCTTTACTTTAGATACAAGTAGGGCTCATTCACTTACTTCTGTCAGGCCTCATACTTGGGCACACAATTTAAATAGCAGCCATCATTCCTCTAAACTGCTTATTTTCTCTGATTGCTCTGTCTCCATACCACTCATCATTACCTCAGTATTATATTGTTAACTCATGTGCTTGCTCACATTTTATCATCCCTCACTAGTAGGTAAACTTTATCAGGGAAAAACTGTATGCTTTGTTTATTAATGTAGAACAATACTTGATGTATACTATGTTTCCCATTATTATTTTTAAATCAGTGAAATGAGCTTCAATTTCTTAATTTTATCTCTTTTAATTTCATTTGCCAATAATTGGTTGAGCACATATTATGTTAAGGTGACAAAAATGAATTAAGAACTTCAGCCAATGAAATAGTGAGAGACTAGCCCAAAACATGAACACTGACATCAATAATTAGAACACATTAACAAGTGCTCCCATCCTGTCCCCACACATGTGGTACATTTAAACATCAAAGGGGGCATCATTAATTTTATATGTGTTCCATAAGAGAAAGAGAGAGAGAGAGGGACAGAGAGAAAGAGAGAGAGAGAGAGAGAGAGAGGGAGAAAGAAAGAGAAAAGGACATACTGAGTAGATGCTCAGCTGTGGATAATGGAAGAACAATATCCCAAGCAGAGAATGCAGCCAATAGCAAACTCTTGGTATATGAAACATGGAGGATATCAGGACTGCAACTGTACAGGTAATACTGGAACAGAGGATGGGAAGAAATTAAGGTATAGCAGGTAACAGAATCCAGAGTTCTGGTGCCATTGCATATAATTAAAAGGGGTAATGGGCAGTAGCATTTAGATGGTTCATCTCACTGATGTTTTCATGGTCAAATTTATCTTCCTGGTATAATTAGGCTTGGTTTGCAATGTGAAATTTGAATGAGAGGGTATGAAAATCAAAACAAGAAGCCAAAGAAGTAGATTGTTTTGGAAAGATGTCCATTTGTACCTTCTTAATTCTAGCAAATTTCAAATAGACTGGATATATTTCCCAAACTTATTCATTAATTCACCTAGTGGGGTTTAAGCCCCTACTGTGTGTCTAAACTTATGTGGATTATAAAACAGGACGAGGCACCCAAAAAATTCTTTTTTAATTAATTTGCAATGTAGCAAAAGAGATTGAAAACAAAGGAATAAAAATAAAAGAAAACACTGGCTGAATCTTAACACATTTCTATGTGATTTGCATTTGATTGCAACACTTTGCTTACTGAGGCATTCACCTTGGATAATCTTTATTTGATCTGGTGCCTTATGATGCAAGGTCACACACGAACTTTGAAATGCCATAAACTAGGAAATGTTTTTCTGTCCCTCCCACCTTCAACCTAGGATGGCACCTTACTTGCCTGGTTTCTCACAGATATGTCTGTTCATTGTCCTCAGGTGGCTTTGTGGGTACCTTTGAGAAAATGGGCATTTTATATGATTACTATACATTACAACTAATTAGTTCTGATCCAAACCTAGTATGTTATGCCAGTTTTGTTGGCTGCTGCTCTCACAACACATAACCCACAATCCCATGGGGAATACCTGCAACCCCACTGAGAAGAGTCCCCAGCAGAATGGGAGCAGGAATGAGGAAAAGAGGGTACCAACACATGATGTATACATACAAAATATGTTGTTAATAAAAAAATGAAAAAAAGACTAAGGTGAGAAATGACATGAACTACATTGGCAAAAAGAGGCATATCATGCAGGGTACAGGGCTTTGGAATTTAGCTTGTGAGATGCATAGGTAGAAATTTGTACATCATACTTTTAAAGTATTTTCTTACCTTAAACAACAACAGAGTTGATAGAGAATGATGAAAAAGTTGCCTATGGTAAGGCTTGCCATTGCTATGTCATGAAATGGTAATAGGCATAACATACTAGGTTTGGATCAGAACTAATTAGTTGTAATGTATAGTAATCAAAATAAAATAAAAGAAACAAAACTAAGCATAATAGTAGAGTATAAATTGCAAAATAAAGCTAGTTCTTAGAAAAAAGCCATTGAAGTTTGATGTAACAATAAGTAGAAACACAATAAATGACAAAGTCATGGTACCATACATCAAACAATAGAGAAGTTACAACTAGCTATTTGGCAGAGTGCAGAATACTTCACTTTGAAAGACTAGTGCAAAGGAAACTTAAAGATAAGAATAAAAATTTATCTATGTGTCAAGAAAAAGTCAAAGAGAAAAGTTTTACAGTTTTTTTTATATTATTTTTTGTTCATTTTTTATTTATTTATTTGAGAGCGACAGACACAGAGAGAAAGACAGAGGGAGAGAGAGAGAATGGGCGCGCCAGGACTTCCAGCCACTGCAGACGAACTCCAGACACGTGCGCCCCCTTGTGCATCTGGCTAACGTGGGACCTGGGGAACCAAGCCTTGAACCAGGGTCCTTTAGGTTTCACAGGCAAGCGCTTAACCGCTAAGCCATCTCTCCAGCCCTTACAGTTATTTTTACAGTACAGTGTTTATCCCCTCATTTTCTATGTGCTGATGTGATTTTTAGATATTTTTAAGATTTTTTTATTTATTTATTTAAGAGAGAGAGAGAGAGAGAAAGAAGTAAATAGAAAGAAAGAGAGAATGGCCACACCAGGTCCTCTAGCCACTGCAAATGAACTCCATACGCATGTGCCTCCTTGTGCATCTGGCTTACGTGGGTCCTGAGGAATTGAACTGGAGTCCTTAGGCTTCGCAGGCAAATGCCTTAACTGCTAAGCCATTTCCCCAGCCCCATGATTTTTAGATATTTTATACATAAATATAAATCAATGGAACCAAATGTATTTTGTAATGAGCATCAGTTCTTTTACCTTTAAAAAAAATGTATTGCGTGTTAAAATAAATTTCAGTTCTCAGTTATTTTTGGTGCTAGATATCTAGAGCACAGGCACTATTAGGGCAAAAACATAAGACTGACATCTGCTATCTGTAGCCCTTCCATTAGTTCTGAACAGTGGTAATGAAAATGGGATGGTCTGAGTCATCAAGGGCACAAATACAGTCAAGATGAGAGAACGTGAACTAAACAAGTGGAGAACAAGACTGCCCTGTGTTCCATGTTGGCCAGTCTGAAATCTTCACCATTAGAATCCCCCCACCCAGTATGAAAAGAACAGTGAGGTCCATGTCAGAAAACTCATATTTTTAATTTGGATCTGCTTTCTGACTGACTGTACAGCCTTGGTCAAGTTATTTGGCATTTCAGAGACACATTTCCTGAGGGAACTGCATAGAATGTTCTATACATTCTTTATTGAAATCCCACACATCTGTTCTAGAGAAAAACAGTTGTACATGAGAATTATCTTTTAGTAGAAAAAACATTAAAATTTAAAGTCTAATATTTAAGGACTTATAAGATCTCAATTTAATATTTTTTTCAGTTCTGTTCTATTTAGTGAAAGTATAATCTCTTCTGCCTGATGCTGCCAGTCTCCTTCTCCCTTCCATTTTTTCCATATGCGTTCTACTTTGCATATACTAACCACTTACTATGCTTTTGTCTACCCACCTAGCCACAATACCAATATACATGAGCAGAACAGAATTTTTTCTTGCTTGTAGACACATACCATGTACTAAGATAAGCACATAAAATCTAGTAAGTTTTCAGTCAATACTGTTGAATTAACCAATGATTTCCTACTACAAATTTAACACAAAGTATCCCCTAGCTTGTTATAATTGTAAAATGAAATATGACCAAACTATGGATTGGTCTGCTACATAATGATTCTTACATTTGGAAGTATATTTTCAGTAGATATGCCTCTTGAAATAGTATACACCCTTAATAATGAATGAACACTGGCTGGCTTACTGAACTGATTTGACTTTGTTCCTAAGAGAGAGTTCATTTGAGATTAAACAAGTTCAAAGTCCAGGAATCATAAAGCAATGAAAAAATATAAATGGGAAATGATGCTTTTTATGAGCTTTGTAAAGTGAAAAACTTTTAAGGTAATGTAGTTACATTTATGTCAGGAATTTCTTAGTGCTGATGTCTGAGTGCAAAAGGCTTGGCTATAAAGTAAGGTAAGAAAAAATATATATGCATGCACATGGGCTAGGATTGATATAACCAAATACTTACTAAACATCAAAGGCATCTCTATTTAGGAATCATTTTCAGATTAAATTTATTAAGTTTTCAAGAAAATGGGGCTAATTATTTGCAGTCTTTTTTTTTCTTGAAAGATGGTCTTTCTATGTGGTTCATACTGGCCTTGAACTTTTGATCCTCTTACCTCCACCCCCCAAGTTTTTCAGATGTGTTTCATCATGCCCAAGTCATATCTCATTTTTATTTGAAACTTAAAAAAATTTAAATTTCTTTATTGGAGAGTTATAAAGAGGCAGATAGAGAGAGAGAGAAAGTGGGGGGAAAGAAAGAGAGAGAATACATGTGCCAGGGCCTGTAGCAACTGCAGATGAACTCCAGAAGCATGTGCCACTTGGCTTTATGCAGGTACTGGGATATCAAACCTGAGTCTTTAGCCTTCACAGACAAGCATCTTAACTGCTAAGCCATTTCTCCAGCCAATATTTGAAACTTTTAACTAAATTACGCACTAGTGTATTAATAACAATAACACAAGTAAACTTTGAGGATTTAGACATCCAGGTACTAAGCCAACTTCTTTACATTTGGTGTAATTTCAGAAATTCCAGTCTCAAGAATAAATTGTCCTGTGCTAATTGACCAGAACTTCCCTAGTTATAGTGACTCTTGCCTATAGTCTAAAGTACTCTGGAGACCAAGGTAGAAAGATCAATGGAACCCATGAGTTGAAACCAACCTGGCCAACATACATCATAGAGGGAAAGCACAAGGCAAGGCAGGACTTGGGCTTCATTGGTTTCAGCTAACATCTATAACCTTAATTGGAATCCTGGGTGGTTTCATTTCTAAATCTCCAGTAATAGGCAAGTTTTGCTACTATTGAGGACATTCAACTAATGGTATGTTCTCATAAATTCTGAAGACCAATAAAAAAAAGCATCAAATAGTATATTTCTTGGCAGGCATGAATATTTACTCTGAAGGAATAGTGAGCATTTAGCCAGGTAAATTCAGTTTCATTTGTAAAAATAAAAACTAAACACCTGAATGGTGTGATAATATTGTCCTAGTAGTTGTCACCCTTGAATCCTCTACAACTCTTACATATTTAATTTTCATTTAGGATAAGTTATTGTTATTTGATCACTATTTCACCACATAGTGGCTGTTATACATTGGAGAAATGACAGTATTATACCCAACTTCTTGGAATATTACTAAATTTACTTTAAAAGTTCATATTTATTTATTTATTGTTTTGTTTTGTTTTTTGTTTTTTCGAGGTAGGGTCTCACTCTGGCCTAGGCTGACCTGGAATTCACTACATAGCTTCATATTTATTTATTTTTTAAAGTTGTATTTTTATTTATTCATTACAGAGAGAGAGAGAGAGAGATTGAGAGAAAGAGCATGGGCATGCCAGGGCCTTTAGAAACTGCAAACTCCAGACACATGTGCCACCATGTGCATCTAGCTTTCATGGAATCTGGAGAATCAAACCTGGATCCTTAGGCTTTGTAGGCATGCACCTTAACCACTAATCCATCTCTCCAGCCCAAGAGTTTGTATTTATTAGTGCAGATTTTTTGAAAGCACTCTGATATAATATTGCATGAGTTCGGGTACAGTCATTCAGTATCCCTGTCGTTAAGATAGTTATATATCCATCCATAAAATCAGTTACACATAGATAGGTGAACATTGTACTGTTGTATATCCTTTATCATTGTTAGCACAAATGAGTCATTTGTCTTTGTATTGGGATCCTGTTATAGTCTTTCTCTAGCTCAGGTCAATGAAATTCATTCATGTAACTCTTGATTCTTCCTTTTAAGGTATAATCAATTTGTACTCAAAGTGGCTAAATTGAGGAGTGAGAAGAAATAGGGGAAATCATTGTACAGATCAGGGAAAGAGACACAAGGTCTCAAAGAAAATCATGAAAAGAATCACCCAGTGAATGATAAAGACTCAGAGAAGGCATGTTAGTCAGTTTTGCATCATTATGTTGTATAACAAAGCTGTTCATATTATGTCAGCCAGGAAGCAGAAAGAGAGAATGAAGGGAGACAGGGCAAGATGCAGTTTCCAAGGGTGAAAAACCCACTCCCTTCAACTAAGTGTTGTGCCCTAAATTTCAATCAAAACCCAATAGCCCATCAAATTATGAATCTATTAATAGATTAGGTTAGAGCCCTCATGATCCAATAACTTTACAAAAACCTGAATCTGAATATTGCTTCATTGGGGACCAATCATTCAGCACACAGAACTTTTGGGGGACATTTCAGATACAAATTGTAACAGAAGGGAAGGAGAAACCCTTTTTAACTTCAGTAAATTTATTGTTAACAAATACTCATCATAACAGTTGAAGAAGTTAGTTATGTGAACATTCATTCAACCAGAGCCTATATATTCTTTTTTTTTTTTTTTTTTTTTAGGTAGGGTCTCCCTGTAGCCTAGGCTGACCTAGAATTCACTCTGTAGTCACAGGCTGCCCTCAAATTCACAGGGATCCTTCTACCTCTGTGAGTTCTAGGGTTAAATGCATGTGCCTCCATGCACAGCAGAAAGAGAGAGAGAGAGAGAGAAGGGGGATGGGGGGAGAATGGGTTAAAGAGGACTCCAGCCTCTTTAAATAAATTACAGATGCATGCATGAACTTGTGCACCTGGCTTTACATGGGTACAGGGGAATAGAGCTCAGGTTGTTAGGCATTGCTGGCAAGTGCCTTAACCATTGAACCATCTCTCCAACCCCCTATATATCATCTTAATAGTAAAATATATCTGGAAAATCTTTTTTATTATTTTATTTTTGAAAGAGAGAGAGAGAGAGAGAGAGAGAATGGGCATGCCAGGGCCTTTCAGCTGCTGTGAGTGAACTCCAGACACATGTGCCTCCTTGAGCATGTGGGTGGTATTGCATGCTTGCATCACTTTTGGGGGGTCTGGTTACATGGGACCTGGAGATTCAAACATGTGTTTTTTGGCTTTGCAGGTAAGTGCCTTAACCGCTAAGCCATCTCTCCAGCCCTGTAAAATCTTTTTAATTGATAGAAACATATTTAATAGATTTTCTATTGATGATATCACCTGAAAGTACTGAATTGTCTACATTTCAGAAATATGGACATTTATTAATAAAAATTTCACAGGAATTAAAAAGTAAGGAATTAGAATTAAGAAACATTTGGAAGCTAGCTATAATGTTGCATATGTACAATTTTAGTACTTGAAAGTAGAGGCAGAAGGATCAGGAATTCAAAGCTGTCCTCTGCTACATAGAGTTTGAGGCCTGTCGGGGCCCATGAGAACCTGTTCCAGAAGAAGATAAAAGAAGGGGAAGAGGAAGAATAGGGGAAGAAGAATGTGATAATATTGTATAATCTCATTAAAATAAATATCTGGGGCTGGAGAGATGGCTTAGTGGTTAAGCACTTGCCTGTGGAGCCTAAGGATCCGGTTCGAGGCTCGATTTCCCAGGACCCACATTAGCCAGATGCACAAGAGGGTGCACACATCTGGCGTTCGTTTGCAGTGGCTAGAAGCCCTGGCATGCTCATTCTATCTCTCTCTCTCCCTCTCTCTTCCTGTCTGTCGCTTTCAAATAAATAAACAAAAATAAAAACAAAAAATTAAAAAAAATAAATATCTGGGGCTGGAGAAATGGCTTAGTGGTTAAGACACTTGACTGTGATGCCTAAAGACTCAGGTTTGAGTCCCTAGTACCCACATAAGCCAGATGCAAAAGGTGGCACATATATCTGGAGTTCATTTGAAGTAGCTAGAGGACCTAGTGCCCCTATTTTCTCCCTCCCCCCTAATAATTAAATAATAAGATATTTTATAAAAAAATTTCTGAAGCTGGGCATGGTGGTGCATGCCTCCCAGCCATCGGGAGGCAGAGGTAGAAGAATTGCTGTGAGTTCAAGGCCACCCTGAGACTACATAGTGAATTCCACATCAGCCTGGGCTAGAGTGAAACCCTACTTCAAAAACCAAAAAAAAAAAAAAAAAAATAATTCTAATCCTTGAATTTTCAGTTAGAGCTCAAGACTAGAAATTGTATAATGCAAAGCTTTTTATATCCTGCATTATTTTAGACAGAACTTTGGCTACTGCTAAGACTATAAAGGTGGACTAAAGGAAATAAATTTAAAGTAGAACTAGAAATCAGCAGCATAAATAAGACAGGAAATGCTTATGATGAAAATGAAGGCTTATGCATTTGCCCAGGTGTACCATAGTGTTGGAATTTAGTCTTTAAAAAGCAGTGAACCAGTGCTTAACAAGCCATACCTAGTAAGAACATAGACATAAATTAATGGCTTTTAGAAAGTGTATGACAGTATTAGTAAAGGGGCTGAGGAGATGGTTCAGTCTCAGTTGATCAGGACTTGAGTTAAGATCCTCAGTATCCACATAAAAGAAGTGGTGGCTTCAGAGAAGGAGATGGGATGATTGCTGGCCACCTAATGTAGCTGAATTGGTAAACTGAAAGTTCCATGGGAAACTGTCTCAAAAATAAGATGAAGAGTGATTGAAGAAGATATTCAATGTTGACCTCTAGCCTCCACACACATAAACACACACACACACACACACACACACACACACACACACACACACAATATGGGGGATGGGGAACTTGACAAAAATGGCCAAGAAAAAAAAAGTCACTTTAAGGACAATTTGGAGTAAAGGATACAATGAAATTATGGCTTTGAACTATGTTAGAAAAAGAGAAGTATCTTCATGCTGTGCAGCAAGCAACAGCAACAAAAAATTGCTTCTAAATGTTTGCAGCCAGCCAAGAAGTGACAAGTGTAAGAAATGCAGGCTGGCAGTTGCTTTTAGGAAGGATGAGACCCTCTCAGGAGAGTAACACTGTTCTATGATCTGAAATGTGAAGATTCCATTCACCTTTGGTCAATTTGAAGAAGGTAGTAGACAAGAAAATGGATTACATAAATGTTAGCAGTAAATGTAGAGAGAAATTACAACTAAAACATTGATTTGAAATGTAGTAATTTCAGATGCCCTGGGGAAACATAGATATTGGCTCGACAACTAAAAGTTTCAAATACCACTCACTTTTAAATACCATTTCTACACTGAAAACCACTCTAATACATATTAGAAAGTTGTCCTTTTTATTTCTATGTAGTTTTTATTTAAAAAAGGTAAGCAGGTATACCCCAGAAACCATGAAAGAAAGTGAAGAGAGACTCTTGCAGGAACATTATCCTTTGCAGACATTCTGCAAGGAAGGGAAATTTACAGAATAGGTAAGGTCTGTACCCACTGTTTTCTTGTTTGTTTTACCATAGTTGATGTTACACCGAGACAGTTTTTCTGAACTATGCTACAAGCAGAAGGCCAACTATATATTAGCATAATGCAATTCTACATATAGAGACAAATGGACTTGCTGAGATAAATCTTAGTGTGTCCCTGATTATTAAGGGGATGTACTTTTGTCTATTCGCCCTTAGAGAGAGGAAAAAGAAGACAGGGCATTCCTTTCAGCAATTATCTTTGAGTCAAGCCTGGCGGTGGGGCCTGAGCTGACTCGCTGGCTGGCTGACAGGGAGGGACTGCTTGGGCGTGGGTCAAGCTCTCCGCTTTACTGCCTGTGTACAGGAAGTCGAGGCGCAGTTGAGCAGCGGTTTCCAGGAGTCTCTGCTCCTATCTCCTGGTCTCTCCACTGAAGTTTCCGTTGCTTCTGTCAGACACTTCTTGACAAAAAGGAAAGTCCGAGGTAGGAGCGCGAGAAGTAGACAGTTCCTAGGAGGCATCGAACTCCCAAATTTCCTGAGCGGTGTCCCAGTGGGAGGGGCTCCTTGGAGGGCGTGGGAGGTCTCTGAAGTCCGCGGAGAACAAGTGGCCAGAGCCGCACGTCTCTGGAGGAGCTCCGGAGCAACCCGTAGCCATCGCGCACGGTGGACCCGCTGCCCAGGCGCAGCCTGGCCCAGCCCGGCCGGCCTGTGAGCTGCAGGCGGCCGAGGAGCTGGGTGCGCTGCCCGGGAGACCCTTCCTGCGGGCAGCCCCACACCTCTGCCCACACGGGTGGCGGGTGGGCCGGGCGCGGCTCTGGGAAGCCTGGTTCCTGGGAGAATCAGGAAGGGGTCCCCAGCTTAGCGCCAGCCGGGGCGGGTGGCGGTGGCGGTGAGGGGCAGGAGGGTCTCCGCTCTAGCTCCTAGGACCATCTGGGACCCTTACAGTTGGCTAATGGGCTGTGGTTTCTCCTCAGGTCGCGATGGATCTTGAAGGTGACAGCGATGGAAAGGCAGGGAAGAATTGGAAGCTGGACAAAAAGAGGTAGCCGCTCTGTTTCGCTTTCATCCTTCCCATATTGGTGATTTGTCTTTAGCCTCCAGCTCTGAAATAAATGATGAGTGGTGGTGATCCAATCATAAGAGATGCAAACAAGCCTTTAGAAGCAGTCCCTCCACTTGGAGCACAAGTTTGTGGCTATGTGGGGCACAGCACAGCTTTCATCCTTCAACAGGCCATTGCTCACATGCTTTTACTGTGTTAGTACCTCTGTTTTACAAACGATAGTGGTCCTTAGTGCCCCAGCACCATATGGGGGGGGGGGCTCTACTCTGTGTATAGTATCTTGCTTGATAAACAGCTATCTAAACATCCATGTTTGTGAAATGGTAGAAGCAACTAGAATTAGTTTTAGTTTGAACTGGTAGTGATAATCTCTCTCTCTCTCTCTCTCTCTCTCTCTCTCTCTCTCTCTCTCTCTGTGTGTGTATGCATATATTAGTTGTGTTACCACAGATGGAAGATGATTATTTTTAGTACATTTTGGTCACAGTGCTGTGCCTATAAGAGGTAGTTGTTTTGACTTCACTCAGTAGATTCATTGGTAGTAGACAACAGTTATGTAAATTTAAATATTAATATTAAAAACCAAACTTTTCAGCATGAGGAAAAAATATATGTAACAAGTAAACATTTAAAAGGTTGTTAAATTTGAATTGGAAACTTCAATATGAACTGATGATTTTATAATAGTTCATTTTCAGTCTACTGGAAGGGAAGAGTAGAAATAAGTACTAATCGTAGTTCCCTGATCTGGCTTCTGTATACCATTCCTCACTATCTGTCTATCTCCATTTGTGCTCAGTTTGAAAGACAAAGCTACCATATAGGATGTTTTGTCCCTTCAAAAAAGGTCTGACCACTCAAAAAGGAGAACTTCTAGATTAAGATATACTAAAGCGACATAACTAAATGTAATAAAGAATAAAGAAGAAAAAAGCTACAGAATGAATACTTGGGAATGTGTGAATTGAATTTTAAATGATATCAATATTGCCATTAAGTTTGTTGCACATAATGATAGTAGAACATGTGAATACCATAATATTTGCAACTGACTTAAATAGATTGGTTAAATCTATACAAATGGTAATATATAGCTAAATATGGTCAAAATATTAGCAATTGATGAATCTAGGTTAATTATATACTAATCTTTCAATTTCCCTTTGACTTCATATTTTTCATAACTAAAAATTTTATATAAACAAAAAAGACTCACATAGGAAGGATAGATAGTTTAATTTTTTACTTTAAATAAACAATATTTAAAATAACTCAGTATTGGAGTTTGCATAGTGGTTCATTGGTAAAATGCTTACTACCCAGGTGCAAAGATCTGAGTTCAAATTGTATGCACCCATGTGAAGGCCAGGTGGGTGTGGCCTGCTTGTAATCCCAGGGTCTGGGAGGCAGAGACAGTGAATCCCCAGGGAAATTTAGTAGCTAGACTAGTCAAATCTGCTAGCCCTGATTTCAAGTGAGAGACCCTACCTCAGAAAATAAGAGTGAAGAGTGACTGAGCAACCCAGTATTCACCTTTGATCTGCACACACATGAATAGTTACGTGTGTGTACATCCACACATGCAAGTGCCCAAACACACGCAAACTTGCGTAAACACATGCATGCACACCACCATACATACACATGCCAAAAAAGTAGAGCTATGTTCTTAAGACATAACAGTAAGATGCATCTAAATAAGAAGTATGAGGTTATGTTAAAGGAAATTATAGAGAAAAGTGTTTGTGCATACAATTAATTTTATTATTGTTTCTTTCATTTCCTTTTCTTCAAACTAGAAATTATTTTTCAGTTGAGCCAGGTCTTATTAAATTATGTTCATCACTACTTTAATCTGTTCATGAAAGTATGTGTCTTAACATGGGTTCATAAAGAAGCATTTGGTTTTGCTTATATAGAATAAGCAATGATAGTAGTACCTGGACAATATGTATTTGCACATTCTTCACTAAAATGTTTTGTTATTTGGTCTTGTGGTACTGTGGATCAAAATCAAGGCTTTCAGCATTTTGTACAAGTGCTTTAAAATGGTGTTTGAGCTGGGCATGGTGCACACACCTTTAATCCCAGCACTCGGGAGGCAAAGGTAGGAAGATCACAGTGAATTTGAGGCTACCCTGACACTACATAGTTAATTCCAGGTCAGCCTGGGCCAGAGTGAGACACTACCTCGGAAAAAAAAAAAAAAAAAAAAAAAAAAGGTGTTTGATAAAAAGCTTGCCTTTATAAACACTGTTTTGTATTGTCAGGAATAGTGAATAATAATCCATGAAGGGCGAGAATTGTATGAAGGTGTATTTTATTCAATACAATGTCTCAAAAGTCGGAGGTTGTATCTTACAGCATGGAGGTAAGGGGATAAATTTTACAGTGAAGTCTTGCTTTGTTCCAGCTGTGAGATCTAAGTCAAGTTAGCTAATTATTGATCTTCTGTGAAGAGGGACAAAGTATACTTTCCTCCGAGTTTACAAATCCCATGTGAAGTGCTTACTTAGTGCTTGATACCTGAAGATGTTTGTGTATAGTGTGTCTGTCTAACATCACTCCAAATACAAACAATTCAAATACAAACAACCTCAGGGTTTTTATTTATCTTTTGACCTTATTTAGTTAAAAGAAGACTGAAAAAAATTGAACTTACAAATAAAGCTAAAAATCTGTGTGAAAATAAGGCCACTATTTTGTACATAGGAAAATGAAGACTGGTTTGTTACATTTGTTTGTTTTTTCTTCCTCATTCACAGTTACATACAGTGGCAAATATAGATTACTAAATTAGAGTCATTTGAAACTGGGCTCAAAATTACAGTTGATCTTTTCATGCCTAAGGATACCCTTTTGACAATTTATAGGACATCTTTTCTTTTTTTTTTTTTTTTTTTTGGTTTCTCGAGATAGGGTCTCACTCTGGTCCAGGCTGACCTGGAATTAACTCTGTCATCTCAGGGTGGCCTTGAACTCATGGCAATCCTCCTACCTCTGCCTCCCGAGTGCTGGGATTAAAGGCGTGCGCCACCACGCCTGGCTAGGACATCTTTTCTTGATTGCATTTCTTTCCATAATGGCTCACTTCGGGCTGCAGATATCCTTTCAAAATTAGATTTCCTTATAGTGATTTAATTATTTTGTTTCGTTGGCTAGTTATGTTCAACATCTGAGTGCTCCTGCTCCCCATTAGTAAAGGCAATTATTAATAATAGTGTCTAGGTAGTCTGTGGATAGAATGTTTACTGCCAGAATTAACCAAGATGATTAATTCTGAAAACATTTCTAATTAGAATAAAACATTTTCTAATTAGAATAAAAGTGCAAACCTTTCTTTTTACCATGCATTTTTTTTCTCATCTATTAAAAATATTCCTTTTGAGGCTGGAGAGATGGCTTGGCAGTTAAGGTGCATGTCTTCAAAGCTTAAGGATCGTGGTTCGATTCTACAGGTCCCACATAAGCCAGATGCGCATGGTGGCATGCATCTGGAGTTTGTTTGCAGTGGCTAGAGGCCCTGGTGTGCCCATTCTCTCTCTCCCCCTCTTGCTGTCTCTAATAAATAAATAAATAAAATATAAAAATGAAATTTAAAAAACTTTAAAGAGCCGGGCGTGGTGGCGCACACCTTTAATCCCAGCACTCGGGAGGCAGAGGTAAAAGGATCGCCATGAGTTCAAGGCCACCCTGAGACTACAGAGTTAATTCCAGGTCAGCCTGGACCAGAGTGAGATCCTACCTCGAAAAACCAAAAAAAAAAAAAAAAAAAAACTTTAAAGAAAAGTATTGCATGTTTATTCAACATAAAAAATCCAGAAATACTCAAAGAAGTACAAAGAAAAAAATATTTATATGAATATCCTAATGTCCAACTATAACTACATATTTAGTTTCTAAGATATATTTAAACTTCATAAATAATGTGATAGTAGCACCTGTTTTTCTTTTTTCTTTTTTTTTAATTTTTTTTAAATTTATTTATTTGAGAGTGACAGACACAGAGA
Source organism: Jaculus jaculus (assembly GCF_020740685.1). Classification (NCBI taxonomy): domain Eukaryota; kingdom Metazoa; phylum Chordata; class Mammalia; order Rodentia; family Dipodidae; genus Jaculus; species Jaculus jaculus. The sequence continues at coordinate 55,652,621 of NC_059111.1, read as the reverse complement.
GAAAGACAGATAGAGGGAGAGAGAGAGAATGGGCGCACCAGGGCTTCCAGCCTCTGCAAACGAACTCCAGACGTGTGCGCCCCCTCGTGCATCTGGCTAACGTGGGACCTGGGGAACCGAGCCTCGAACCGGGGTCCTTAGGCTTCACAGGCAAGCACTTAACCGCTAAGCCATCTCTCCAGCCCTGTTTTTCAATGAGTAATATAGACATGCTTTAGTCTTAATTATCATTAAGTATAAGCTTTGTAAATTGGTTTAGTAGTTGTAAAAGTTTGTATAATTTTAAAATTTTATGTAATTCCTTTGCTATGTTTTTCAGTAAAAAGGAGAAGAAGGAAAAGAAACCAAGTGTCAGTACATTTACAATGGTGAGTTTTTAATTTATTTACTATTCAAAATACTTAAATATTTTGACTTCTTTCATCCCTAGAAAAGAGATACTTCATCTGTTATAATATTTACTTGGAGAATATGGTAATGGAGAGACAAAACTAATTGTGGACTTAAATTACTTTCAGGGGATTGCTATTCATGATTTAACATATGAATTATATCTCAGTAGCCACCCTTCATGCTTACATTCCAGTATTTTCCTAATACACTATGTTGCTGTGATCTGTGACCAGTGCAGACATCTTACCTAGTTATTATCTTTGCCTTCTGGGCATAGGAAATCTGCTATATGGCAGGCTATTTTTAGTGTCTCTGAGATCCAAGCAGCATGGAGGTCAAAGTCCCAAGCACCCATCATAATAAAAAGTAGCAATGGGTTATTTATTACCATGACTTAGCATATGCTATTATTCTCCTGTGCTAAATAGCTAAAAATCTGTCATTTGAAAACTTCAGCATAGTGCTTCCATTTAATTTTCTGGTTACATGGTGGTTATTTGGAAGCTTTCCTTTAATTTTACTTGTAATATGGTAAGAATTTTATAAGTATGACTGACTTTTGGTGATTTCTATTTTTTTTTTTTTTGTTGTTTTTTGTTTTTTCGCGGTAGGGTCTCACTCTGGTCCAGGCTGACCTGGAATTAACTATGTAGTCTCAGGGTGGCCTTGAACTCACACCAGTCCTCCCACCTCTGCCTCCCAAGTACTGGGATTAAAGGCATATGCCACCACGCCTGGCTTTTGATGATCTCTATTCTATCTCCTTGGATACTTCCTTTTTTCTAAGTGTGAAAGTTTGCATGAACTCTTCCAGGCATGGAAACCTGGAAGGCTACTACACTAATTAAGTTCCACAGCTACAGTTAGAATGTAATGGCTACACATGTATAGCACTATGTGCCAGACTTGTCACACCAACTCATTTCATCCTTAACCTGCTTTTGAGGTAGATATTATTATTATTATTATTATTATTATTATTATTATTATTATTCAGAAGAAACTGAGGCCAAACTTTACCTTGCTCCAGAATATGTAGCAAAAACAATACAGAGAAAATATATTCTAAGTCTTTTGAAAAGTGCTATGCTATGTAGGTGTCTTTCTCTCACCTTATCTTAAAAGTTGATATAGAGCTGGGCGTGGTGGCGCATGCCTTTAATCCCAGCACTTGGGAGGCAGAGGTAGGAGGATCTCCGAGAGTTCGAGGCCACCCTGAGACTACATAGTGAATTCCAGGTCAGCCTGAGCCAGAGTGAGACCCTACCTCGAAAAACCAAAAAAAAAAAAAAAAGTTGATATAGAAAACTGCCCCAACTTTGTATATAAAATCTATGAACACAGGAACATAATCTGAAAGTTTAAGGGTAAAATATTGGTATTATTGCAATATTTATTAATAACATTTTTTTAACTGCATCTAAGACCCATATATATTGCTTATTTCTAAGAACCCTACATTCAGTGACTTGTTAAGGAGACTCATAAAACTCAGCATGTTATGCTCACAGCTAAGATTTGAGAAGGTATTCACATAACTATAATAATGGAAGGCTCATATATGCAACTGAGCACTTGCTTTGAAAACTATAATTGTTTATGATAGCTTATGGTTGATTAAACTATTACCTCCTGTGAACTGAAGAATTCTTTGTTGATGCTGTTATCTTATGATCATCTAGTCATAGGAGACTTTATCACCTGGCTTAGAATCTATATTTCTATTACTGATCCTCCCAAGAACTCATTTTATTGTTTTATAAATAACTATTCCTTGACCTTTATAACTAAAGTAACTTTATAAACCTACCTGAATTTGGATATGTTCACATATGTTTTTCATGTTAAAGCAGAGCATCCATTTTTTAAATTTTGTTTTATGTGTGTAGGATGTGTGGTATGTATGGAGTACATGTGTATGGAGATGTATATGTCCTGTGTAATGCATGGAGAGGCCAGAGAAGGACTTTGGGTGTCCTGCCTTATTTTCTTAAAATGAGAGTCTCTCACTGAACCTGGAGCTCACTGTTTTTGACCAGGGAGCCCAAGTGATTCTTCTGCTTCTTCTCATCACAGTGCTGGGATTATATGCATGTGGGGCCATGCCCACCTTTTTGTGTGGGTGCTGGGGCTCAAACTCAGGTCTTCATGATTGCATAACATGCATGCTTACTTACTGATCTGTTTCCCCATCCTCAATTTTTTTATTTTTGTATTTTTTATTAACAACTTCCATGATTATAAGCAATATCCCATGGTAATGCCCTCCCCCCGATTTCCTCTTTGAAACTCCATTCTCTATCATATCCCCTCCTCCCCTCAATTAGTCTCTCTTTTATTTTGATGTCATCATCTTTTCCTCCTATTATGATGGTTTTGTGTAGGTAGTATCAGGCACTGTGAAGTCATAGATTCCAGGCCATTTTGTCCCAACCTAAATTTTATTTTTGAGTCTGGCACTATATCCTTAAGCTGTCCTGAAATGAATTTATGTCCTTTCTACCTTAGCAGAAGTACTGGGATTATAGGTATAACCCATAATACCTATCTCCAGTTCCTAAAGCTCATCACTCACTTGAACTTTGACTCCTATTAACTCTGTCTGACATTGTTATCACTCTTTCCTTTCCATATCTTCACTTTGTCTTTGAGTTGAGTTCTACTCCTTTAGCATTGATGCATCAAGTCTCTCTGTCTTTAGTTTCACCTACCAATCAGCTTGAACCTATTCCAGTTTGCTTTCTATTCCCACCAGTTACTCAATTCAGTGGACATTTGGGAATTCTCTGTTGATCTCAGAAACACTTGCCACTGGCAGTCATCATCTTTATCCTCTCTCTGTGATAGCACAGGATGATTTTATATCAGCTCTTTAGCATTTTCTTATGTCACCTTTGCCTTTGAAGTTAAGAGTTTCTTAATCACTGTTTCCACAGATCTTTGACATTCTGCTACTTCTTAACAGCCATTTCTAAAGTATTTCTGATCCTCATATAAAAAATCCTCTTTCTCATTTTATGTTCACTCTGCCTAATTATGCTGTTATACCAATTTACAGAGATATTTCTTTTCAATTTGTCATTACTTCATTGAGAGCTTTGGCATTTGACTCTTCAGCTTCATTCACCTATGCTCCAGTTATCTTTGTGAATGTTTTAGTGAACTTATACTTGGGCCTAGACTCAACATTCTTTTACTTCATTGTCTATAAAAGTCCCACCCATACTCTGCCTTCGTTTGTTACACTTAGGGTTAAGGACCTTTATTTTACTCTTCTAAAACAGCTGTTATTGATGACATCATAAGGGTAAATGTATTAGTTTTGACCTCAACTTCTGATTCCTTCTAAAGAAATCTATGCACTTCTTTATTATCTTTCCATTGGCATTATATATTCATTTTTCAGTTGTGCAATAGCAAAATACCACTTAATAGTAACATTTATGCATCCAGTTCTGAAGTCAAAGGTCTTACTAGGCAAAATTCAAGATTCAAATTCTAAATTCATTATTTCTAGAGGATGTTAAAAAGTATTTATTTCTTCCCCCTTTTTAGTTTCCAGAGGGGACTTGCATTCCTAGACTTGTGGTCTCTTGTATCACTCCAGCCTTTGAACCCATACTTCCTTCTTGGAAGCATCTTATGATGACAATGGAGCTACCTGGATAACACAAGGCAATCTCCTCTCCTCAAGATCCATAACATCCTTTCTTTCTTTCTTTCTTTCTTTCTTTCTTTCTTTCTTTCTTTCTTTCTTCCTTCCTTCCTTCCTTCCTTCCTTCCTTCCTTCCTTCCTTCCTTCCTTCCTTCCTTCCTTCCTTCCTTCCTTCTTCCTTCCTTCCTTCCTTCCTTCCTTCCTTCCTTCCTTCCTTCCTTCCTTCCTTCCTTCCTTCCTTCCTTCCTCCCCCCCCTCTCTCTGTCTCTCTCTCTCTCACCATGTAAGAAAGCATATTCTGAGAGAGCATCTTATAGTTGAGATGTAACTGTGCCAGGGAGGCATTATTCTACCACCCATTCCCAGTCAAGCCTTTAGTTTCAGCCATTCTCCAGTTTTGTACCTCAGATGATTTACCCATAATGGCCAAAGCAGATCACCCTAGTCCTTTCCTTCAGATATTGAATGCTTTTCCTTTTTACTTATAGGGAAATTTCAAAGTAAAAACCAAAACCCTTTCTTATCCTATCTATGATCCATATTATCTGACTGCTCTTATCTATAACTTAATAACAAATAAATCTCCTTCTGTCTGCTCTTGCTGTGATGTCTGTTCTTTTTGATCCTTGATATATATAAAATTCATTTCTTCCCCAGGGCTTTGCATATATGCTTGTCTGAATGTTCTGTCCACATGATGGATTATATCCTTCCTGGCACTGAGGCCCTTTTCTGACATTCTCAGATCTTTTCATCTAAACCCACTAACCCTGCCTGTCACTGTGGCACATGTCTTCTGAATTCTTAACCATTGTCTCATTTCTTAGTTTTTCTTCTCCCTAAATGTAAGTTACATGCAGTTGGAGTGTTTGATGTTTTGTTCACTGTTATGCCTTAAGGATCTAGGACAGTACCCAGTACTTTACTAAGTACCTAGATTAGTGAATCACTATTGAATGCGTCTATTTCCTCTTCCTAATTTTACTAGAATGTAAGCTTTGATAGGACATGTAACTTGTCTTAGGCACTGTTATGCCAGTACATAGACCCAAGCATGAGCACTTATTAAGTGCTCTTTATTTTCTTTATCAACCCAATACATATCACTAATCTTACTCTACCTTTATCCCTTTCTGCTCAGACCCAAAGTAACTACAATATTAGTTGACAGAGTTCTATCAGTACCTCCTTTTTACCTAAAATGATTAGTGCTTTAAGGCAATTGTTTGATTATCACCATATTGTCACAATGAGTCTACCCCTTGATAGTGATTGTTACTGTAAATAGTATTCTATTCTTGGGGAAGTACTGGAGATCAAACATGGTATCCAGAACACAAGCCTAACAGAGCAAAATGATACTTCTGCCCTGCTACAACCTTCTGAACCCTGTTGAACACCACTGATGCTTCCATAGAAAGAATAAAGGTTATTTCAAAAAATTCATTCACCAATTTTCCTTAGTTTCAGCTGGGGCCCTTTTGAGGTATGATGGGGTGGTTCTCTCCTTAAGATCTGCATCTATCTGAAAAAGAGAAGCAGATTCTCCAATGGAGAGTAAGTTAGGACCAGGACAAATGAGATAACCCTTACTTTTTTCATAGAGAGTTTAATAGATGTAGGTCCTCTTGTAGCTCATGATTGATGGTAGCTTGATATTGGAGAGTGGGCTGATGTTTGGCTGTTTTCCTGATGAACTGGATACCAGCACAAGGGGGAAGGAAACCAACACAGAGAAAAATCAACACATACCAAATCTGAGAGCCAGAGCCCCAGAGGTCCCAAGACCTCATCACTGAAGCAGACCAAAAATGAACCCAGCATAGCTCAGGGAAATTTTGTGGAAGAAGGGGCGGAAAGAATGTCAGAGCCACATGTTTGGTCATGATATGCAGAGACATTTATCATACCAATAACTGTGAGCTAACTCCACAATGCATGACCCATATACCTCAACAGGGAGGGGCCAATGGGGAGGGGGTAGGTCACAGATGAGCCTAATAATGGTACCAAACTGCCTGTATTTGTGGAATAGAAAACTAATAAAAAATAAAATAAAATTCATTCAGGGCTGGAGAGATGGTTTAGTGGTTTCAGTGCTTGTTTGCAAAATCTAAGAACTCAGGTTTAACTCCCCAGAACCCATGTAAGCCAGATGCATAAGGTGATGCATATGCACAAATAAATTTAAAAAGTACAACCAATGACTTAATACCAGAGGTACCAGTCCCAATGTTAAAAAAGAAAATAAACAGCAAGGCTAACATGTCTTTCCCAAAGGCCTCCATTGAATTAGGTGAAATTCCAAAGAAATATTTTAAGTGTGTTCAAATAAATCACAGAGGATACAGATAAACTCCTGAATGAATTCCAAGAGAGGGCAAAGAACACAAATAGATAAATGAAGTAAAGAAGTCCATGCAGGACATAAAAAATAGAATTGAATAAAGAAAAATACTGAAGACAATCTAAGCTACAAAGGGAAATATTCAGTAAGTCAAATATGATCCTCTGTGGAAAGACTCACCAATAGAACCTATCATGAGTAAGACAGAATACAAAAGCTTAAAAACAAGGTAGAAGAATGGAAACATTCCATCCAAGGCAAAGATAAATTTTTAAAAATTATGAACAGAGCATGTAAAATTTATAGGACATTGTGAAAAGTCCAATCTATGAATCATGTACAAATATCCAAAGCATAAAAACATTTTAAGTAAAATAATAGCATAAAAGTCCCTAAATCTAAGGAAAGAGCTGTCCATACAAATATAAGGGATTACTACATATGCAAAACCAGGAAAGAAACTCTACATCATATTATAGTTAAACACTAAATATAGAGAATGAAAGAATATTGAAAGCTACAAGAGAGAAAAACCCAAGTCATATACAAAGCCAGTCCCATCAGAATAATAGCTGATATCTTAACAGAAAATTTTAAAACTGAAAGAGCTTAGAATGATATATTTCAATTCTGAAAGGCAGTAACTTTCAACCTAGACTACTGTACCCAATAAAACTGTCATAAGAAAGACACGTCTCAATAAAAAAATAGACAAAAGGAATTCATGACCATTAAGCCAGCTCATTAGAAAATGTTGGAAGGAATCCTTCAGACTGAAGAAAAAGATAAACATATCCAAGAGGCTATAAACAATACAAGAATATCAGTTAAGCAAACGAGGGATAAGAAAATACCAAAGACAACAAAATAAAAAAAATGACAGGAATTAACACACACATCTTAATTACAATGGAATATTAATCATTTCAATTCCTTGGCAAAAGACAGACACTCACAGATTAGATTAAAAAACAAGATCCAGGGCTGGAGAGATGGCTTAGCGGTTAAGCGCTTGCCTGTGAAGCCTAAGGACCCCGGTTCGAGGCTCGATTCCCCAGGTCCCACGTTAGCCAGATGCCCAAGAGGGCGCACGCGTCTGGAGTTCATTTGCAAAGGCTGGAAGCCCTGGTGCGCCCATTCTCTCTCTTTCCCTCTATGTGTCTTTCTATCTGTGTCTGTAGCTCTCAAATAAATAAATAAATAATGAACAAAAAAAAATTAAAAAAGAAAACAAGATCCATCTATTTGTTGCCTCCAAGAAACATACCTTACAAAAGATAGATGCTCCTTTAAGGTAAAAAGCAAGAAAAAAAAAAATATCCAAAGAAAACAAAACTGGAAAACAAACAGTTGTCATAAAAACTAAAGTTAAAGATAAAAAAATAAAGATTACTTCACTGATTGAGGGGACAATCTATCAAGAGAACATTGCAACATCGAATTTCATAAAACATACTATTTGATAGAAATTCACAGATTAACCTCAACATAATAACAGTAGGTGACTTCAATATTACACTCTTACCAATAGACAGGTCATTCCTACCCCCATTCCCAAATACAGATAAGCATCAGAGTTAAGTTACATCATGCAACAAATGAACCTAACAGACTGTGAAGAAAATTTGATCCTAACACAAAAATTTGATCCTAACACACAAAAAAGTCCTAACAAATGTAGGAAAAATAACTTCTAAAATTCTACCTGAATAAAATCAAAAGCAAGAGAGACAAGAGAAAATACACAAAATTATAGAGTTTAACCAGCATGCTATTGAAGGATCAATGAGTTATTGAATAAGTAAAAAAGGAAATTAAAAGTTCATATAACTGAGTGAAAATGAAAACATTATACCAAAATTAATGAGACACAGTGAACACAGTCCTAAGGGGATGGCTAGTAATGACGAATACTTCGATTAAAAACCAGAGAGGCCAAAATATATAATTTAACAATGCACATTAGGAACTTGGAAAAACAAGAACAAGTCAAGTCTAAAACCAGTAGATAGAGGGAAATAATTAAAATTAGGACAGAATTAATGAAATAAAAATGAAGAAAAATGATACAAAGAATCAATAAATCAAAGAATTATTTCTTTAAAAAGTCATACAAGCTGGGCATGGTGGCACACACCCTTAATCACAGAATTTGGGAGGCTGAGGTAGGAGGATCTCTGTGAGTTTGAGGCTAGCCTGAGACTACACAGTGAATTCCAGGTCAGTCTGACCTAGAATGAGATTCTACCTCAACCTCCACCACCCCAAAAAATAAAATAAAAAGAAATACATAAAATAAAACAGCGATACCTTATTAAAAACATATATAAGATCAACAAACCCTTTCTCAAACTAATAAAAGGTAAGAGAGAAAAGATTGGAATTAATGTTAGAGTTAAAAAGGAAGATATACAAAAGATAGCAATGAAATTCAGAAAATCACTAGGACATACCTTAAAAACTTAGTTCCCACTAAATTGGAAAACTCAGAGCAATGGATAGACTTCTGGATGTATATGATCTTCGAAAGTTAAATCAAGATGAGATAAACAAACAGGTCTATAACAAGCAATGAGATTGAAGTAGTAATGAAAAATCTCCCAACTGAAAAAGTCAGGTCCCAATGGATTCACTATAAGATCATTAAAGAATCATGAACACCAGTCCTTCTCAAATTATTTCATAAAATAGAAAAGTAAGAAATGCTGCAAAAATTCATTCTCTAAAGCTCAAAGTACTCTGATGCCAAAGCCATATAAAAGCACAACAAAAAAGAAAATTATAAATTATCTCCCTGATGAACATAGGTATACAAAAATCTCAATAAAATATTTACAAACTGAATTCAAAAACACATCAAAAATATCATTCACCATGATCAAGTTGGCTTGACTCCAGAGCTGCAAGGATGGCTTGACATGTGCAAGTTAATAAGTGGAATACATCATATAAATGGGCTCAAGGACAGAAATCACATGATAATACAGATATAGAAAAGATCTTCATGATAAAAACCCTGAAGAGACTAGGAATAGAAGGAACGTACCTCAAAATAATAAAGGCTATATATAACAGATATATAGCTACCATTATTCTATATTTACTAGGTAAAACCTTATGCAAACAATTCCATTAAGATCAGGAACAAGTATCTTCTATATACTATCATTTCTAGCCCTCAACACAGTACATGTGCTGATAACACTCCCACCAGCATGGTGAACACTGGTAAAACTCTTCAAACTTTCTGCAAGAAATGCGGCAAACACCAGCCCAACAAAGTAACCAGTACAAGAAGGGAAAGGATTTTCCTATGCCCAGGGAAAGTGGCATTATGACAAGAAGCAGAGTGGCTATCGTGGGCAGACTAAGCCTGTATTCTGGTAAAAGGCTAAAACTACAAAGACGATTTTGCTGAGGCTTGAGTGTGTTGAGCCCAACTGAAGATATAAGAGAATGCTGGCCATGAAGAGATGCAAGCATTTTGAACTGGGAGGAGATAAGAAGAGAAAGGGTGATCCAATTTTAAGCCAATTTTTCTACAAAGACAATAAAATGAGATTATATATATATTTAATTCTTTATTTATTATTATTATTATCAACTACATATTTTGCATGGGTACATCATGTATTGGTACCATCCCTGCCTCCATCCCATTAAGGACCCTCCGCAGTGGGGTTACAGGTATTCCATGGGGTTGTGGTTTATGCCTCATTCTCTGTATTTTTCTTAAGAGAACAAATGCACTGGCAACATTTAGTCTGTGGTTTAATAAAATATGAAATGTGGGGTTGGAGAGATGTCTCAGCAGTTAAGGTGCTTGCCTACAAAGCCTAATGACCCAAGTTTGATTGATTCCCCAGTACCCACACAAAGCCAGCTGTACAAAGTAGCCCATGCATCCAGAGTTCATTTGCAGTGGCTGGAGGCCCTCGTGTGTCCATTTTGTGTGTACGTGTCTCTCTTTTCTCTGTGAAAATAAATAAATAAATATAAAATATTTTAAATATGAAATATGACCAAACTACTCTTTTCTTTTTCTTAATTTGTAAAGATGAGGTTTTTGAAATTTATATCAACTGAAATTTAAGCTCATTTGATCACTTGTGTGTGTGTGCATGCACATGTATGTGTGTATGCATATTTATATGTGTGTAGTAAATACATGTGTGTGCCTGTGCCATGGAGGCCAGAGGACAACCTTGAATGTCATTCCTCAAGTTTACTATCCACCTCTTTTTGAGACCGGCTCTACTGGTTGGCCAGGAAGCTTCAGGGATCTGCTTGACTCTTCAGCACTAGGATCACAGGTGCTTGTCACCACACCTGGCTTTATATGGCTCTGGGGATTGAAATAAGATCCTAATGCTTGCAAGGGAAGCACTTAATGATTTTCTCTATCTCCAAGCTCCCAGTTTCTGAGTTACACAGAACTATCAGTTGCTCCCAGGTGGGTCCTGAACTCATTCTCCTTCCTGTGTGCTCCTTCCATCACTTAGATCCAGAGAAAAGTTTCATTCCTTCCAGTAACTTGTCTGTCATTAGAGAAAAGCTGCCAATCTGCACTGATTGTTTATTATGGCTGTACTCTAAATCTTATGAAAAGTCACTGTTTACCAGAGCACATGTGTCCCACCAGTGATATCTTGGTTTCCTCAGTAATATCTTCAGAGTGGTCCTTAGCATTCAGTACTTTCCCATGAGATGAAAAATGATCTCTATTCTTAGAATCCAGAGCAACAAATATCTTATTTCTACTATGGTATTACTAATTTTTAAACTCCTCATCCATATGTCATTTAAGAAGAGAAGGCAGGGCTGGAGGGATGGCTTAATGGTTAAAGTGTTTGCCTGCAAAGCCGAAGGACCCAGGTGTGATTCCCCAGGACCCACATTAGCCAGATGCACAAGGGGGCACATGCATCTGGAGATTATTTGCAGTGGCTGGAGGCCCCGGTGCACCAATTCTCTCTCTCCTCTCCTTCTTTCTCTGTTAAATAAATAAATTGAAAAAAAAAAAAAAGAAGAAGAAGAGAAGGCAGTCTCAGTCCAATATGAAGAATAAAGACAGACCTGAACATAAGAGTTAGATGCTCATTTTTGATTAGGCCATTGAGGTAGATTAGCAAAGGCAGTGGGTAGTTGGACCACAGTTGTAGTAGTAGCAGTGTGAAAAATGCTTATTTGAGATAGATTTCAGAGATAGAAGAAAACACCCATGAAACTGTGCTAATTGTCATCCTGTTATACTTTTCTTTCCCTTTATAGTTTCGCTATGCAGGTTGGCTTGATAGGCTGTACATGATATTGGGAACTCTGGCTGCCGTTATCCATGGAGCTGGACTTCCACTCACAATGCTGGTATTTGGAGACATGACAGACAGTTTTGCAAGTGCAGGAGCCAATATTCCAGCTAATTTTACCCTTGAAGGTAAGTACTGTTTGTGGTATTGATTTTAATTGGAAACTTGCAAAACCAACCCACACACTTAAAGTGATATTTTGGGAGTACTTTCTAAATATGCACTATTGTGTTTAATGATCTCAGTGGTAGAGGACAAACTCTAGCCGATTTTTATAATGAGATTGAGAAAATAATATTCCTAAGCATTAGACTTCCCAGTGGAAGTGCTGGGAAGATAGGTTGAAATAGAGAAGGATCCCTGAACTCAGAAATGTTTGGAAAGTTTTAGGAGGAAGTACAAAGATATAATCAGGACCTTAAATGGTAAACTAGAATCAGGTATTAGAGTACACACTGATTATGGATGCAAAGGAGGAATCCAAAATAACTCTAAAGCTTTTAGCTTGAGAAACTGAAAGGATGTAGTTACTCTCAACTAAGATGAGAAAATGGAGGAACAGTAGGTTTGGGCAACACATGCCAGAAATTGTGTTTCATACATAGTCATGAGTTAGGATACCTAGAAGCCGATGCAGGAATAGAGGAGTGGGAACAAGGAAAATTGTATATGAATTTAAGTGTGTTTGTGTGTGTTTACATGAAGAAGTAGTACCTTCCTCGAGTATTAACAGAAATAATCCCAAAGATAGGGGAAAGCATAAAGTGATGTTTTACAGAGAGAGCAAAGAGCTTTGTTAGAAATATACTTAAGAGTGAATGAGATTCAATGCCCAGGAGAAAATGTTGCTTAAGATAGGAGCAAGGACAGTTTATCTACAATAACATATGGGAAGACAGAATATGTGAGTGTCAGTCCAGAGGTGATAGATGAGGAGGTAAGAATCTTTGTAAATTTTCTGTTGATTGCAATAGATACTCTTTTCTGCCAAGGATATGTCCCAATCCCCCAGTGAATGCCTGAAACCACAGATAGTACGGACTTCCACATAAACTTTGTATTTTTTTCCTCTATATACATATCAGTGATAAAGTTTAAGTGATAAGTTAAACACAGATAAAGCTTAATGACAATAATAATAGAATATAAAAATATGCTACATTAAAATTATGTGAATGTGGTCTTTCTATAAATATCTTACTGTGTTCTCCTCATCCTCTTTATGATGATATAATATAATACAATTACTGGTTGACCTCAGAAGACTGAAGCCACAGAAAGTATAACTGGATAAGAGTGGAAACTATTATACTTCAGTTTTCTCAGTGAGGCTAGAAGCAAGACATTTGATTGACAAGGAAAGGGGATTTAAAATATCCTCCAAAAGCCGGGCATGGTGGTGCATACTTTTACTCCCAGCACTTGGGAGGCAGATGTAGGAGGATTGCTGAGAGGCCACTCTGAAACTGCAGAGTGAATTCCAGGTCAGCCTGAGCTAGCAGATTAATAAATGGATTACTAAAATAATTTGTGTGATACACACTCTTGATTAGGTAGAAATAGGTTGATAGCTCTGAGCTTCAATTTTTAGGTCACTTCAGTCAAACAGAGATTGAATCAAACTAAATTGTTCAAAAGCTTACATCTCAGTTTGCAGTCAGGTGGTAAAATGGTTTAAATGCCTTGAAAATATAACCAATGCAATTTAGCTTACAATGATCCTTCAGTATTTGGGCTTTCCTTTTTATTTTGTGCTAGGGATTAAACACCTAGGGCTTTGCACATCAGTGCTCGAATGTTGTCTCTGATGTAGGCCATATCCTTTCCCAGAAATGTGCACATAAGTAGAGATAATTGTAGAACTTTCGCTATTTGTCCATGGATCCTAGGTCATATTTATGTGCATTTAAAAAAATATTTATTTATTTGAGAAAGAAAAAGAGGCAGAGAGTGGGAGAGAGAGAGAATGGGTATTCCAGGGCCTCTAACCACTGCAAAGAAACTCCAGATGCATGTGCCACCTTGTGCATCTGGCTTATGTGGGTACTGAGAAATTAAACTTGGGTCCTCAGGCTTTGCAGGCAAGCGCCTTGACCACTAAGCCATCTCTCCAGCCCTGTCTTGTTTTTTTTCTTTTGTATTTTTTTTCTTTGTTGTTGTTATTGTTGTTTTGTTTTTGTGTTGAGGATCAAACCTTTGATCCTGGCATGTTTACCTTCCCACATATTAGGCAAACTACTATACTACTTTCCAGCCCCACAACAACTCCAAATGAGCAAAAGCCATATGTTGTTCAGCACCACACAGGCATTTTCTCAGGCTCTCTCACTTCTTCCTCATAGGAGCACTGGGATCATTCAACTCCTCAAGAAGGCTCTGGAAGCCATCTCCTCAACTCATGATGTAATCATTGTTTTTCTGAGGTTTCTCCAGGGTCAGCTTAGGTAGCCAGAGACAGGTTTGTCTTTCCTGGATCCTCCAGTGCCTGTTACTCTTGTCAATTCTCAGCTGTACATTTTCTTTGTAGCACATGGAAAAAATACCAGTTTTAAAAATGTAGAGCTTAAATTCAGGAAATTTAAACAAAATATTTAGCATGCTCAGTTTTCTCTCTTAATCTATTAAGGGATTGGATTTTGGGCACCCCAAAGCTGAGAAGAAACCTGTATACTATTTCTATTTATGAGAGAAGTTTTCTCTTTGGGCAGTGATTGCATAGTGCCATAGATACTAGAATAAGTAGAAAGGTGTGGAGTCAAAGAAATAATGTCTGGAAAATCATTGGTTGATATTTAAATGATACTGTTCTGCCATGTATATAGTTCATACTGTGGTAAAGTCATAAAATAGTAAACATGGCGTGTCATGGACCTCAAAGTTTATTCTTTACATTGGGTGGACTGTCACTTAAGATTATAAATGGAAAAGCAATAGGATTATACTGTTGTTTCTAAAGATAAATGCAAATGACAATATGAATGACCTGGCTGGAATAGAGAGACCAGTTAGGATGCTTTTGTCAGAGTCAAGGTCGGGAAGGAGAACCAAACCAGAGCACTAATCTGAGAATCTCCACATACAGATTTGGAAGTAATTTTTTAATATTTTTATTTATTAGCAAGGAGAGAGAGAGAGGAGACAGACAGAGTGGGCACATCAGGGCCTCTAGCTACTGCAAATAAATTCCAGATGCATGGCCACTTTGTGCATCTGACTGTACATGGGTACTGGGGAACCTAACCTGGGTTGTTAGGTTTTGTAGGCAGGCTCCTTAACCTCTGAGCCATCCCTTCAGCCCCAGATTTAGAAGTTATAGAAGTGGACATGGCCATCCTGGCAACATGCATGGAATTCTGGGAAAATCCAATTGACAGGGAGGAGGGACAGCCAAAAGATCTACAGAAGACTGAGGGAGAGGAATGAAAATTGTGGGGAAACCAGGTAAAAGTTCTATAAGCCAGATGGGCACAAAAATAATCAGGAATCTGAGAACTTCATTAAAAGAGGCTATGTTAAATTTTAGCTTTTCTACACTGATAATTAGGCTAATACTGTTACTATAGCCCGAAGAATTTCTAATATTTTAAGTATCCTTCATTGTTTGGCAAGTAGCTCTTTGAGAATTTTACATATAAAAAAGTACTAGAAGGGGCTGTGGAGATGGCTCAATGGATAAAACATTTTCTGGGCAAACATGAGTACCTAAGTTGAAATCCCCAAACTTCAGAGTGGACCTTTGTGGTCCCATCATGTCTGGGGCAAAAAGGGAAGCAAAGACAGAGATATCATCCAGAATCTCTTAGGCCAGCTAGCCCATGGATGGAGCAGTGAACGAGAGACCCTGCTTCAAATGTGATAGAAAGTGATGATAGAAAGTATGATAAATGTCTCTGCATATCATGACCCCACTCAAAAGCTGTCCTCTCACTTCCACCTGTGTGCCATGGCATGTGTGGTTCCATCCTCACACATATGAACTTGTACCAATATGGACACATCATACACACACACACACACACACACACACAAACACACACACACACACCAAAAATATTGGATTTCAAGTTCTCTAAGGTCATTTACATTAGAATTTTTGAGAAAGCATATTTCAAGATTAGAATTTCGTGTAAGAATTTTGTGAGGCCCAAACATATTTGGACTCAAGAGCTTTTATTTAATAAAGGATTACTTGAGGAAGTAAATGTTGATTGGAGATGGCAGTGTTATATCTTTCTAGTCTGATAAACAGAGATTGTGCCCATTCTTTTTAACTTATTGATATCTTCTATAATTATAAACAATAAACCATGATAATTCCCTCCACCACTCCATTTTCCCCTCTCAAATTCACCCTCCATCAAATCCCCTCCTCCTTTTAATTAGTCTCTGTTTTACTTTGATGTCATCATCTTTTCTTCCTAATACGAAGGTCTTTTATAGGTATGCCAGACACTGGGAGGTCATGTATATTTTTGTGTCTTGAAGATTGCATCATAAGCATTCCTACCATTCCTTTGGCTCTTGCATTTTTTTCTGCCACCTATTCTGCAGTGGACTCTGAACCTTGGAAGGTGTGATAGAAATGTACCAGTGCTGAACACTCCACTATCACTTCTTCTCAGCCCTATAGTGGCTTTTGAGTTACCCCAGTGGTCATCACTATCTGAAGAGAAGGTTCTCTAACCAAAAGTAATAATAGCATGAATATATAGGCATAAACATTTTAAAAAGTGCTTACAGAACAGTTTGGTGAGCATAATATATGCATTTAGCCTGATAACAGCAGGTTTTATTTACTTTCATAGGACTCGTGACTTCCCCATCCATAGCTTTTTGACTAGATTTTCAGTATCAGGCATATATTACCTGCTGTGGAGTGGGCCTCCAGTCCAACTAGAGAGCAATTGATTTCTCCTACAACAGACCTGCCACTATTGCACCAGTTGGCACATTTGGTCTGGCTGGCCAGTCTTAAGGCTTGCAAGTTTCATTGAGGTTTACCACCATTTATAACTTCTCTCTGCCATAGGGCTGCATGCAGCATAGCTCTTTCAAACTTTCTAATCTGTTCTACACACACATACACACACTACTCTCTCCTTAAGTCTTTCCCTGTCTACTCTTCCTTATAGTCCCTTTATGGCTTCCTGGCCTCTACTACTGGCTTTTACTCCAACTGATGCTACTGAAACATAAGTGAAAAGAAACTTGGTAATAAGTTGGTTTCTGATGAATGAACCTATGTACAGTATAGTTGAACACACAAAAATGAGCCAATCTTGACCTTAGACTTGTTTTTTTACTCTTAAAGCTATATGCAAATTATTCAAGAATTAGAAACTACCATTGCCAATGAGCATTTGCTCAAATTTTCTTGGTTACAACCTTGGCATGATGGTTCATGCCTTTAATCCTAGCACTCAGGCTGAGGCAGGAGAATTGCCTAGTGTTTAAGGGCAGCCTGGGGACAGTGAGACCCTGCCTCAAAAACAGAAATTCTCTTGGTTCTGGATGAAATGAAAAATAAAAATTTAAAAACCTAGTACAGGTTTAACATCCTTGTGATGGTTCATCTCTGGTTGTCAATTTGGTAGGATTTAGGATCACCATGAAAACAAATCTCTGGTCCTACCTGAGGAAGAATTTTCTAGAATAGGTTAGTTGAGATGGAAGCACCTAACAGTGGGCAGCACCACACCATGGGGCAGGGTTTTGGACTGTATTACAAGGAGAGTGCTGGCTGAGCAGAAGCATTCATCACTCTGCTCTGCTTCTTCACTGTTGTACTGAATGTGACCAACTTCTGCTACCTTGCCTTCCCCATCATGAGACTGTGAACTGAAATAAACCTTTCCTCTTTTAAGTGGATTTTTGTCACGAAGTTAGTCCTAGCAATGATAAGGTGACTAGTCTTAAAATTCAAAACCCAAAATGCCTTGAAGCCTGAAACTTTTGAGTTCTGGGCTCATTCTGGGCTTGGAACTTTTGGATTAGTAATGTCAAAAAATTCTGAAATTGGGAATACTTCTAATCTCAAGCATTTTAGATAAAAGGTATTCAACCTGAATTAGCAATGAAGAGGTAACAGATGAAAATTTTTCTGTAATTGTTAGAGACATTTACTGAGGTCCTCACATATTGCAACTTTATTGTAATGTATATAAGGTTTAAAGTATGACTCCTTATTGACCCAGAAGTTTTGATTGTGATAATTTATCCATAAAATATTTACCATAAGTACTTAGGTATTATAAATTACTTTAATCCACATTATTTGTAGAAATAAAATGTTTCAGATAATAAAAATAGATATAATTTTGAAAGATACACTAATATAGCAACTTGGTTACTAAATGTAGACTAAGATTCCATCATTTTAAAAAACAAAGTAGAGCTGGAGAGATGGCTTAGCAGTTAAATGCTTGCTTGTAAAGCCTATGGACCTTGGTTGGAGGCTTGATTCCCCAGGACCCACGTTAGCCAGATGCACAAGGGGGTGCATGCATCTGGAATTCATTTGCAGTGGCTGAAGGCCCTGGCGCACCCATTCTCTCTCTCTCTGTCTGTCTCTTTTTCTCTCTGTCACTCTGAAATAAATAAATAAAGGGCTGGAGAGATGGCTTAGCAGTTAAGCGCTTGCCTGTGAAGCCTAAGGACCCCGGTTCCAAGCTCGGTTCCCCAGGACCCACATTAGCCAGATGCACAAGGGGGCACATGCATCTAGAGTTCATTCGTAGTGGCTGGAAGCCCTTGTGTGCCTGTTTTCAATCTCTCTCTCTTTGTCTCTGTCTCTGTCTCTCTCTTTCTCTGTCACTCTCAAATAAATAAAAAATGAACAAAAAAAATAAAAATAAATAAATAAATAAAAATGAACAAAAAATATTTAAAAAAACAAAGTAGGTGTGCGTGCTTGTACATATATATACATGAACACTTAAAAGATCTGCAGTTCTACATAAGAAATATTGAATAGTAGTTATTTGTGTGATTGGGGTAGTAAATCTATGAAAGAATTTTAATGTCCTTCGTCCAAAAAGAACAAGCATTCCTTAATGTTTAGTGATAATTTCTGATGTCTGTTATCCTACATTTACATGTAATAATTTTTAAACAAAAAGAAAATTAGAGCTGGGCATGGTGGCACACACCTTTAATCCCAGTACTCAGGGGGCAGATGTAGGAGGATCACCATGAGTTCAAGGCCACCCTGAGATTACATAGTAAATTCCAGGTCAGCCTGGGCCACAGTGAGACCCTACCTCAAAAAACAAAAATAAATAAATAAATAAATAATAATAAAATGAAATAAAATTAGAGAAAGGCAATGTTAAATCTTAAATATGTATTTGAGATTTTGTTTTCTTTTTTATGAGGTAAGATCTCACTCTCGCCCAGGCTGACCTGGGATTCACCATGTAGTCTCAGGGTGGCCTTGAACTCATGGTGATCCTTCTACCTCAGCTTCCCCAGTGCTAGGATTATGCCACCAAGCCCACCTGACTTTTGAATATATTTGAATATATTTATCACCATGAGTTTCTTCTGGCAAAAAAAGCATCATTGAATTTAGCCTGTGTGTGTTTACTCTTAGCTAGTATCTTTTGAATGGATGTCAAAATGCTTATGCACAATTTAAATTGAGTCATTTAGAATGTTTTCATAATGAAATGAATTTGATTTATTTTCATAAACTTATTCTTAATGGTGACCAAAGACAAAAATGGTTTGTTTATTTTGTGAAAATCCAGGTGAAATCAACAAAACAATGATCCTTGAAAAACTGGAGAGAGACATGACCACGTAATTATACATTTTCCTTACTACTGCTTTATTAACTTTTTCTGCATTAATCTAGTTATAATAATCTATAAAACTGTGTTATCATTAAAAAAGTGAAGTTGTGAGAATACCATTATTGGTTTTATTACATGTAGGCCACAGTGTAGGATGTTTTAAAAGAAAAGCATTTTCTGTGTAAGATGTATAAAGTTACAGTTAAGCCTCAGTTAGACTTATGCATGTGTTGACAAATATGGAATACCATACACAGAGAAATTAATAGAGCTTACTTAAAAATGTAGCTTAATTAAGAATCATTTCTATGATTTTATAAAGGTTAGTTTGTTTTCTGGCTGTTTTCAATCATGATATGATGGTAAAATCAGCCAATAGGATTTTTAAACTGCATATTTAATAATAGGTAATAAAATAAAACTTCCCGGGAGAAATATACTTACTACACAATTCACTTTTTAAAAAATTTTTTCTGAGGTAGGGTCTCGCTGTAGCCCAGGTTGACCTGGAATTCACTATGTAGTCTTAAGGTGACCTCAAACTCATGGTGATCCTCCTACCTCTGCCTCCTGAGGGCTGGATTAAAGGTGTTGCCACCGTGCCCTTAATTCACTTTTTGTTTAGTTAATTATTTACACATAGTGGCATTTGCTGTCTAGAAGAGCATGCAACAGATGTCCAAAGGTATGTGTTAGGGAATCAGATGATAGTGATTCTTTATTATACTCTAAACGATCTAATAGAGACACTTCATTATATTTAAAAATGAAGATCAAATACTTCCACATATTCCTGTGAAGAAGCATTGTTTCCTTATACTTGGAAAACTGAAATACTTTAGTTGTTTAAATATATCAAATTAAGATACTTTAGTGATTCTCAGAGTATAAGTTCTACTTGTTAACTGAGATATCCTTTTAGTTCTCTCTTGCATTAGCATAAGATAATAATTAATTACATGGTTATCTATTAACTAAAATTTAGTGTTCCAATTATATCTTCCTTGATAAAATATAATTTATAAGGTATAGTTTGAGGAAACATCTGTTTAACAAGATTCTTGATGGTTTGCTCATGAAATTTTGAACAATGACATCAGGGACTATCTTATGATATAGTCATTTTAAATATTTGATTTTTATTTATTTATTTGAGAGAGACATACAGAAGTAGGGAGAGAGAGAGAGAGAGAAAGAGAGAGAGAGAGAGAGAGAGAGAGAAAGAATGGGTGTGCCAGGGCCTCCAGCCACTGTAAACAAACTCCAGATGCGTGCACCCCCTTGTGCATCTGGCTTACATGGGTCTTGGGGAGTTGAACCTGGGTCCTTTGGCTTTGCAGGCAAGCACTTCAACCACTAAGTCATCTCTCCAGCCCTTATATTGCCATTTTAAAGATTCTACACCATATATGTGGTGCTGTTATTATTAAAGGATAGCGACTAGAAACCTAAAAATTGCAAAAAAAAAAAATAGTCTCTTTTTATTCATTTTAGAAGTTTTGTCTTGAAGGGGGTATGAGTCAGTGATAGAGCATTTGCCTAGCATTTATGAGGCTTTGAGTTCTATTCTATTCACCACAAAAAAGAGTTCTATCTACACATCATAAAGAAGAAAGAAGCATGCCCTTTTAAATTAACAGTAACTGCTTAGAGAAGCCCTAGAGTTGTTTCATTTTTAACTGTAAAGATTCAGCAAATAAACATTCATTCAACTTTTCTAAATATTAGAGGTCTGGTTTTAGAAGGCTTATATTTTTTACTGTCAAAATTTAAGCTGAAAGTGATACGATGTGATTTATTAATCATTTTAGACTAGTTTACATTGGCCATTTGTACAGATAACATGCAAATACTATAATTTTCAATTGTCTTTTACCTTCCAAATCCTGCTCCATCAATAGTTCAAACAGCCAGAAGAACATTTATATCTCTTGGTTCCACTTTTTAATAAGTTCTGCCATTTCTTTCCAGAGGCCATCCAACCAAATTACTAATAATTAATGATGATGTAATAAAAGACAGGACTACAATGGCACACCATACTTGATGTGTCAGTGTACCAAGCAGTGTTTCAAAATCACTGGAGTTCTCTGAGTACTTACTATGTGCAAGGCATTGGCCCAAGAACATTTCATACATATTGTATTATAATTTGTATATCCATTTCATATGTATTGTATTACAATTTGCATCTCCATTTTAGCAGCTAAAAATCTGAGGCTTAGAAGGTTAAGTAGCTTGCCTGAAATTAGACAGTAAATAAGTGAATGACTGAGATGTGTACCAAAGTAAAATCTACTATTAACCATTCCTCTATGTAGATATAGATAAATACTAATCACTATAGCTCCACTTCTTATAGCCCCCTTACTTGTTTAGGGTAGTGGGATCCCCAGATAAGTGCAACAGTAAGACCAGGTGGACTACTTCAGAGACAGGCATTGATTAGGAAGCAGGGTATGAACAGTGCTCTTGTCTTTCAGGTATGCCTACTATTACACTGGAATTGGTGCTGGTGTGCTTATTGCTGCTTACATTCAGGTTTCATTCTGGTGCCTGGCAGCCGGAAGACAAATACACAAAATAAGGCAGCAGTTTTTCCATGCTATCATGAAGCAGGAGATAGGCTGGTTTGATGTGCATGATGTTGGGGAGCTTAACACCCGGCTCACTGAGTAAGTACCTAATACCTACTTTTATGTTGAATTCAGGTGTACTTTTTCTCATAATGGCATGAAAGTGATACCATTATTTGTCAGAAATGCTATTGCATCATTTGGAATAGTAAAGTCCTTGAGAACAGCAACCATGTTTTATGTTTCTTGTTCTCAGTATCTGTCAAGGTATGAGGAGCCCTGTGTGATTGGTACCAAAAAGAAGGATTGAACAGGCCAGCAAAAGGGGTACCCAGAGACTGTGCCCAGAAGTACTGTACAGTAGAGCAACAATTATGCTCTCTGGAAACATTTCTGAGCCATTTGAAACTTCTACAGTGAATGTTATAGAGCATACCATGTCCATTTTTTGAAGCTCGGTCTACACAGATTACTGTTAATGATGAATTTTCTACTAAACATGAGTAGCCTGTACCTACCCCCACAAAAGTAAAACAAATAGGCATATACAAAGATCCTAGACATAAATTAATTACTGTACACATAACAATGCATACCACTGCTAGACTCAGGAGGAAAGTTGTGTTTCCAATCCTGACTTTTCTTTCTAATATTATCTATTCTTTTAGTGATGTCTCCAAAATTAATGAAGGAATTGGTGATAAAATTGGAATGCTCTTCCAGTCAATGGCAACTTTTTTTGCTGGTTTTATAATAGGATTTACACGTGGTTGGAAGCTAACACTTGTAATTTTAGCCATCAGCCCCGTTCTTGGACTATCAGCTGCTATTTGGGCAAAGGTAAGTAAGTGAAACCTGTGAGTCATAATTTAAACCCCTTTTAAAAGTCAGCAGTTTTTCAAGGATCATTGTTTTGTTGATTTCACCTGGATTTTCACAAAATAAACAAACCATTTTTGTCTTTGGTCACCATTAAGAATAAGTTTATGAAAATAAATCAAATTCATTTCATTATGAAAACATTCTAAATGACTCAATTTAAATTGTGCATAAGCATTTTGACATCCATTCAAAAGATACTAGCTGAGAGTAAACACTCACAGGCTAAATTCAATGATGCTTTTTTTGCCAGAAGAAACCCATGGTGATAAATATATTCAAATATATTCAAAAGTCAGGTGGGCTTGGTGACATATGCCATTAATCCTAGCACTGGGGAAGCTGAGGTAGAAGGATCACCATGCGTTCAAGGCCTTGTGGAGCACTACCCCTACCAGTACTTCACTGTGTCTTTGGCCATGTGATTATATGGGGAAGGCATGACAAAGAAGGAAAAAGCTTAATCTCATTGTATGCATTCACAGAAAAGATATGTTGAGAAAGATATGTGTTCAGCTGAGGACAATATTGTATTCATACAGCAAGGAGAGATTCAATTCAATGAGCCACATATGTTCCATTCAACTAACATTTTCATTTTTAATATTGTTGTGTGCAGAATTTGTTTCCTCTGTAAATTGATTTTATAGTTTTGTCATCATGGCAAGTGGTACTATGTTTATACATATTCATAGTAATTATTATAAAAATAATTTATAGAAACAGTCTCTAACCTTGGACATGTAAATCTTTAGCCTCCGGTGATTTCTCTCAGTTGTGAATACAGCTGTTGAAGTACTCTTCATCTCCTCTGTACACATTCCTGCAATGATTTTGTAAAATTTATTTTCCTTTCTGGGTGAGCTATGATTCATTTTATATTTTGAAATTAATTTAATTTATTTATTTGAGAAAGAGAAAGATAGAAAGAGAGTGAGTATATGTGTTCCAGGGTCTCCTGCCACTGCAGATGAACTCCAGTTGCATGAGCTACTTTGTGCATAAGGCTTTACATGGATACTGGGGAGTTGAACCTGGGCTGTCAGCCTTTGTAAGCAAGTGATTTTAACTGATGAGTCCTTTCTACAAACAGTAATTCATTTTATAAAATGATGTTATGTAAGCGTTGCTATGTGGTGAAGAGATTGGTGTAGTAAGTAGTTTTGTGGGGTTCTATATAATTTAGAGGTGGCATACAAATTCAGATAGCAAGGGCTGAGAAGATGGCTCATGTAGTAAATTACTTTCCACACAAACATGAAGACACCAGTTTGGGTCCCAGTACCTAAGTAAAAATACCAGGCAAGGGAGTGTGCATCTGCAATCCCAGCACTGGAGATAAGGATCAGGAGGACCCACAGTGCTTGCTCATTAGCTTGTCATGCCTAAACTGTTAGCTATGGGTTCAGTGAGAGACTCTGTCTCAAAAATAAATCTGGAGAGTGATTAAGTAACACACTTAATATCAACATCTGCCCCCCGAACACATATTAGAATATACATATACACACTCAAACATGCACATATGGAAACACATGGAATTTTTTAAAAAGTAAAAATAATGGAAGGCCAATCAAATGAAGCCTAAAACAGAGTAAGTCAGGTTCTAGTTTGTAAGATGGGCTACCTACTGGGACCTAAATTTTAATTCCCAGTCTTCTGTCATATACATATACATATACATATACATATACATATACATATACATATACATATACATATACATATACATATATATAAAATGTGTTCCTTAGCTTGGGAAACCTGTGTTTCTTAGTGATCTTGAAGCTTTCTTCCCTAATTCAGAGACACCAAATCTAGTAGGACGAACAGGAAGGGGCCCAGGAATGAAAGAATCCTGGTCTGGGAAATCCACTTGTACCCACGTGTCTAAAATTCTCTTCCTGGCAGAGACAGTGAGGCAGCCACAGGGTACTGGCACTAGGAAACACCATTCTTCCTCCAACAAGAGATTCCAAAAGACGCCACTTCCATTTACTCAGGAAGTTGAAATCAGGGCCAGTGGGACCTGTAGCAGCTCCTGATAAACCACATGAACAAAGTAATACCATGAAGGATCAAATATTAAACAACCCCTGGAGCTGCAGACCATAAATGTAGATCAAGAATTGCACATAAAACCTAAAGAGGCTCACTTCATGCTTATAAAATCCAGGCTTACATAAACATTGTCTTCCTAACATAATAGACAAAATGTCTATAATACAACAGAAAGTCACTGCTATGCCTATGAATAACAAAAAGTACAGTGGGCATGAGAACTGGCCAAAATACTGATATAGATCAGATATTGGAATTATTTGTATTTAAGAGGCAACCACAGAAATAAGAGACACATTAAAAGGGATTGATGTAAATTGAAATGACAGAACAGAATCAGTGAACCTGGAGATAGAATAAAAGTGTTCACACAATCTGAAACAGAAAATGAAGATAGCCTCAGGAAGATGTAGGATAATACAGAAGATACAGAGTTTATATCATCATACGAGTCTCAAAAGAAGAGGAGAAAATGAGGCTTTAGGAAGATCTGAAGATATAATGGCTGAATGTGAAAAGCAGATTTGATGCAAGCAACTGAACTGATCCCAAATAGGATAAAAACCTTCCTAAAGAACTGAAAACTAAAGATAAGTTTTATTTTTTTTAATAAGCCAAAGAGAAATAATCCTCCAATGATGAACAACAATTTGAATGGTAACACATTTCTCATCTGAAGCCATGATCAGAAGGAATTGGCACAATCATTTTTCAAATACTGAAAAAAAGTTAGTCAAATCTATCAAGTGGTAAATAAAAAATACCCAGGTAGGGCTGGACAAGTGGCAAGTGGCTTAGTGGTTAAAGTGCTTGCCTGTGATGCCTAAGGACTCAGGTTTGGCTCCTCAGGGTCCACGTAAGCCAGATGCACAAGGTCACACATGTGCACAAGGTGCTACACACTCTGGAGTTCAATTGCAGTGGCTAGAAGCCCTGGCACAGTCCGTTCTCTCTGTCCCCCCCCCCCTCTCTCTCTCTCTCACACACACACACAGATTTAACCAAGGTTTTTATTGTTTCTGATAAGATGCTCCTTCAGGAATGATAAGAGACTAAAAACAGGAACACTCTGATATCAAAGAAAGCTGTAAAATACTTTTACTAACATATCTTCTCTTAAAGACTGGCTTAGTGAAGCTCTTCAAACAGAAAGCAAATAATTAAAGAAGTATTTGACTAGCTATAAAAGAAAAGGAACAATAGAAAGCTGAAGTAGTTACATATAGAAGAAACTTTCCTTTTTCTAAAGAGATTTGTAAATCATATTTAATGGTTGAACCAAAAGATGGAAGTGTTAAGATGTTGATATCAGTAGACATACTTGCACAAGGAAATCATGAAATTCACATAAAAATCAAAATTATGGGTCTGGAGAGATGGCTTAGCGGTTATGGCACTTGCCTATGAAGCCTAAGGACCCAGGTTCAATTCCTCAGGACTCATGTAAGCCAGCTGCACAAAGTGGTGTGTACATTTGGAGTTCATTTGCAGTGGCTCGAGGCTCTGGTACACCCATTCTCTCTATCTGCCTCTTTCTCTCACTCAAATAACTAAGTAAATAAATAAAATTATATATATATGTATGTATGTATATATGTTATTTTTTCATATTCTGGGCTGGAGAGATGTCTTAGTGGTTGAGGCACTTGTCTCCAGAGCATGGTGACCTGGATTTGATTCCCCAGTACTCATATAAAGCTAGATAAACAAAGTGGCACATACACCTGGAGTTTGGTTGCAGTGGCTAGAGGTCCTGGCACACCCATATTGTCTCTCTCTCTCTCTTTCTCTGTGTGTATCTCTCTCTCATGCTCTGCTTGCAAATAAGTAAATAAATAATAAAATAACATAAAATCGATTTTTGCATGTGTATGGTGTATATGCATGTGTGTGGACACTTGTATGTCTAAGTATATGTCTCTCTCTCTCTCTCTCTCTCTCTGTGTATGTGTGTATGTGTACATGTGTGTTTGTGTGGAGGCAAGAAGTTGAATATTTTGAGTATTTTTCTGAATTACTTTTCATCCTGTTCTTTGAGAAAATGTCTCCTTAAACTCAGAGATTACTGATAAGGCTAGACAAGCTAGCCAGCAAGTCCTGGGGATCCTCCTGCCTTCTCTCCAGCACTGGCATTACACATGTGTGCCACCATGCTTCCTTTTCTGTGGATACTGGAGATCCAAACTCAGGTCTGCATGCTTGTGCAATAAGCACTTTATTTATTTACTTTATTAAGACCCCCAAGATACTGTAATAATATAATAAATATTATTAACAAAGTAAGATAAATTCTAAAAATTATCAAGTGACCCATCAGCAAAAAGGAAAGGAAATGAAAAAGGAGAGGAAATATAGAAAATATAATAAAATAGTAGACTTAGGTGCTAATTTATCACAAACCACCTTAAATTTAAATGTTTTCTGTATATACACCAGTAGAAATGTTTCCCTGTAGCTTAAATCTTCAAATTCAACAACTTGAGAGGAATAACAGTATGGAAAATATATTATGCATTTTTTTAGTTTTTGTTATTCATTTGTGTGTATGTATATGCATTTGTATATGAGAGTGCAGGTGCACCCATGCTACAGCGTGTCTGTGGAGGTCAGAGGACAACTTTCAGGTTGGTCCTGGCGATTTCCCCTCATTTGAGGCAGAGTTTCTCTCAATATTTCTCTGCTGTTGTCGGTGCTGTACTTGCTAAGAGCCTCTGGGGAATTCTGTCTCCACCTCCCTTCTCAGTCACTGTGCTGGGATACAGAAGAATGCCACAGCCTCCATTGTTTCACAAGAGGTCTGAGGGCTGAAGTCAGGTACTCAGGCATGAGAAATACATCAGAACACATGTATTAGACTGGCTAAAGGCAAAAGGCTAAAGGCCAAATGCTACAGTACAGAAATACTGCGTCACTCAGAAGTTACTGAGGCGGCCATACAAAGGCACAGTCACTCAGAAAAACAGCCTTATAAAACCAAACATACTGGCATCATTTGACATAGCAATGATTCATCTGAGTTTTACCTATCTGCAAGGAAAGAAAACTATATTAGGATAAAAACCTATATATGGTAGTTTAAGCAACTTAGATCCTAATAAATCATTAAACAGATAGTACACCCATATCATGGATAACATGTCACCAAGGAAAACTAAAGAACTACTGATACATGCAGTATACATTATACTGGATGGGTTTCTAGAGAATTGTATGAATAAAGTTTATTCAGATTTGTATGAATAGACAAAGAGCAGCATAACATATGATTCTATTTAGTTGTAGAGATGGTAACAGATTAGTGGATGCCAAAACTTAAGGCCGTTAGGAGATGAGAGGCAAGAGCTAGGGACAGAGGTGGCCATGGTAAGTAAAGGTAGCATGAAAGCTCCTTGTAAAAGTTTTGCATCATGACCTAAAATGAACCCAACATGGCTCAGGGAAATTTGTGGAAAAGGGGGCAGAAAGAATGTCAGAACCACACCTTGGGTCATGATACACAGCGACATTGCCTCCTACCCATAACTGATGGCTAACCCCACAATGCACGACCCACATTCCACAACAAGGAGGGTCCCTGCAGAGGGGGAAGGTCAGGGAGTAGACTAACAATGGTTCCAACTTGACTGTATTCACTGAGTACAAAATTAATAAAAATTGTTTTTTAAAGTTCTACATTGTAATATGGTGATAGTCATATGAATCAACATAAGTGATTTCATTTTCTAGGACTAAGTGTACATATATATGAATGAATATAAAGTAAAAATATGAATAATATTGTTGGAGTATATCAATGTTAAATTCTGGTGTGGTGTTCTATAATTTTCAAGATGTGAATATTAGGAGACATTGGATGGGATACATGTGAAATGTGATTGTATTGTCTTCTACAGTTACATCTAAGCCCCAAATCATCTCAAAATAAACAGTTAAAGTAAGTAGAGTATTTATAAATTGACTAAAGCTTATGTTGAGAAATGGAAAAATTGTATTAAAATATGGTAAAAACTTGTATTGGTAGTTTAAAAACATTTCTGAATAAATTAGTTTGAACAATGCAAAATTGCATATAGTAGACAGATTTTTACTCATAAAAATTTCACATGTATCAAATGAATATCTATGAAGCCTTATGAAATTATTATCTTGCTATACTTATTATGCCATTATGTATATTTTCTATGCCTGCTTTTGATGATATTATGGCAGATATATCCTTTTTAGAAATTTAACATCTTCCAAAAGTTTCAGTTGTTGTTGAGATGAAAATCCATGAGCTTTTCAGTGGAAAATTGTGCAATTTATCTAATGGATTATACAGCTTCTCAGTCAAAAAAGAAATTGAAGAAAAGAAGAAAAAGAACACCATGACCAGTAATAGCTAAAACATTTTGTCCTTCACATGCATCAATAGACATCCAGCATTTGTGTATTTATAACTGTTCAAATCTTTTTAATGATCTCAATTGCATTTTTACAGATATTATCTTCATTTACTGATAAAGAACTCTTGGCATATGCAAAAGCTGGAGCAGTAGCAGAGGAAGTCTTAGCAGCCATCAGAACTGTGGTCGCATTTGGAGGACAAAACAAAGAACTTGAGAGGTTTGAATTTTGTTTCCAAGTTTCTAGAAATGTTAAATTCTGTGTCATCTCATATGGTGATTTTTTTCTAATGTAAATGCTTCCTTAAATAACTTAATGGATACATATTACATCATTACTAATATTATGAGGAAATTGCAATTATACCTCTAGTCTTGTATCTGTTGATTCAAAGAATGTTCTAGAGTTTTAGAAGATGAGTAAGAATATAAAAATAATTTCTTAATGCTTGAAAATGTTTTTTGATTATTTTATTCTACCAGTGAAGCTAATCTGCACCCTCTCAAGGGTGAGTGGGTTTTTAAATAGTATCTGAACAGTTAATTTAATGTGATTCTTTTTCCTTTTATGCTCAAGATCCTGTTTAGTTGAGATCTATGATTTAGAAGTAAGTAAATATTATCTAAGAAACCATGTACAAAAGCTCAGAGTCACCAGGAGTGGTGGCACACACCTTTAATCCCAGCACTTTGGAGGCAGATGTAGGAGGAGTGCTGTGAGTTCAAGGCCAGCCTGAGACTACAGAGTGAATTCCAGGTCAGCCTGGGTCAGAGCAACTCTACCTCAAAAAACTGAAACAGAAGAAAAAAACCTTAGAATCTTTTTATTAAGTGTTGTTTTATAGTATTCATGTGACTTTTCACTAGATTTCTGAGAGCATAGTGCTGTATACAAATTTATATTATTCATCATACCCATTGATATCTTAGCAGTAAACAACTTTCTTTAAGACTTAATAGATTATGATAATCTAAAGAATATTTTAATGTTACTCATATATATTAAATAAGAAAAAGCTAAGCTATTTTGTTTAAGGGGGTTTGATACTATATGATAAAGCCATATAAAAGTGTGAGTATATTTATAAGTCAGCATACTGGTTATGCCTCTTGGAAAGAAGGGAAGTTGTATGATGAGCAGGACACATGGCTAGAGTTTCTATCAGTATTCTGTTTCTTGACCTCAGCTGTGTTTATATAAATAGTCACAGTTGAATTATTTTTTTACATTTTATATGTGCATTTGAGAAACTTTGTTGGCCTGACATATATCACTTCTGCAAAGACAAATTGTGATAATTAAGTGCCTTAGTTACAAGGAAGGCAATAGCTGTAGTCTGTTTAGTTTGGGCACACTTTTTAATTTGTATTAAACTATGTTTTACTAGTTAAATGAGCAGCCTTCCTGAATGATAGACTGACATTCTATCAAATGAAGTTAATATTCTCATGAAATTCTCACAAAAGGAATGGAAGGGTACAGGTAACTCCAAACAAGAAAAGTACCTAGGACATCAGTTGTAGGATATATTGTTAGGATATATAAAATGAAATATTCTGAGAGTTATATAGAGGTACTCTTTAGAGAGGTATTATTCAATTGTAGAATTTATTTTGGTACTTTTTATTTGTGTGTATGTTCATGTGTAGGAGTCTGTATGTATGTGTACATGTATGTGTGTGAATGTGGAGGCCACAGGAAAACCACAGGTATCATTCCTTGGGTGTCTTCACCTTTTTGGGGATCTTCCACTAGCCCAGAACTCGACTAATTAGGCTGGAGTGGATGACTATCAAACCTCAGGGATCCATCTTTTTCTACCTCGCCAGAACTGAGATTACAGATACTTGCTGCAATAGCCAGCTATTTTACATGGGTTCTGGGGATTGAACTCAGATCCTTATGTTTGCAAAGGAGAAGTTTTATCTTCTGAGTCCTTTAAGTTATAGAATTTTTTAAGTGCTCCAAACAAGTTAAAAAAGAAATTATACTGAGAACAAGGATATCAAGAAATATCTTTTTTAGGAGAGTTAGTATATGTCGAAACCTGAGATATGAGTAAAAAGCCTTCCATGTTGCAGTAGGGAATAAGAAGTCTGGGAAGAGTCTTCCAAATGTCCTCATTTGGCAATGATTTCAGTGTGCTCTGGATATGTCATAGGCTGTATAGCTGGAGCTCACATGAGAGAGGGAATTGGGGTTTGTGAAGGTAAGGATGTAGGAACTTGTGGACCATGAAGAAAGGTTTCATTCCAAGGGCATGGGCAAGCATCTGAGGATGTGAAACAGAAATGGCTGTTCTCCTTCTGTTTTCAGATCTATTTCTCTGTCTGTAAGGGGTCTGGTGAGTGGGTGGGGTCAAGATACCAATGGACAGGCTGATACAGGGATCCAGGGACCTGATCTAGTGGTGAGTCAGGAAAAAACTGAGAAATTCCTAGATTTTTGGATTTAGCTTGGAAGTAGAATTGCTACAACTATTCTTAGATCAAGCATTATCTTTCAGTTATCTTTCTAGCTCTTCCATTCTCTGCTTACAGATCAGTAATCAGTCTCACTTTCTCTTCAAAAGAGCAGGTTAAGGAGGAGTTTAGTTCTCTTGGAATATACATTTGACCAGCATTGGAAGTGTTGTTAATTCAATAATTAAGATAGTTTTACCTAGGCTTAATATAAAAATCTTTTTTCTTGCTGGGCTTGTAAGGTACATGCCTATAATCTCAGTCCTGGGGAGGCTGAGGCAAGACAATCTTGAATTCCAGACCAGTCTAGACCTGCATATTGAGGACTTATGTCAGAATATTCCCACACCCAAAATATTTATACATAATTTCTTACATTAACTTTTTGCCTTTATTTTATTTTATTTTACAAAGAATATACTTTGGGGCTGGACAGATAGCTTAGTGGTTAAGGCACTTGCCTGCATAGCCAAGGGACCCAGGTTTGATTCCCCAGGGCCCACATAAGCTACATGCACAGGATAGCACATGCATTGAAGTTCTTTTGCCGTAGCTGGAGGCCTTAGCATGTTCTATCTCTCTCTTTCTAATAAATGAAATAATCTACTTTGTATGAAACCATCATTTCTTCCTCCCTTCCCACGATTTACTGAGGGCCCACCTGGGGTGGAGGACTGCTGTTATTCTCTATGGGATAGTGGGCTATGTATTGTGAAAGCAAAAGTCAGTCATGGGGAGTATATGCCCTCTAGACCTGTGGCTCTTACATTCTTTCCAGCCCCTCTTGTGCAAAATTTCCTGTGTGAATGGTGGGTGTGTTTTAAATCTACTTCAATGTTAAGCGCCCAGGAGCTTCTGAATTTCAGCATTGGTATATATTGAGTATCCTCAATGTCTGTCTCCATCACCCTGGTGCAGATTGTCAGGCTCACCATGAAAGCAGCACTCTTGTTCATCTCACCAAATCCTCTGTAGTTTCACCTGGGCCTTGTCTGAAGTGTGAGAGGTGGTATATCTCCTTGGATCTTGCTACCTTCTGAAAAAGACAGACTGCATAGAAATGGACTGGTGTGAGCAGAGGGGTATGACACAGAAAAAAATGAAATCTTTGGGCTGAAACTACTGCCTGATCATCTGCATTTGTATGAGAGATTACAACCATTGAGACTGGGTCAGCTGACCTGTGTTGGGATAATAGGAAGAATATGGACTCTTTTGAAGGGACCTGAATGCTGAAGGAGTGTCCTGTTTTTCAAAGTCTGCTTTATTCCTGACTGTATTAACAAATTGCCAGCCACCTGTTATTATGGAATATAACAAATTCAGGAAAGAGAGTCATTGAATTTGCAACATGGTCTTGTCTTTTGGAAATGGCCATGGGCAGTGTGAAGCAGGCTTATTGAATTACATGCATAGAGACCAGATGGAGCTATGAATATGAACTGTGGGTTACAGCAGAGACCCAATGAAGATTCTAGGACTATGGGGTGGCTTCCAAGGAAAGCTGCTTATACTGGATGAAGTTCTCTGGGACTGTGAGTAGCCTAGCTGGAGGGGCAGAATTGGAACTCCAGAGGCTTGTCATTGGTTAGAATTACTGGACTTGGAGACTTGTCACTAGCTAGAGTTGCTTGATTTGGTGGTACAGATTTTGATGTTTGTCCTGCATAGATCTTGTATTGGATGAATATTTATTTGCTATGCCAGATGCCGTCTTTGGCAGTGTGAATGTTTATTCTGTACCATTATGGTTTTGTTTGTTTGTTTGTTTTTGCTATTACATCTCCATTAAAAGTCCTTGGACTGTGGGAATGTTTGAACAACACTGCAATTAATTAAAAAGTATGGGAATTTCTAAAGTTGGATGAATGCATTGCATTTTATATCATGCATGGTTATCAGTTTATAGGGACCAGGGGAAGAATGTGATGGTTTAATTCATGTATCCCCCATAAACCTAGGTGTTCTGAATGTTAGATTCCCCAGCTGATGGCAATTTGGAAAGTAAAGCCTCCTGGAGGCAGTGTATTGTTGGGGGTGGGCTTAGGGGTGTTATAACCAGATTCCTCTTGGTAGTATTTGGCACACTCTCCTGTTGCTTTTGTCCAGAAGGTGATGTCCACCTTCTGCTCATGCTACCATTTTCCTTGGCCAGCATGGAGCTTCACCATGAGTCTATAAGCCAAAATAAACCCCTCCCCCGCCCAAGCTGCTCTTGGTCTGGTGTTTTCTGCCAGCAATGCATACCTGACTACAACACCCCAGTAGCTCATGTAGCACTTCCCAGCTTTAAATGAGCTAACCATCTGGGGACTGGCTCCCTTCCAGGTTCCACCTGGGTCTCTAGATTTTCTGTGTTGGCAGCCTGTGGTGTCTTCAGCAATAGGGTCTTACATACTACTTCAGGCAGGTAATCAAGTGCTTTGACAGAAGCCTGCCTTGTTTGGGGGACCTTGTAGGTCTCTCTGATAAACACCTCAATTTGGGTAGCAATCAATTTCTGGTACTAGGAGTTATAGGCCAGAGCCAAATATTTTTTTTTTTATTTTCACAATTTTTATTAACATTTGCCATAATTATAAAAAACATTCCATGGTAATACTTACCCCCCTGCACTTTCCCCTTTGAAATTCCATTCTTCATCATGTTACCTCCCCATCTCAATCATTGTACTTACATATATACAATACCAACCTATTAAGTACCCTCCTCCCTACCTTTCTCTTCCCTTTATATCTACTTTTTAACTTACTGGCCTCTGCTACTAAGTATTTTCCTTCTCACGCAGAAGCCCAATCATCTATAGCTAGGATCCACATATGAGGGAGAACATGTGGCGCTTGGCTTTCTGGGCCTGGGTTACCTCACATATATAATCCTTTCCAGATCCATTTCATAACTTAATTTTTCTTTACCACTGAGTAGAACTCCATTGTATAAATGTGCCACATCTTCATTATCCACTCATCAGTTGAGGGACATCTAGGCTGGTTCCATTTCCCAGCTATTATAAATTGAGCAGCAATAAACATGGTTAAGCACATACTTCTAAGGAAATGAGATGAGTCCTTAGGATATATGCCTAGGAGTGCTATAGCTGGGTCATATGGTAGATCAATCTTTAGCTGTTTTAGGAACCTCCACACTGATTTCCACAATGGCTGGTCCAGATTGCATTCCCACCAGCAGTGTAGAAGGGTTCCTCTTTTTCCATATCCCCGCCAGCATTTATGATCATTTGTTTTCATGATGGTGGCCAATCTGAAAGGAATGAGATGGAATCTCAATGTAGTTTTAACCTGCATTTCCCTGATGACTAGTGATGTAGAACATTTTTTTTGATGCTTATATGCCATTCGTATTTCTTCCTTTGAGAATGCTCTATTTAGCTCCATAGCCCATTATTTGATTGACTTGTTTGATTCCTTATTATTTAACTTTTTGAGTTCTTTGTATATCCCAGATATTAATCCTCTATCAGATATATAGCTGGTGATGATTTTTTCCCATTCTGTAGGTTGCCTCTTTGCTTTTTTCACTGTGTCCTTTGCAGTGCAAAATCTTTGTAATTTCATGAGGTCCTAGTGATTAATCTGTGGTTTTATTGCCTGAGCAATTGGGGTTGTATTCAGAAAGTCTTTGCCAAGACCAATATGTTGAAGGGTTTCCACTACTTTTTCCTCTAGCAGTTTCAGAGTTTCAGGTCTTATGTTAAGGTCTTTAATCCATTTGGACTTAATTCTTGTGCATGGAGAGAGAGAAGAATCTATTTTCATCCTTCTACAGATATATATCCAGTTTTCCCAACACCATTTGCTGAAGAGTCTGTCTTTCCTCCAATGAGAATTTTTGGCACTTTTATCAAATATCAGGTGGATATAGCTACCTGGACTTACATCTGGGTCCTTTATTCTGTTCCACTGATCTACGTGTCTGTTTTTGTTCCAGTACCATGCTGTTTTTGTTACTATGGCTCTGTAGTACAGGTTAAAATCAGGTATGGTGATACCACCAGCCTTACCTTTGTTGTTCAATATTATTTTAGCTATTCTAGGTTTTTTGTGATTCCAAATGAATTTTTGGATTGTGTTTTCTATTTCCATGAAGAACACCTTTGGAATTTTGATAGTGATTGATTAAATGTGTAGATTGCTTTTGGTAAGATTGTCATTTTCACAATATGGATTCTTCCAATCCAGGAACAAGGGATGTTTTTCCTCTTTCTAGTGTCTTCTGCAATTTCTCGCTTGAGTGTTTTATAGTTCTCATTGTAGAGATTCTTTACTTCCTTGGTTAGGTTTATTCCAAAGTACTTTATTTATTTTTTTGATGCAATTGTGAATGGGAGTGATTCTCTGATTTCATCCTCTGTGTGTTTGTTGTTAGCATATATGAAGGCTATTGATTTCTGTGTATTTATTTTGTATCCTGCTACATGGCGGTAGGTTTTTATGAGCTCTAACAGTTTGCTAGTAGAGTCTTTAAGGTCCTTTATGTATAGATTTATGTCATGTACAAATAATGATAACTTGATCTCATCCTTTCCAATTTGTATCCCTTTTATGTGTGTCTCTTGCCTTATTGTTATGGCTAAGACTTCCAAAACTATATTAAACAAAAGTGAGGACAGTGGACACCCTTGTCTTGTTCCTGATTTTAGTGGAAAAGCTTCCCGTTTTTCCCCATTTAGTAATATGTTGGCTATAGGCTTGTCATAAATAGCTTTTATTATATTGAGATATGTTCCTTCTATTCCCAGTCTCTGTAGGACTTTTATCATAAAGGGATGTTGGATTTGGTCAAATGCTTTCTCTGTATCTAATGAGATGATCATGTGATTTTTGTCCTTCAAACCATTTATATAATGTATTACATTTATAGATTTGCATACATTGAACCATCCCTGCATCTCTGGGATAAAGCCTACTTGGTAAGGATGAATGATCTTTCTGATATATTCTTGTATTCTGTTTGCCCATATTTTGTTGAGAATTTTTGCATCTATGTTCATGAGGGAGATTGGTCTGTAATTTTCTTTTATTGTTCTATCTTTGCCTGGTTTTGGTATCAGGGTGATGCTGGCTTCATAGAAGGAGTTTCGTAAAATTTCTTTTTCTATTTCCTAGAAAAGCTTAAGAAGCAATGGTGTTAGCTCTTCCTTGAAGGTCTGGTAAAATTCAGCGGAAAATCCATTTGGGCCTGAGCTATTTTTAGTTGGGAGATTATTGATAATTGTTCAGATCTCCACGCTTGTTATAGGTCTATTTAAGTGATTAATCTCATTTTGATTTAAGTTAGGTAGGTCATTTAAATCAAGAAAATCGTCCATTTCTTTCAGATTTTCATACTTTGTGGAGTATATGCTTTTATAGTATGTCCCTTTGATTTTTTGAATTTCTTTGGAATCTGTTGTGATGTTACCTTTTTCATCTCTGATTTTATTAATTGTGTCTCTTCTCTCTTTCTTTTGGTCAGATTTGCTAACGGTTTATCAATCTTGTTTATCCTTTCAAAGAACCAACTCTTTGTTTCATTAATTCTTTGGATTTTTTTTTTGTTTGTTTCTATTTCATTAACTTCTGCCCTAATCTTTATTATTTCTTCCCATCTACTGATTTTAGGTTTGCCTTGTTCTTCTTTTTCCAAGGCTTTAAGGTGAAGCATTAGGTGGTTTACTTGCAACCTTTCTAGTTTCTTAATATAGGCACTTAAGGCTATAAATTTTCCTCTTAGAACTGCCTTCATTGTGTCACAGAGATTTTGGTATGTTGTGTTCTCATTATCATTTGACTCTATAATTTTATTGATTTCCTTCTTGATTTCTTCATTGACCCACTCATCATTTAGTAGTGTATTGTTTAGTTTCCATGAGTTTGTGTATGCTCTATAGCCTTTCTTGCTACTGATTTGTAGTTTAATTCCATTGTGGTCAGATAGAATGCAAGGAATTATTTCATTTTTCCTGAATTTGTTAAGATTTGCTTTGTGTCCTAATATATGGTCTATTTTAGAGAATTTTCCATGTGCTGCTGAAAAGAATGTATATTCTGCAGCCTTTGGATGAAGTGTCCTGTATATATCTGTTAGGTCCATTCCTTCTATGACCTCTTTTAGTCTAGATGCCTCTCTGTTTATTTTTTCTTGGGCTGACCTGTCAATTTATGAGAGTGGAGTGTTAAAGTCACCCACTACCACTGTGTTTGGTGTTATCTGTGACCTTAGTTCTAATAGTGTTTGTTTGATGAATTTGGGAACCTCCATGTTAGATGCATATATGTTTAGGATTATAATGTCCTCCTGTTGGAGTGTGCCCTTAATCAATATAAAGTGACCTTCCTTATCTTTTTTTGACTAACATTGGACTGAATTCTACCTTGTCAGATATTAGGATAGTAACCCCTGCTTGTTTTCTAGGCCCATTTGCTTGAAACGCCTTTTTCCAACCTTTCAACCTAAAATAATTTCCATCTTTTGTAGAAAGATGAGTTTCTTGGAGACAACAAATTGTAGGATCCTGCTTTTTAACCCAGTCTGCAAACCTATGTCTTTTTGTTGGGGCATTGAGGCAGTTGATATTAAGAGATATTATTGAAAGGTGTGTATTTATGTTTGTCTTTTTTTTTTTTTGTGGTTCCAGTTCTACCTTTGCTCTGTTGTGTTAACTAGTATTTGAGTATTGCTTGTTTTTTCCAGGTTCCTTATATGTGTGCTTTCCCTTTTCTTCAGCATGGAGGATTCTATCAAGTATTTTCTGTAAAGCTAGTTTTATCATCAAATACTCCTTTAGCCTGATTTTTTTCATGGAATGTCCTTATTTCTCTGTGAATTTGAATGCATAGCTTTGCAGGATAAAGTAACCTTGGTTGACAATTGTTATCTTTCAGAACTTTGAATACATCACTCTAAGCCCATTGGCTTTTAAAGTTTGTGTTGAATAATCTGCTGTAATCCTGATGGGCTTGCCTTTGTAGGTAGCTTGATTTTTCTCTCTAACTGCTTTCAATATTTTTTATTTGGTTTGTGTGTTTGGTAGTTTGATTATAATATGGCAAGGAGAGGTTCTTTCCAGGTTTTGTCTGGCTGGGGTTCTAAAGGCTTCCTGTATCTGCATTGACACCTCTTTCCCAATTTGGAGGAAGTTTTCTTCTATGATTTTGTTGAAGATGCCTACTATGCCTTTGGAGTGGAATTCTTCTCCTTCTACTATGCCCTGAATTCTTATATTTGATCTTTTCATAGTGTTCCGAATATCTTGAAATTCCCACTCATACTTTTCTATAAGTTTGTCTGTCTGTTTGTTGGCCTGTATTAGATCTGCTACCTGGTCTTCTAGCTTAGATATTCTGTCCTCTCCTTCATCCATTCTACTGGTGAGATTTTCTACAGAGTTTTTTATTTCATTAACTGTGTTCTTCATTACTAGTAATTTTGACTGGTTTTTCTTTATTATTTCTATTTCCTTATTTATGTCTTGTACTGCCTTCTTTATTTCATGAAATTGGTGTCCTGCATTTTCTTTGATTCCTTTGATTTCCTCTTTGAGTTACTCTTTGACTCCTTTGATTTGTTCTCTGACTTCTTTGAACATATTTACAATCATTCTTTTGAAACCTTTCTCCGGCATTTCCTCTAACTAGTTCTCACTGGAGGTCATTTCTGATGCATTAATACTGTTAGGTGGATTTATATTGTCTTGCTTTTTAGTGTTTCTTGTGTTATAATGTATATATTTTTGCATCTTGGATTAAGTTAATGCTTGGATTTTCTAGCTAGCTGGGTATTCTTAGCTGTATCAATTGATTTGATGTTATATATCTTCAGGCTAGGAGCTTAAGGTGTTAGGTGTGGCTCTTAAGACTCTGAGAGTATATACAAAGGTGTTCCTAGGGGTTGAGTTTCCCTGCTATGGGAGTATTCAAGTAGGCTGAGTGGAATAAAATACAGGTAGATTCTAAAATTTAACTAAACACTGTACACATTCAATCAAAATCAGCACCAAATATTTTGCAAGAGTAGTTATTATAACAACCAGATCCTCTATCAACTAAGAGGTTAAGATTTCTGGTCTTTTGAGGGATCCAAGTCAGCTTGTGACCAAGTGAGACCCTTCCCTGGTGCAATCAATCCCAATTACCTTTTTGGATGATTTTGGTCTCAGTCAAGTTGCTGGCTTGGTTGTTGGGCTGCTGTCCTGATTTCTGGAGCTGGGCACTGGCTTTTCCTATGGGGCAAACCGAGGCTGGCAACTGTGGCCCTGCAGATCGGCACCCCCGCTGCTGGAGCTGCTACTGCTGCTACTGAAGCTGCCACTGCTGGATCTGTTGCTGCTGCTGTGAAAGCTGCCTTTGCTGGGTCTGTCGCCACTGCTACTGCTGCTGCTGTAGCTGCCACTGCTGGTTCCATCACTGCTGCCTTTGAAGCTGCCACTGCTGGATCCACCACTTCTGCCACCGAAGCTGCTGCTGCTGCCTCTGAAGCTGCCACTACTGGTTCTGACAGTGCTAAGGCTGCTATTGCCGGTCCCAGGGCCACTGATATTGCTGCCAGCCCCTGCTCCTGCTTGGGTCCTGCAGTCAGCTCTAGTTGGCGTGGCCGGGTCCTGGGACAGCTGCTGTGTTCACTGTTGCTGGGCACAGGCAGTGGGGGAAGGGAGGGAGCTGCAGCTGCTCTAGTTCTCTTGCTGTTCCATGTGTTCTTTTACCTCATGGTCTGCTCCTCCATTGTTTACTGCCACTCTCCCTTCACATTTCTTGAGTTGCAGAGAGCTCCAGTATGAGTGGAAGCTCCCTGCACCTGGCTTTTCCTGTGGCTCGAGCCGAGCCTGGTGGCTTTCTGGTACGCCGCCGCCACTGCGGTTGGCGGACCTGCTGGGGCTGCTTTTGCCAGCCTGTGTGGGCTCTGGATGCTCTGGATCTCTTCTACTTCTCCCCTGCCATTTCAATTTCCTATACATCTCACTTTTTAGTAAAAGTGTGTATTATGCTGAGTTTTTTTGGTCTTTTTCCTTCTAGGCTGTTTTGGCATTGTACCTATGCCGCCATCTTAACTGGAACCCAGAGCCAAATATTTTAAGATTAGGCTTTATCCCTCCTCTCCAGGGCCCTTCTTACCAGATGATCTCTCCCATACTCTTGTTGAGGGCTATATATTTTAATCTACTATCACTGAGAAAGGTTTCTATGGTACAAGTTCATTTTGGGTATAGTTTTGTGTCTAGTTTACCCCAACCTCACATTCCCTGTCCAAATCCTTCCATTCCTATTGTCTGGCCCTTGAGTTGCCTTTCAGTCATGCCAGCCATGATCTCCCCGATTAGGAACCACAAATAAGTGAGAACATGTGGCATTTGTCTTTTTGTGTTTGTGTGAGTTTGTGAAGTATGATCTGTTCTAAGTCTGTCCACTTTCCTACAAATGTCATTATATCCTTTTCTCTTACTGTTGAGTAGAATTGCATTGTGTAAATGTATCACAACTTCATTATCCAGTCATCCAAAGATGGGCACCTGGGCTGATTACAGTTCTTAGCTATTATGAGTTGAGCAGTTATAAGCATGACTGAACAAGTATCTCTGCAGTGAAGTATGGAGCCTATAGGTTAAATGCCCAGTAAAGGAATAACTAGGTCTGTTGGTCATTCTATTTTCCTCTTTTTCAGGAGTCTCCATATTGATTTCCATGGAGGTTGTACAAATTTGCACTCTTACTCACAGTGAGTGAGTGTTCCTCTTTCTAGACATCTTGCTGACATTTATTGTTATTTGACTTTTTTTTTTTTTAATGATTGCCATTCTGGAATCTCAAAGTTGTTTTGATTTGACATTTCCCTGATGGTTAAGGTTGTTGAACATTTCCTTAAATGTGTGTTAGCCATTTGTATTTTTTTCCTTTGAGAACTCTCTGTTCAATTCTCTGCCCCATTTTTGAGTGGGTTGTTTGAATTTTTATTGTTCATAGTCTTTTGACTTCTTTGTACATTGTAGATATTAGGTGTGTCAGTGGTATAGCTGGCAAAGATAGTCTCCCATTCTGTAGGTAATATGTTGACTCTGTTTATGGTTTATGTTAATGGTTTATATTATGACTGTTAATGGTATGTTTGTGCAAAAGATTTTGAGCTTCATGATATCCCACTGTTGAGTGATTATTTAATTTCCTGGGCTACTGGGGTACTGTTCAGAAAGTCTTTCCCCACTCCTATTTAGTGGAGAGTTCCTCCTACTTTCTCTTTCTCTTCGAGTAATTTAAGAGTTTAAGGTCTTATATTGAGGCCTTTAATCCATTTAGAGTTGATTTTTGTGCATTGTGAAATGAGTAGGCCTAGTGTAATTTTCTACATGCAGTTATTCATTTTGTCCAGCACCATTTGTTGAAGATGCTGTCTTTTCTTCAGTGTACATTATTGGCTCCTTTGTCAAATATCAAGTAGCTGTCATTACTTGAACTAAGATCTGGGTCTTCAATTCTGTTCCACTGGTCTATATATCTGTTTTTATGCCAGTACCATGCTGCTTTTGTTAGTATGGCTTTGTAGTATAGCTTTAGATACGGTATGATGATGCCTCCAGCGTTGTTTCTTTCACTGAGGATATGTTGGGATGTCCAAGGCCTACTGCCATTCCATATGAATTTTTAGATCATTTTTTATATCTCTGAGAAGAATGATACTGAGATTTTTATTGGTATTACATTAAATCTGTATATTGCATTTGGTAAAATTGCCATTTTCACAATATTGATTCTGCTTGTCCAGGATCATGGGAGGTCTTTCCATCTTCTCATGTCCTCCTCAGTTTCTTTCTTAAGTGTTGTTATGTTTTTATTATATAAGTCTTTCACATCCTTGGTTAGTTTTATTTCAAGATATTTGATTTTTCTTTTTGTGTGGCTATTGAAAATTGGACAGCCTTACTAATTTCTTTCTCTGTATATTTGTCCTTTGCATATAAAAAGACTACTGATTTTTGTGTGTTGATTTTGTATCCTGCAACTTTGCTGAAGGAATTTATCACCTTAGAAGTTTTTTTTTTAATTAATTAATTTATTTATTTATTTGAGAGCGACAGACACAGAGAGAAAGACAGATAGAGGGAGAGTGAGAGAATGGGCACGCCAGAGCTTCCAGCCTCTGCAAACGAACTCCAGATGTGTGTGCCCCCTTGTGCATCTGGCTAATGTAGGACCTGGGGAACCGAGCCTCGAACTGGGGTCCTTAGGCTTCACAGGCAAGCACTTAACAGCTAAGCCATCTCTCCAGCCCACTTTAGAAGTTTTATAGTGGATTCTTTTGGGTCACTTATGTATAGGATCATGTCATCTGAAAATAGGGCTAATTTGACTTCTTCCTTTCCCTTTTATCACTTTGTATCCCTTTTATATCTTTCCCCTGTCATATTGCTTGGGCTAGGGCTACTAGTACTATGTTGAAGAGCAGAAGTAAGAGTGGGAACCCCTGTGTTATTCCTGATCTTATTGGGAACTCATATTATTTGGGCTTTAGGTTCTTCATATATAGCCTTTATTATATCGGGATATAATCCCTCCATCCATATTCTTTCCAGCATTTTGATCATGAAGTAATATATTATGTCAAAGGCCTTGTCTGCATCTATTGAAATGATCATGTGGTTCTTGTGATTAAGTTTATTTATGTGCTGAAATACATTAACAGATTTCCACATATACATAGTTTTTTTCTGTTATATGTTTCATGTAAATATGTTTTTCTTTTGGTTTCATTTTATTTTATTTACTCTTTTGACTTTATTTGCTTAGCCAAAATTGTTTTTTTAATATTTTATTTTTATTAATGAGACAGAGAAATAGAAAGGGAGAAAGAAAGAGAGAGAGAGAGAAAAGGAGAGAGAGAGAATGGGTGCTCCAAGGCCTTTAGCCACTGCAAACAAACTCCAGACACATGCTCAAGTCTTATGGCTCATGGCTTATGTGGATCCTAGAAAATTAGACCTAGGTCCTTAGGCTTTGCAAGCATGTACATTAACCACTAATCTGTCTTTCCATCTTACAAAAATTGTTTTTATAAGTAGCTACTTGCACAAGTCACAAATATTTTCCCAGTAGTTAAGAATGTTTTGTGAACACAAATGGTTTTGTTATTTTAGACATTCTTTTTTTTTTTTTTGGTTTTTCAAGGTAGGGTCCCACTCTTGCCCAGGCTGACCTGGAATTCACTATGTAGGCTCAGGGTGGCCTCGATCCTCCTACCTCTGCCTCCTGAGGGCTTAGATAAAAGATGTGTGCCACCACACCCAGCTAGTCATTCCTATTTTAATGATAATTTTCATATTAAAGTTTCCAATGAGCAGATGAGTTTTAAATCTGGCTTCATATCAATGACATTTTGTTGAAAAACTAATTTTTTACAAGAGCATCTTTGTTGATACAGTATTATTTATGTCTCCTGCCTCTTCTACCCCCTTATTTTCAAAGCCTTTTATGCTATCTAAATAGTTTTTTTTTTTCCCTTGTTGCTTCTTCCTTTTCACATGTTTCCTCTGGCTGCATAGGACAACATCATATCAGTGAAATGGTTTCCCCAATAGTCTCGGTAAGCAAGAACTAAAATAAAAGGAGATGGTAAAGAATAAGTCTTAATGTAATTATGTAAAATATTTGCCAAGTGAATTTTGAAATTTACTTCAGGTCAACACCTAACTTGGGAGATCACATATATATAACCCATACTGAAATGTTTCTTAACATATTTGTTTAAATAAAATAATTGGCAATTTGGGGTTTTACATATTTTACTGTTACAAGTTTCTATCAAATCTTGAATAGATGTGACTTTTAGATAAATAACAAGTAGCATGTTTTGTAACCTTGATGAAATACCCAGCTAAAAAAATGTGGTAAGCAAGGAAAGAAATAATATACACTTATATGTTGGCAGGACTTGAACTCTGATGTACCTACAAATAAAATGAATTTTTCAAAGAAATCAATATATAAAACAGTACTCATATAATCATGTGTTAGATTAATCAATTATCTCAAAATATGAATTATATGTAGAATTAAATCTCATTTAAAAATATGCAAGAAAATAAAAGTTCTTGGTTCTGCAGGGTGTTGTGATAAGCAAAATAAAAAATCTAGGTTTGGTGGTAGATACCTAT
This sequence comes from Jaculus jaculus, assembly GCF_020740685.1. Taxonomy (NCBI): domain Eukaryota; kingdom Metazoa; phylum Chordata; class Mammalia; order Rodentia; family Dipodidae; genus Jaculus; species Jaculus jaculus. The sequence goes on along the minus strand of NC_059111.1, from coordinate 55,607,625 downwards.
GACACTAGCACTTGGAAGGCTAAGGCAGGATGATCCTAAATTCAAGCTAAAGCTAACCTGGGCTTCAAAGTGAGGTCCTGTTTCAACAATCAAATAAACAAAAAGAGAAAAACATGGGAGGCTCAGTTACAACCTCTCATATTTCCTTAGTAAGTTTACTCTGGTTCTACATTTGCAATTTTCTCTTCTTTAATTCTTCTTTTCGAAGGAAGGTAAAGCTATAGGCACCATCTCTTGTAGCTTTAAGGTTAGAAATTTTCCATCCTACTTCTAAGCACTTGAATGTTACACTAGGAGTAAGTTTAAGTCATAACACCTGAACAAAGAAATTTTGCCAGTGGATTCCAACATTCTAGTGTATTTTTGTTTGTTTGTTTTGCTTTGTTTTGTTTTGAGAGAGAGAGAGAGAGAGAGAAAGAAAATTGGCATGCCAGAACCTCAGCCACTGATATTGAACTCCAGATGCTTGCACCACCTAGTGGGCATGTGCGACCCTGTGCTTGTCTCATCTTTGTGCATCTAGCTTATGTCAAATCTGGAGAGTACAAAGTGGGTCCTTAGAATTTGCAGGCAAGCACCTTAACCACTAAGCACTCTCTTTAGCCCTTGTTAGTGTTTTGTTTGTTTGTTTGCTTTCTTTATTGTAATTCCTTATATTCCTATAAGAAGTGTGAAGAGTATTCCCCAAGACCTTTGTGCTGTGAGCAGGTCACAACATTGTCAATGTGCTAAAATTTTTATTCTCTTAGCTTTGCAGTCAAAATGACCTATATGGCCCAAGCCACCAGGCCAGAGCCTCTTACCAATATCTGCAGCTATGATAAGGCAATTGTTGGAAAGGATGTATAGGTTATTTAGAAAATATAAAAGAAAATAAATAGTCATGAACTACTATAGATTTTCAAGCCAAATAAGTTTTGTAGGTCAGTAACTTTTTTTAAAAAAATAGCTATGGGAGTAAGATAAACAGTACAGAATATTTAAACATTAAAAAATCACAAAAAGCATTTTATAGCTTTCACCATGAGCTCACATATTAACATGTAGTTGGTCTTGCCAACAATCCCAAAAGCATTCATAGCAGTGAGGAAACTATCTTTAAAGCTACCCTGAGTTTCATGAATTTAAATAATTTTCTTGTGTTTAGTGTTTTCTACCATTAAATCATGTTTATTAATAAAAGAGCAAGCAGATTTTGGAGAAAAGACAATGTTTATGGCTTCTGTACTGTTTATGAAGCACTACAAGTTTGGGGAGTTAAATACTACTTCTCCTATCTTACTGTTGCTAAGAAACTGTTATAAGACTTTCCCTCAAGAAAATTAGTCTTGGGCTGGAGAGATGGCTTAGCGGTTAAGCGCTTGCCTGTGAAGCCTAAGGACCCCGGTTCGAGGCTCGGTTCCCCAGGTCCCACGTTAGCCAGATGCACAAGGGGGCGCACGCGTCTGGAGTTCATTTGCAGAGGCTGGAAGCCCTGGCGCGCCCATTCTCTCTCTCTCCCTCTATCTGTCTTTCTCTCTGTCACTCTCAAATAAATAAATAAATAAAAATTAAAAAAAAAAAGAAAATTAGTCTTATGAGCCCAAATTTCCTCTTATACAAGAAAAGAACAAAGGAGGAATAACACATCATATGGCCAATATATGGACAAAATGAGAAACCACATGAATTTCACAGGGCTGGACGCATTTTAGCTAGTCAATAATCATCATGCTACACTGACATAGTTTCATAAGCTATATACATATATGTACTAAATTGTATTCTTTCTCCCAGGTATAATAAAAATTTAGAAGAAGCCAAAAGACTTGGGATAAAGAAAGCTATCACAGCCAACATTTCCATAGGTGCTGCTTTTCTCCTCATTTATGCATCATACGCTCTGGCATTTTGGTACGGGACATCCTTGGTCATCTCAAATGAATATTCTATTGGACAAGTGCTCACTGTAAGTTATATAACAGAAATGGACTAATATTAAAAGTGCCAGTGAAATCAAGTGGTGCTGGCTTGGCTTAACAATAATTAATTATGGATCTGTATTTGAAAGTACATAAAGAGACATGCATTACTAGGTTAAATAGTAGGGAAAAAATGAGATGTATCTAAAAATTAGTTTTATTGTCTTTTTTTTTTTTTGTAGATGTCCTGCATAGTTTCTCTGGTAGCCAAAATAATATTAAACATTACTAGTTTCTGTAACATGAAGTTTCATTTGATGTCATTATTTCTTTTTGCTAAACTTGATAATAGGTTTTTCAACATTCACTTTATGATATATTGTTCACAAAACAAATGACAAAATATGCAGTTTAGTTTACATTCAACTTACTTCACAAACTTATAAAAGAAAAAGTGGGGCTGGAGACATGGCTTAGCAGTTAAGGTGCTTAGATGCGAAGCCTAAGGATCCAGGTTCAATTCCCCAGTACCCACCTAAGGCAGAGGTACAAGGTAGCACATGCATCTGGAGTTCATCTGCAGTGGTTAGAGGCCCTGGTGCACCCATGCACCTGTTTTCTCTCTATATCTGCCCCCCTTCAAATGACTAAAATAGAAAAAGTGTCATTTTTCTTAAAAAAAATTCTACTTGAAAGTTTCATATATTTTAGGGCCTGGGGAGATGGCTTAGTCAATAAAATGCTTGTGGCACAAACATGAGGTCCTGAGTTCTGTTCCCCAGTACCCAAATAAAAGCTGGGCAGGATAGCAAATACCTGTTATCTTAGCAGTGGGGAGGCAGAGGCAAGTAGAATGCTGGGGCTCAACTGCTAGCCAGTCTACTTAATTGGTGAACTCCAGGCCAATGAAAAACCTGCCAAACTCAATAAATGTGGACTAGACAGCATTCCTAACAAATGATATCTGAGGTTGTGTTCTGGCCTCCATAGGTATATGAACACACACACACACACACACACACACACACACACACACACACAGACACTCAAGAATAAAATGGTTCTATTATAATGTGGCACTATAGAATTTATATATGATTACTTCATTAAGCAACTAAGACATATTCTGATTTATAAACTATACGAAATTACTTAATAGTTAGAAATGTTTTTACATTGAAATTTTAAAAAATATTTTAAAATATTTTATGTTTTTATAT